>NC_135238.1:6964239-7275667 GCF_051348905.1 Ranitomeya variabilis
CCTGTAATTTATAATGTTGACCATGTTTGTAACGTTAAAAGTGTCCTCACCTCCCATAAAGGGAAGCCTGTTCAAGTATACTTATCGTTTTGCACTCAACAAAATTGTATGTCTTTTTGCTAATCTGTATTGTTGTTTTTCTTCCCAGTCCCGGAGTACTGTGTTTAACCAGGGGGGAGTGCAGCGCCCCAGAGTCCTGGTCGTTGCAGTGCTGTGGCTTCGCCGCTAAGGGGAGCCATGGTACGTTCGATGGCACCGAAGGAGTTCCTCCAATCAGGTATCACAGACACCAATATGTTTCACAGCTGGGCCTCCGGGGGGAGCTAAGGGTGCTATTCATTAGGCCACTCCCCACCATAGTGGGTAAACTGGGGGTCAGGCAGGAAGTTAGGGAGAGAACGCTGACGGGATTGAACGGAGCAACACCCCGTGGCAGGGGGTGTTGTGAAGGGAGAGACTGTAGGGTCTCTGCCAGGGGTGGGATCCTGGCAGAGGCTTGGCATTGAAAGAACGTAACGGGTCCGCGCAGGCTCCTGGAAGCGGCGGGACTCAGGAAAGGACTAGAAGCGAGATAGATTGTGCTGAGTGAGAAACGGGATCAAGCAGAAGGAGAATACCAGCAGGGGTTTTGTTGAAAGAGGCAGCACCCTGCTGAGGCGCAATACCGGTGGCCGGAACGCCGAGGGAGTGGATTAGAATACAGCTTCAAGCCATACTCCAAACAGCGGCAGGACAGTCGGTCTCAGGCGGGCTGTCTACCACATATCACCTATGAAGTCTTGGGGGGCAATTGCGGGAGAGGGGCGACTCTAGGGTCCCGGAAGAACTCCAGGCCTACCTGACAAACGGGTGCCATTCCAACCTGAATACAGGGAAGGGGTGGATTACAGAGGAACATCAAATCGAGTTGTGAGGGAACTTAAGAAACAGACACAACCGTTGTGGGGTTACTTTCCGTAAGCACAGCAGGGAAGGACTACAACACATAGCGCTAGAAGGAAGGCACAGATCTCCACCTGAGAGGAGAACTCTGGAGGTGCCATTGGACCGGCCGGACTTGCGTAGCCTGGTGAACCGTGTTCTGGACTGAGGACTCAGAGATCTCCAGTAAAGAGGTAAAGAGACTGCAACCTGGTGTCCTTGTTATTTACCGCGACTTACACCCCACAACCGCACCGCTACATCGCTACCATTACTACCACCTATTACACCGGACGTCCCCCACTGACGGACAGGGCCACGGACCGGGTCTAGCCACCGTGACAACCCCAGGACTGAGACCCAGAGGCCCGGCTCCGGGTACCCCTCGGCCCTGCGGCGGTGTGGGGGCGCTCCAAACCCGCATGCAAAAGCATGTCCCTGCGTACACCATGCTAAAGATATGTACACATGACGCATGCGGATGTATGCAGATCATAGCTGCGCACAGAAACGCTAATGTGAACCCAGCCTTACCCTTTTTTTTTGGCCGAAACACACAAACTTTACACTTCCCTTTTTATTTATTTATAATACAGAACACCTATATTAATTCACACCCTCAGTACTTTATTACACATTTCCCCTGATTTTTATTACCTTAGTTTTATCCTTCTTTGCCATTATTATTTTTTTAGTCATCTTTTTTTCTTCCTTTACTATTTGGCATTTCATCATGAGCTCTTCCTTTAAATGCTTCCTCCTTAATGTCACTAGTAGATGTGTCGCGGCACCGTTACATACACAAACGCCCCTATCTTTTGTAAATTCTTCCTTACCTTGTCAGAGACACACATATAATCTCGGGATTCGGCTTGATGCGTGGGGACCGCCTCGTGACTTCCAGCCCCGCACATCTGGTGACGTGAGCCTTCCACTCTTGCGTTCCAAGCGCAGGGATCTGGAAGTCTCCTTTTACACAGAGGAGGTTCAGCGATCTGCGCAAGCGCAACAAACAGCCGAGTTGCTGCCTCATTCTAATCCCTATGTTTAAACTTTTACGTCCCCCCTTTTTTAAATGATCATGATAACATATTTCATTTTACTTTATGTCTAGGCCTCAGTCTCCCTACGCAGCCAGTGTTTGGGATTTTTGTATGAGCATGTGACTAAATTATGGTTGCAAAAATATTTAGAATTGCCGCCACGGAAGTCTATGATTTTAATATCTGAATGAAGGGCTTATCGTATGATGTCTGTGTTTACACCCGGCAGCAAAATAACTTCTCCGTAACATGTCGTGGATACAGATTACGGCATCTTACCTGTGCGCATGCGCCGTTGTGAGCGCTTGCACACAACTCAGGACCTTGAGGTTCATATGCCGGATATCCGGTGGATGTCTGCGGTCCAAAAACCCGAAGTATCAGAGATCAGTGGCCCAAAGTCTTTACCTTTTTAAGATACAAGTTACTTATTCAAATCAGTAAAAATTGTCCATTGGAGTAATTGTTTTCTTCCAGTAGTTTTTATTGTTTTCACATTTTAGTTAACAAATAAGGAGAAGGGTGGGTAGGATAGGAAGAAGGGAATAATAACTTTATTGGGGTACGGGAAGACAAGATATAGGAGGAGGGGAAGGGTGAAGAATGAGGAGAAAATAACGTAAACAATTAGGAAGATTTGTGTGAACAATGACATTATCCTACAATAGTCTGCGAAATTGTACCCCGGTAATGGCCACGTATGTGCCACGTTGTAATGAGGGTGCGGTGGGAAATCCTTATCTGTATGTCTGCAGTGTGAGATCAGTGCCCCAAAGCCTTTTCACCCTTTTGATAACACCGGTGCCCACTTTGATGCCGATCCTTGTGCCCCTTGTATGTTCTGCAGCCTCTTTTACACTTAAACTTAAACTTCTCAAAAACTTAAAAGAAAAGATTGCAAATAAGAAGTTGCTGAATAAACCAGCACCAACTTCTGCCTAAAAGACCAAATAGGTCGAAGAAAAAAAACAACATCGACATTGAGAGGACGAGGAGATTCTTTCACTTTTACTTTGCTAATCTGACGAGGAAACAAGCAGGTAAGATGATGCAGAAAGAGGGATAGAGGGGATAAATAAGGGTGAGGTGCCCCCTTCTCCATCTGTGCCCCCCTAAATATCTGCAATGTCCAGAGCCCACACTGCAGACCTCAGAGCTGGAGGGTCCACAGACTCTGACAACCAGAGGAGTGACTCAGGCTGAGCCATTACAGTCTCGGCTGGGTTCACCTCTGATTCTTGGCAGGTCTCTAAGTTGTGGGTTGATTTCCCAGAGATATTTGTGTAGGACCGTGCAGATTGTATTCTGCAGAGATCAGACCTCATGGTGTCCCCTCTGCTCCTGAGGTGTCTACCCACCACCCCGACCACCACCCAGGATCTCTGTGGCACACGTGGCTTTGGTGGGAATTGCCCCTTATTAAGTTTATCATTGTCATCCATGGTGTTAACCCTGTATGATCTTCCCTGATGAATGTCATCACACCAAATATAATCTTTGCCGTGCGAGAATGTTGGGGAGCGGCCAGAGGAAATGTGAAATGCCGCAGATGTTTCACAGTGAGAACTTAGCCTTAATGGTATACTAGCAACCTGTCAGGTTAGGGATATTGGTGTGTAAGGTCTGGTGAGTCGCCCGCCAGGGCCGTGGTGTACCTGGTGCCCGGTCCGGTGTTCACAGGGGGATGTCACGGTGGCGAATTCCTAACCTGCAGCTCCATATCAATGGTAATCTCAATGTCCCTATATTTCTTTGCCAGAACCCACATATTAACTACCACAGTGCCCCTATATATCACAGTCAGGACCCCCATAAAGGCACCTACCACAGTGCAGCTATAATTCCCAGCGAGCACCCTCAGAATGGCAGCTATCACACTACACTTATAAATCCTAGCCAAGAACTGCTGGGAGACTCAAATGAAACGTTATCAGGAGGCAAAGTCTGTGGTCACTGCTATGGCCTCTACCCCCTCCCTGAAGTGAAGCATCGTGACGCTCGTTTCAGGGGCTGGGCTAGTCCCTGCATGATGTGCACTGTGTGATGTGCACAATGACAGTGCACTCTACCGCCAACTGTGCACAATGACAGTGCACTCTTTCGCCGACTTAGATTGGCAATAATAATCCAGTAACAGAGCGCACTGTCAGTGCACGTTGTAAACTGAATATCTGGAGTACAGAGACCAGTGATGTCACTTGCGGGGGATTCTCCAATTAAGTATCATCAAAAAAATAAAGAAAAGCAGTTGGGTTTTGTCATTAGGGAAGAATCAGGAATTTTTTAATTCAAGTATAGTAGTAAATAGTTTTGATTATGGATTTAAACAGGGATTTAAGATGAAAAATAATGTGAATTTCCGAACACCCCTTTAATTCTAACTTAGAATTAGTTGTTTCAAGTCATAATGTATTAATTAACGCTTTAATGAATCTTCTTCCTGTGTGATCTCCCTTATCCAGCAGGGAATATGGGAGACGTGGATCTAAAACAGAGGATCCTGACCTACCAGTTGGAAGGCTCTAGCTTAGGAGGTCTTGGCTACACACGTATCTTGCTCCAATTTTGTGGACTTGCCGGTCATGGCAAATCCTCACTCATCAACTCCTTCATTTATACCTTAAATGGTGGAAAGTTCTCAGTGTCTGCCCCAGTGGCCAAAGGAGAGGAGAACAAAGGAGGAGGGTGCACTGTGGAGAGACTACCATATGGGCTCACTGACATCATCACAATGGTGGACAATCGAGGCTTTGGCAAAGCAGACAGCTTTGAGAGAGAAGAAGTTTATTCTCAGATGGGTAAGTCCTCCTAGAAGGCTACAGTGAGGGACAGAAATTTACTTCTGGCCAAGATTAAGGCATATCCTGCCGGGACATGTTGGTTAGTTCATGGCTCCTGTGTCTTCTGATGCCTTATTTTAACCATGATGGAGTAAACATTAAGTCTTATAGGATTATCTCTACATTGCTGGACTCTTTGTAAGTTTCGGTCTGTAGATCCAGGTAGATGTCTGAGCAACCGGAGAGTCCTCAGAAAACTATTGGTCAGATGTACATGTGTAAGCAGGCTGCAGAATGCAGTGACACAAAGGAGACAGATTAAGGGTTAACAAATGTAACAATTTAATTACCAGGGTAAATAAACTCCTCACAGGCAGATAGATGGTTAAACGGTGAAAAGCAAATGCCGGATAATAACAGTCCAATTATTAAACTTATCATGTCCTTTATGGTCCTCAACCTCAGATTATGCCTTGTAACGGGGAGATGTCCACAGATGGGGTCCTTCAAACGATGGTCCGTCTTCTGGTGGCCACAGGCAGTCTCCAATTTTATCCGTTGAGCCCTGTTATGACCTGGTGGTTAAGGAGCAACATGGGACGAGCTCTGGAGGAGGTGGTATCTGTACTGACCGCAGTTCCTGTTCCTAACACAACACTAGAAGTAGCCGTGGAATGTTCCTGTCACTCCCTAGACACAGGAAAAACCACAGCGTCTGGCGAACTCTAAGGCCATGTGCACACGTTAAGTATTTTTCGCGTTTTTTTCGCGTTTTTTCGCTATAAAAACGTGATAAAAACGCGAAAAAAACGCTTACATATGCCTCCTATTATTTTAAGTGTATTCCGCATTTTTTGTGCAAATGTAGCCTTTTTTTCCGCGAAAAAATCGCATCGCGGAAAAAAAAGCAACATGTTCATTAAAATGCGGAATTGCAGGGGATTCCGCACACCTAGGGGTCCATTGATCTGCTTACTTCCCGCACGGGGCTGTGCCCACGATGCGGGAAGTAAGCAGATTGTGTGCGGTTGGTACCCAGGGTGGAGGAGAGGAGACTCTCCTCCACGCACTGGGCACCATATAATTGGTCAAAAAATAAGAATTTAAATAAAAAACAGTCCTATACTCACCCTCGATGTCTTCCCGCCTCCACTGCACGCTGCCGTTCGGTTCCTGTAGCTGATGTACGCTGAAGGACCTCGCCGATGACGTCACTGTCCTGTGATTGGTCGTGAGCGGTCATGTGACCGCTCACGTGACCGTGACGTCACGGAAGGTCCTGTGCGCACAGACCAGCTAGGAAGAGGAACGGACGCCGGTGAGGAGATGTCTGGGTGAGTATAAGCATTTTTTTATTTTTTTTATTATTTTTAAACATTCTATCTTTTACTATAGATGCGGCATAAGCTGCATCTATAGTAAAAAGTTGGTCACACTTGTCAAACAGTATGTTTGACAAGTGTGACCAACTTGTCAGTCAGTTTTCCAAGCGATGCTACAGATCGCTTGGAAAACTTTAGCATTCTGCAAGCTAATTACGCTTGCAGAATGCTAAAAAAACGCGAAAAAAACGGAAAAAAAACGCAAAAAAAAAAATGCGGATTTCTTGCAGAAAATTTCCGGTTTTCTTCAGGAAATTTCTGCAAGAAATCCGCAACGTGTGCACATACCCTAAGTCCATTAAGTTCAGGGCAGAGCCTGAATCCACAAATGCCATGACAGAAAAGGACGATAATGAGCAAATCAGGGTAACAGACAAGAGAAATTTAGGCTGTACAGTACTAATGGTAACAGACCTAGCAACCCTCTTAGTACGCTTAGGGCAATCAGAAATAACATGAGCAGAATCACCACAGTAAAAACACAGCCTATTCTGACGTCTGAATTCCTGCCGTTCTGCTCTAGTCAAAATCCTATCACATTGCATAGGCTCAGGACTCTGCTCAGAGGACACTGCCATATGGTGCACAACCTTGCGCTCGCGCAGGCGCCGATCAATCTGAATGGCTAGAGACATTGATTTGCTCAAACCAGCAGGAGTGGGGAACCCCACCATAACATCTTTAAGGGCTTCAGAAAGACCCTTTCTGAAAATTGCTGCCAGGGCATACTCATTCCATTGAGTGAGCACAGACCACTTTCTAAATTTCTGGCAGTATACTTCTGCCGCTTCCTGACCCTGACACAGAGCCAGCAAGGTTTTTTCTGCCTGATCCACAGAATTAGGTTCGTCATACAGCAATCCGAGCGCTTGAAAAAAATGCGTCTACATTAAGCAATGCCGGATCCCCTGACTCAAGGGAGAATGCCCAGTCCTGAGGGTCACCACGCAGCAGAGAGATGACAATTTTCACATGCTGAATGGGGTCACCAGAGGAACGAGGTCTCAAAGCAAAAAACAATCTGCAGTTATTTTTAAAGTTAAAAAGCTTGGATCTGTCCCCAAAAAACAAATCAGGAGTAGGAATTCTAGGCTCTAAAGCCGGAGTCTGAGTAACATAATCTTGGATACTCTGTACCCTTGCAGCAAGTTGATCCACACGAGAGAACAAACCCTGAACATTCATGTCAGCGCCAAAATCCTGAACCACCCAGAGATTAAGGGGAAAAAAAAGACAAAACAGGCTGCAGAAAAAAAAAATGGCTCAGAGCTTTTTTTTCCCCTCTTTTGAGATGCATTCAACACATTGCAGGCCAGCTGTACTGATGACCTGGTGGTTAAGGAGCAACATGGGACGAGCTCTGGAGGAGGTGGTATCTGTACTGACCGCAGTTCCTGATCCTAACACAACACTAGAAGTAGCCGTGGAATGTTCCTGTCACTCCCTAGACATCTCGTCACAGCCGGAGAACTAACTACCCCTAAAGATGGAAACAGAAAGCTATCTTGCCTCAGAGAATATTCCCAAATGATAGACAGCCCCCCACAAATATTGACTGTGAGTGGAGAGGGAACTGACATACACAGAATGAAATCAGGATTTAGCAAAGGGAGGCCACTTCTAACTAGATAGACAGAACAGGAAAGAATACTGTGCGGTCAGTATTAAAAGCTAGAAAAATCCACCGCAGAGTTTACAAAAAATCTCCACACCTGACTAACAGTGTGGAGGGCAAATCTGCTTCCCCAGAGCTTCCAGCTAAACTGAATATATCATACTGACAAGCTGGACTAGAGAAAACATAAAATGAGCTGAATTAAGTCCACAGCAAGTGGACAACAAATGAACAAGCAAGGACTTATCTTTGCTGAATTGGACACACTATCAGGGAAATCCAAGGAGAGATCTGAATCCAACCAAGAAACATTGACAGCTGGCACTGGCTGAAGACAAGAGCCAGGCTAAATAGCAGAGCCAGGAGAGACGATCAGTGGAAGCAGCTGCTAATGCTAAATCCAAGGAGCAGCAGTTCCACTTAAAACCACCGGAGGGAGCCCAAGGGCAGAATTCACAAAAGTGCCATTTACAACCACCGGAGGGAGCCCAAGAACGGAATTCACAACAGAGCCCCTAGTCCTTGGTTAGGTGTGGGCTGATGCGAAACAGATGGCAGAGAGGGCCGTTAGCTACTGTCCTTTACCCGGCTCTCGCTTCTTCGCACGTGTGCGGTACTCACAGTCACTGGGCGCAAGGCACTCTTTACTCTCACTGTCCCACTAGCGCTACCGGGAGTTGTCAATTGCAGCCCGTCGCAGTGCCGGCACTCTGTGTGTGGAGCACGCTTCTCTCTGCCTGACGGCGGGAAACTCTGCCTCACTTCGAGCACTTTTCACTTCATTTCCAGTTCACCAGTGACCCCTCCTTCTGGGTCATGGGACCTATCTGGTCCCCTATTCATGCCCCCGGGCAACAGGAGACACAGCCTCGACAGTTCCGGGCTCGGCTCAGTACAGGAACCCGCAGACCGGTCTTCCTCCTTACACATGTACATAGGGTCAGTTAGTTAGTTATGTTAGTTTGTACATGTTCAAGTTCTCTACTAAGACTTAAACCAAGTATCACTGATTTACAGGTGGTACCAAACAAGAGGTAAAAGTCAAACGTCAAATGCACAGCAAAAACTAGAACACAAGTCCAAAGGTCCAAGTGCCCAAGAGTAGGAAACCAGCACCATAAATAAGGAGTGTTCCAGCTGACTAGTTGTGATGGCCACTGTCAAAAATTGCATGGTGGTTCCACTGATGGTCCATAATCCTGACTAATGAACTGTGAAAAGGGGTATTGAGTCTAATTGTTATTCCTCCTTATCAGATCTGTAAATTCACCCGTTCACATTTCTCCATGTCTGTTAACGGTTTTGAGCTTGATGAAGAGTAAACTCGAGTGAAAGGCGACTACGATCAGAACCAGATCTTCAGACATTGTCTAAAAGGCTTGTGTAAGGGATCAAGAAACTCAGAGCTATTTCAACAAAGAGACCTGACCGAATCCCACAGCATATGGGGATTAGTGATGGTCCAGACTTGGAACCAGCGGTGGCAGCAGATCATCCCTGACTTCATTGTGGGGAAAGCTGTGAATATTACATAACATGAGGAAGATGAAGAGTATTTATGACAGTGGGATATATCACGAGCCGTTGTTCCTGCATTATGCTTATTAGGTCATTTCTTCTATCATTTCAGCAAACATCCAACCTCTAAATGAACATGTAAAATGGAACTGGACCTATGAGGAGAGAATGAAGTTGGTGACCACTGCTAAACGTAACATCACTGATCTGCTGGTGCCCATATACGTCCACAGGTGAGACTCATATAAACACAGGTAACTGCAAGTGCCAACATCTCCTTAAAGCGACTTATCTCACAATACAAATTAAAAAGTTTTCTCTACAAATATTAAAAATATATGATCCACTGGGTACAGACTATACTTATCCTCTACTGATCCCGAGATTCATCCTGTATTATACTCCAGAGCTGCACTCACTATTCTGCTGGTGCAGTCACTGTGTACAGGGCGAACTAGGCGGCTGCCTAGGGCGCCGACCCTAAGGGGGCGCCAGAGAAAAAATAGAAAAAATTATAAAAAAATCTTTTCAAAAGGCAAAAGGTGTATGGAGCGGAGCTGAATGTGTATGAGGTGTATGGAGCGGAGCCGTGTGTGTATGAGGTGTACGGAGCTGAGTTGTGTGTGTATGAGGTGTTTGGAGCGTAGCCGCGTGTGTACGAGGTGTAAGGAGCGGAGCCGCGTGTGTACGAGGTGTATGGAGCGGAGTGCGTGTGTACGGAGCGCAGCCATGTGTGTAGGAGTAGCTATGTGTGGCCATTATACGGTACGAAGTATCATGTGCAGCCAATATAGAGTATGGAGCATCATGTGTGGTCATTATACAGTATGGAGCATCATGTGTGGCCATTATACAGTATGGAGCATCGTGTGTGGCCATTATACAATATGGAGCATCATGTGTGGCCATTATACAGTATGGAGCATCATGTGTGGTCATTATACAGTATGGAGCATCATGTGTGGCCATTATACAGTATGAGGCATCATGTGGGGCCACTATACAGTATGGAGCATCATGTGGGGCCACTATACAGTATGGAGCATCATGTGGGGCCATTATACAGTATGGAGCATCATGTGTGGCCATTATACAGTATGGAGCATCATGTGTGGCCATTATACAGTATGGAGCATCATGTGGGGTCATTATACAGTATGGAGCATCATGTGTGGCCATTATACAGTATGGAGCACTGTGTGGCCATATTTTTTTGTTTATAATTATTCTTTATGAAACAGTGTGATCAGCAGTGCTAAATGGGTGTGGTTGGGACGTGGATATGGGTGTGACTAGTTATGAATGGGTGTGGTCAGAGGCGTGGCCTAAAATTTGCCGTGGCGCAAACTTTGTCCCTCTTTCCCATCTTCAAAAGTTGGGAGGTATGTTAAAAGTAGTGTTGAGCGATACCGTCCGATACTTGAAAGTATCGGTATCGGATAGTATCGGCCAATACCCGAAAAGTATCGGATATCGCCGATACCGATACCCGATACCAATACAAGTCAATGGGACACCAAGTATCAGAAGGTATCCTGTATGGTTCCCAGGGTCTGAAGGAGAGGAAACTCTCCTTCAGGCCCTGGGATCCATATTAATGTGTAAAATGAAGAATAAAAATAAAAAATATTGATTGTTATGAACTGGTGGTTTAGGAGCGACATGCGACGAGCTCTGAGCAGGTGGTAACTATACTGACCGCAATTCCTGAGCTTAACACAACACTAGAAGTAGCCGTGGGATGTTCCTGTCACTCCCTAGACACCTCGTCACAGCCGGAGAACTAACTACCCCTAAAGGTAGAAACAGGAAAGCTATCTTGCCTCAGAGAAAATCCCCAAAGGATAGGCCGCCCCCCACAAATATTGACTGTGAGTGGAGAGGGAAATGACATACGTAGAATGAAACCAAGAAGTAGCAAAGGAGGCCACTTCTAGCTAGATAGATAGTACAGGACAGAATACTGTGCGGTCAGTAATAAAAACTAGGAAAATCCACCACAGAGAATACAAAAATCTCCACACCTGACTAAAGGTGTGGAGGGCAAATCTGCTGCCCAGAGCTTCCAGCTTAACTGAATAAATCCATACTGATAAGCTGGACTAGAAAGAAAAACATAGAATGTGCTGAACGATTAAGTCCACAACAAGTGGACTGCAAAAGAACAAAGCAAGGACTTATCTTTGCTGAACTGGTCAGAATATCAGGGAAATCCAAAAAGAGATGTGACTCCAAACAGGAACCATTGCCAACTGGCACTGGCTGAAGGATAAGGCCAGACTAAAATAGCCAAGCCAGAAAGACAATCAGTGGAAGCAGCTGCTGATGCTAAATCCAAGGAGCAGCCATTCCACTTAAAACCACCGGAGGGAGCTCAAGAGCAGAACTCACAAAAGTGCCACTTACAACTACCGGAGGGAGCCCAAGAGCGGAATTCACAACAGTACCCCCCCTTGAGGAGGGGTCACCGAACCCTCACCAGAGCCCCCAGGCCGATCAGGACGAGCCAAGTGAAAAGCACGAACCAAATCGGCGGCATGGACATCGGAGGCAACAACCCAAGAATTATCCCCTGGCCATAACCCTTCCACTTGACAAGATACTGAAGCCTCCACCTCGAAAAACGAGAATCCAAAATTTTCTCAACCACATATTCCAACTCCCCCTCAACCAACACCGGGGCAGGAGGATCAACAGAGGGAACAACGGGTACCACATATCTCCGCAACAAAGATCTATGGAAAACATTATGGATGGCAAAAGAGGCTGGAAGGGCCAAACGAAAAGATACCGGATTGATAATCTCAGAAATCTTATAAGGACCAATAAACCAAGGCTTGAACTTAGGGGAAGAAACCTTCATAGGAACATGACGAGAAGATAACCAGACTAAATTCCCCACCCCAAGCCGGGGACCAACACACCGACGGCGGTTAGCAAAACGTTGAGCCTTTTCCTGAGACAACGTCAAATTGTCTACCACATGAGTCCAAATCTGCTGTAACCTGTCCATCACAGAATCCACACCAGGACAATCAGAAGGCTCAACCTGCCCGGAAGAAAAACGAGGATGGAAACCAAAATTACAAAAGAAAGGCGAAACCAAAGTAGCCGAACTAGCCCGATTATTAAGGGCAAACTCGGCCAACGGCAAGAAAGCCACCCAATCATCCTGATCAGCAGACACAAAGCATCTCAAATAGGTTTCCAAGGTTTGATTAGTTCGCTCAGTTTGGCCATTTGTCTGAGGATGGAACGCCGAAGAAAAAGACAAATCAATGCCCATCCTAGCACAAAAGGCCCGCCAAAACCTAGAAACAAACTGGGAACCTCTGTCAGACACAATATTCTCCGGAATGCCATGCAAACGAACCACATGCTGAAAAAACAATGGAACCAAATCAGAGGAGAAAGGCAATTTAGGCAAAGGTACCAAATGGACCATTTTAGAGAACCGGTCACAAACCACCCAGATAACAGACATCTTCTGGGAAACAGGAAGATCCGAAATAAAATCCATGGAAATATGCGTCCAGGGCCTCTCAGGGACCGGCAAAGGCGAAAGAAACCCACTAGCACGGGAACAGCAAGGCTTGGCCCGGGCACAAGTCCCACAGGACTGCACAAAAGAACGCACATCCCGCGACAAGGATGGCCACCAAAAGGACCTAGCAACCAAATCTCTGGTACCAAAAATTCCAGGATGACCGGCCAACACCGAACAATGAACCTCAGAAATTACCTTACTTGTCCATCTATCAGGAACAAACAGCTTCCCCATAGGACAGCAGTCAGGTTTATCAGCCTGAAATTCCTGAAGCACCCGCCATAAATCAGGGGAGATGGCAGAAAGAATCACCCCTTCCTTAAGAATGCCAACCGGCTCAAGGACTCCAGGAGAATCAGGCAAAAAACTCCTAGAGAGGGCATCAGCCCTAACATTCTTAGATTCCGGAAGATACGAGACCACAAAATCGAAACAGGAGAAAAACAGGGACCATCGAGCCTGTCTAGGGTTCAGCCGCTTGGCCGACTCGAGGTAAATCAGATTCTTTAGATCAGTCAAGACCACAACGTGGTGCTTGGCTCCCTCAAGCCAATGTCGCCACTCCTCAAATGCCCACTTCATAGCCAACAATTCCAGATTGCCGACATCATAATTGCGTTCCGCAGGTGAAAACTTTTGGGAAAAGAAGGCACACGGTTTCATCAAGGAACCAACAGAATTCCTCTGAGACAAAACGGCCCCTGCCCCAATCTCAGAAGCATCAACCTCAACCTGAAAAGGAAGAGAAACATCGGGCTGACGCAACACAGGGGCAGAAGTAAATCGGCGTTTAAGCTCCTGAAAGGCCTCAACAGCCGCAGAGGACCAATTCGTCACATCAGCGCCTTTCTTCGTCAAATCGGTCAGGGGCTTAACCACACTGGAAAAGTTGGCAATGAAACGGCGATAAAAATTAGCAAAGCCCAAAAATTTCTGAAGGCTCTTCACAGATGTGGGTTGAATCCAGTCATGAATGGCTTGGACCTTAACAGGATCCATTTCTATAGACGAGGGATAAAAAATAAAACCCCAAAAAGAGACCTTCTGAACTCCAAATAGGCACTTAGACCCCTTCACAAATAAAGCATTATCACGATGGATCTGGAATATCATCCTGACCTGCTTCACATGAGACTCCCAATCATCGGAAAAAATCTAAATATCATCCAAATACACAATCAAGAATTTATCAAGATAATTACGGAAAATATCATGCATGAAGGACTGAAATACAGAAGGAGCATTAGAAAGCCCAAAAGGCATCACAAGGTATTCAAAATGGCCTTTAGGCGTATTAAATGCAGTTTTCCATTCATCACCCTGTTTAATACGAACAAGATTATATGCCCCTCGAAGGTCAATCTTAGTAAACCAACTAGCCCCCTTAATCCGAGCAAACAAATCAGAAAGCAAAGGTAAAAGGTATTGGAATTTGACCGTGATCTTATTAAGAAGGCGATAATCAATACAGGGTCTCAAGGAGCCATCCTTCTTGGCAACAAAAAAGAATCCCGCTCCCAATGGTGACGAAGACGGCCGAATAAGCCCCTTCTCCAAAGACTCCTTAACATAACTCCGCATGGCGGCATGCTCTGGCACAGACAGATTGAAAAGTCGGCCCTTAGGGAACTTACAGCCAGGAATCAAGTCAATAGCACAATCACAGTCCCTATGTGGAGGAAGGGAACTGGACTTGGGCTCATCAAATACATCCTGGAAATCCAACAAAAACTCAGGAACATCAGAAGAGGGGGAAGAGGAAATTGACATCAAAGGAACGTCACTATGTACCCCTTGACAACCCCAACTAGTCACAGACATAGATTTCCAATCCAGCACTGGATTATGTACTTGTAACCATGGAAAACCCAGTACAACAACATCATGTAAATTATGCAACACCAGAAAACGGCAATCTTCCTGATGTGCTGGAGCCATGCACATGGTCAGCTGAGTCCAATACTGAGGTTTATTCTTGGCCAATGGTGTAGCATCAATGCCCCTCAAAGGAATAGGGCTCTGCAAAGGCTGCAAGGAAAAACCACAGCGCCTGGCGAATTCCAAGTCCATTAAGTTCAGGGCAGCGCCTGAATCCACAAATGCCATGACAGAAAAGGACGATAATGAGCAAATCAGGGTCACAGATAAGAGAAATTTAGGCTGTACAGTACTGATGGTAACAGACCTAGCGATTCTCTTAGTACGCTTAGGGCAATCAGAAATAGCATGAGCAGAATCACCACAGTAAAAACACAGCCTATTCTGACGTCTGTATCCCTGCCGTTCTGCTCTAGTCAAAATCCTATCACATTGCATAGGCTCAGGACTCTGTTCAGAGGACACTGCCATATGGTGCACAACTTTGCGCTCGCGCAGGCGCCGATCAATCTGAATGGCTAGAGACATAGATTCGGTCAAACAAACAGGCGTGGGGAACCTGTCATGAATCCCCAATGGCTAGGGATAGCACCGGATTAGCAAGGTATAATAAATATCGGACGAGCTCTAGGGTGATGGAACCTGGGCTGACCGCTGCCCTACGCCTGACAAACGCAACTAGAGATAGCCAGGGAGCGTGCCTACGTTGGTTCTAGACGCCACGCACCAGCCTAAGAGCTAACTAGTACTGCAGAGGAAACAAAGACCTCACTTGCCTCCAGAGGAATTAACCCCAAAGGTATAGTTGCCCCCCACATGTATTGACGGTGAAATGAGAGGAAGGCACACACATAGAGATGATGTATATAGCTTTAGCAAATAGAGGCCCGCTGAAAACTAGAAAGCAGAATGACACAAAAGGGGACTGAGCGGTCAGCAAAAAACCCTAATCAAAAAAACCATCCTGAGATTACAAGAACCCATGTGCCAACTAATGGCACATGGGGAGAACCTCAGTCCACTAGAGCAACCAGCTAACAAAGAGACATTCTAAGCAAGCTAGACAAAAAAACAAACAACTGAAAATCAGCACTTAGCTTATCCTGAAAGATCTGGGAGCAGGTAGGCAGGAACCAAACAGAGCACATCTGAACACATTGATAGCCGGCAAGGGAAATGACAGAAAGGCCAGGTAAAATAGGAAACACCCAGCCTCTGATGGACAGATGGAAACCAAAGGCCGCAACCCACCAAAGTCACCCAGTACCAGCAGTAACCACCAGAGGGAGCCCGCAAACAGAATCCACAACAGGAACCCCACCATAACATCTTTAAGGGCTTCAGAAAGACCCTTTCTGAAAATTGCTGCCAGAGCATCCTCATTCCATTTAGTGAGCACAGACCATTTTCTAAATTTCTGGCAGTATAATTCTGCCGCTTCCTGACCCTGACAAAGGGCCAACAAGGTTTTTTCTGCATGATCCACAGAGTTAGGTTCGTCATACAATAATCCGAGCGATTGAAAAAATGCATCTACATTAAGCAATGCCGGATCCCCTGACTCAAGGGAGAATGCCCAGTCCTGAGGGTCACCACGCAGCAGAGAGATGACAATTTTAACCTGCTGAATGGGATCACCAGAGGAACGGGGTTTCAGAGCAAAAAACAATTTGCAGTTATTTTTAAAGTTCAAAAACTTGGATCTGTCCTCATAAAACAAATCAGGAGTAGGAATTCTAGGCTCTAAAGCCGGAGTCTGGACAACATAATCTTGGATACTCTGTACTTTTGCAGCAAGTTGATCCACACGAGAAAACAAACCCTGAACATCCATGCCTGCGCCAAAATCCTGAACCACCCAGAGATTAAGAGAAAAAAAAAGACAAAACAGACTACAGAAAAAAAAATGGCTTAGAACTTTTTTTTTTCCTTCTTTTGAGATGCATTTAACTCATTTTGGGCCAGTTGTACTGTTATGACCTGGTGGTTTAGGAGCGACATGCGACGAGCTCTGAGCAGGTGGTAACTATACTGACCGCAGTTACTGAGCTTAACACAACACTAGAAGTAGCCGTGGGATGTTCCTGTCACTCCCTAGACACCTCATCACAGCCGGAGAACTAACTACCCCTAAAAGTAGAAACAGGAAAGCTATCTTGCCTCAGAGAAAATCCCCAAAGGATAGGCCGCCCCCCACAAATATTGACTGTGAGTGGAGAGGGAAATGACATACGTAGAATGAAACCAAGAAGTAGCAAAGGAGGCCACTTCTAGCTAGATAGATAGTACAGGACAAAATACTGTGCGGTCAGTAATAAAAACTAGAAAAATCCACCACAGAGAATACAAAAATCTCCACACCTGACTAAAGGTGTGGAGGGCAAATCTGCTGCCCAGAGCTTCCAGCTTAACTGAATAAATCCATACTGATAAGCTGGACTAGAAAGAAAAACATAGAATGTGCTGAACGATTAAGTCCACAACAAGTGGACTGCAAAAGAACAAAGCAAGGACTTATCTTTGCTGAACTGGTCAGAATATCAGGGAAATCCAAAAAGAGATGTGACTCCAAACAGGAACCATTGCCAACTGGCACTGGCTGAAGGATAAGGCCAGACTAAAATAGCCGAGCCAGAAAGACAATCAGTGGAAGCAGCTGCTGATGCTAAATCCAAGGAGCAGCCGTTGCACTTAAAACCACCGGAGGGAGCTCAAGAGCAGAACTCACAAAAGTGTCACTTACAACCACCGGAGGGAGCCCAAGAGCGGAATTCACAACAATTGATATAGTCACCTCTCCGATGCAGCCTGGACCTTACCGATGTAACCGGCAGCCTCCGTTCCTAAGAATGAGCGCTTGAAAGACCTTAGATGACGTCGCGGCTTGTGATTGGTCGCGTGGCGGTCACGTGACCACTCACTTTTTTTTGGCTGCATGCGGCATGTTGCAGAAATGCAACATGTAGTAATTTTCAGAGGCTTTTTTTGCCGCAAAAAAAGCATGCGTTCATTTGCGTTTGATTTGCGTAAAAAAATACATTGATGTCAATGGAAACACATGCGTTTTTGTGTACATGCGTTTGCTTGTGTTTTAAACGGATGCGTTTTTATAGAAAGAGACAAGAATACACCCTGATAAGCCACCCCCCCCATCAGGGTGATAAAGGGATCCTAACCCTAACCCTACCCCTAACCCGAGGGATCCAAACCCTAACCCTAACCTTAACCCTACTCCTAACCCTAACTGTCATGATCTCTGCAGGCAGAGATCATAGCAAGCCTATAGAGGGACAAGCTCTCGGAAGATGGAACTATACTGACCATGAACTAAGCCTGCCGCGCAACTAGAAATAGCCAGGTAGCATTTCCTATTTATCGCTAGATGCCCAGCTCTGGCCTAAGACCTAAATAGCTAGCAGAGGGAAATATAAGACCTGGCTCACCTCTAGAGAAATATTCCAAAGAAGACAGTAGCCCCCCACATATAATGACGGTGAGTTCAGATGAAACTACAAACGCAGCAGGAAAATAGTCTTAGCAAATTTGAGGTCCG
Organism: Ranitomeya variabilis; assembly: GCF_051348905.1. Lineage (NCBI taxonomy): Eukaryota > Metazoa > Chordata > Amphibia > Anura > Dendrobatidae > Ranitomeya > Ranitomeya variabilis. Next base: position 6,982,477 of record NC_135238.1, read on the forward strand.
CTTACTAGATAGCAGAAGACAGATAGTATACTTTCATGGTCAGCAGAAAAACACTAACAAAACACCATCCAGAGATTACCTTAAACTCTGGCATTAACTCATAACGCCAGAGTAGCAATCCCTGATCAACGAGAGCTTTCCAGACACAGTAACAAAACTTCAGCTGTGAACTGGAACAAATAGGCAAAACAAAACATGGACAAAAGTCCAACTTATCTAGTAGTTGTCAGAAGCAGGAACAAGCACTGAGAGGCATCAGATAACATTGATGACCGGCAAGAAACCACCAGAGAAATGAGCTTAAATAGCGACACCCACTACTGATGGAACCAGGTGAAACAGGAAAAAGGATGACAAGTCCAATTCCACAAGCGGCCACCGGGGGAGCCCAGAATCCAAATTCACAACAGTACCCCCCCCTCAAGGAGGGGGCACCGAACCCTCACCAGATCCACCAGGGCGACCAGGATGAGCCCTATGGAAGGCACGAACAAGATCAGAAGCATGAACATCAGATGCATTGACCCAAGAATTATCCTCCTGGCCGTAACCCTTCCAGTTGACCAGATACTGGAGTTTCCGTCTGGAAACACGAGAGTCCAAAATTTTCTCCACAACGTACTCCAACTCACCCTCAACCAACACCGGAGCAGGAGGCTCAACTGAAGGTACAACAGGTACCTCATACCTGCGCAATAACGACCGATGAAAAACGTTATGAATGGAAAAGGACGCAGGGAGGTCCAAACGGAAAGAAACAGGATTAAGAATCTCCAATATTCTATAAGGGCCGATGAACCGAGGTTTAAACTTAGGAGAAGAGACCCTCATAGGGACAAAACGAGAAGACAACCACACCAAATCTCCAACACAAAGCCGAGAACCAACACGACGATGACGGTTGGCAAAACGCTGAGTCTTCTCCTGGGACAACTTCAAATTGTCCATAACCTGCCCCCAGATGTGATGCAATCTCTCCACCACCGCATCCACTCCAGGACAATCCGAGGATTCCACCTGACCGGAGGAAAATCGAGGGTGAAACCCCGAATTACAGAAAAACGGGGACACCAAGGTGGAAGAACTGGCCCGATTATTGAGGGCGAACTCTGCCAATGGCAAAAAAGCAACCCAATCATCCTGGTCAGCAGAGACAAAACACCTCAGATATGTCTCAAGGGTCTGATTAGTCCGCTCGGTCTGGCCATTAGTCTGAGGGTGAAAAGCAGAAGAAAAAGACAAATCTATGCCCATCCTAGCACAGAATGCCCGCCAAAATCTAGACACAAATTGGGTACCTCTGTCAGAAACAATATTCTCAGGAATACCGTGCAATCGGACAACATTCTGAAAAAACAGAGGAACCAACTCAGAAGAAGAAGGCAACTTGGGCAGAGGAACCAAATGGACCATTTTAGAGAAACGGTCACAGACCACCCAGATGACAGACATCTTCTGGGAAACAGGCAGATCTGAAATAAAATCCATCGAGATGTGTGTCCAAGGCCTCTTAGGAATAGGCAAGGGCAACAGCAGTCCGCTAGCCCGAGAACTACAAGACTTGGCCCGAGCACAAACGTCACATGACTGCACAAAGACTCGCACATCTCGTGACAGGGAAGGCCACCAGAAGGATCTTGCCACCAAATCCCTGGTACCAAAAATTCCGGGATGACCTGCCAATGCAGAAGAATGTACCTCAGAGATGACTCTGCTGGTCCAATCATCCGGAACAAACAGTCTATCAGGCGGACAACGATCCGGTCTATCCGCCTGAAACTCTTGCAAGGACCGCCGCAGATCAGGAGAAACGGCCGACAAAATTACTCCCTCCCTAAGGATACCTGTGGGTTCAGAATTACCAGGAGAGTCCGGGTCAAAACTCCTAGAAAGGGCATCTGCCTTAACATTCTTAGAACCCGGTAGGTATGACACCACAAAATTAAAGCGAGAAAAAAATAAAGACCAGCGCGCCTGTCTAGGATTCAGGCGTCTGGCAGTCTCAAGATAAATCAAATTTTTGTGGTCAGTCAATACCACCACCTGATGCCTAGCCCCCTCGAGCCAATGGCGCCACTCCTCAAACGCCCACTTCATGGCCAAAAGCTCCCGATTCCCAACATCATAATTCCGCTCTGCGGGCGAAAATTTGCGAGAAAAGAAGGCACAAGGCCTAATGACGGAGCAGTCGGAACCTTTCTGCGACAACACTGCCCCAGCTCCGATCTCCGAAGCGTCAACCTCAACCTGAAAAGGCAGATTCACATCAGGCTGACGCAACACAGGGGCAGAGGCAAAACGGCGCTTAAGCTCCTGAAAGGCCTCTACAGCATGAGGGGACCAATTAGCAACATCAGCGCCTTGTCTGGTCAAATCAGTCAGTGGTTTAACGACATCCGAAAAACCAGCAATAAATCGGCGGTAAAAGTTGGCAAAGCCCAAAAATCTCTGAAGACCCTTAAGAGAGGAGGGCTGAGTCCAGTCACAAATAGCTTGCACCTTGACGGGATCCATCTCAATGGAAGAGGGAGAAAAAATATACCCCAAAAAGGAAATTTTCTGGACCCCAAAAACGCACTTAGACCCCTTCACACATAAAGAATTAGACCGCAAAACCTGAAAAACTCTCCTGACCTGCTGGACATGAGAGTCCCAGTCATCAGAAAAAATCAGAATATCATCCAGATATATTATCATAAATTTATCCAGAAAATCGCGGAAAATATCATGCATAAAAGACTGGAAAACTGAAGGGGCATTAGAAAGACCAAAAGGCATGACCAAATACTCAAAGTGGCCCTCGGGCGTATTAAATGCGGTCTTCCACTCATCCCCCTGCCTGATCCGCACCAAATTATACGCCCCACGAAGATCAATTTTAGAGAACCACTTAGCACCCTCTATACGAGCAAACAAATCAGTAAGCAATGGCAATGGGTATTGATACTTAACAGTGATCTTATTCAGAAGCCGATAATCAATACATGGTCTCAAAGAGCCGTCTTTTTTTGAGACAAAGAAAAACCCAGCTCCCAAGGGAGAAGAAGATGGACGAATATGTCCCTTTTCCAAAGACTCCTTTATATATTCCCGCATAGCAGCATGTTCCGGCACAGACAAATTAAACAAACGACCCTTTGGATATTTACAACCCGGTATCAAATCTATGGCACAATCGCACTCACGGTGCGGAGGTAACGACCCAAGCTTGGGTTCGTCAAAGACGTCTTGATAATCAGAGAGGAACTCAGGGACTTCAGAGGGAATGGACGACGAAATAGAAACCAAAGGTACGTCCCCATGAATACCCTTACATCCCCAGCTCAACACAGACATTGCTCTCCAGTCCAAGACTGGGTTGTGAGACTGCAACCATGGCAATCCCAGTACCAAATCGTCATGTAAATTATACAGCACCAGGAAACGAATAATCTCCTGGTGATCCGGATTGATACGCATGGTTACTTGTGTCCAGTATTGTGGTTTATTATTAGCCAATGGGGTGGAGTCAATCCCCTTCAGAGGAATAAGAGTCTCCAAAGGCTCTAAATTAAAACCACAACGATTGGCAAAGGACCAATCCATAAGACTCAGAGCGGCGCCAGAGTCAACATAGGCGTCCGTGGCAATGGATGACAAAGAGCAAATCAGGGTTACAGACAAAATAAACTTAGACTGAATGGTGCCAATGGAAACAGACTTATCAAGCTTCTTTGTACGCCTAGAGCATGCTGATATAACATGAGTAGAATCCCCACAATAGAAACACAATCCATTCTTCCGTCTAAAATTCTGTCGCTCGCTCCTGGACAGAATTCTATCACACTGCATACTTTCTGGCGTCTTTTCCATAGACACCGCCAGATGGTGCACCGGTTTGCGCTCCCGCAGACGCCTATCAATCTGAATAGCCATTGTCATGGACTCATTCAGACCTGCAGGCAAAGGGAACCCCACCATAACATCCTTAACGGCATCAGAGAGACCTTCTCTGAAAGTTGCCGCCAAAGCGCACTCATTCCACTGAGTAAGCACAGACCATTTACGGAATTTTTGGCAGAAAACTTCAGCTTCGTCTTGCCCCTGAGATAGTGCCATCAAAGTTTTTTCTGCCTGAAGTTCCAAATGAGGTTCCTCATAAAGCAAGCCCAAGGCCAGAAAAAACGCATCCACATCGCGTAACGCAGGATCCCCTGCTGGCAATGAGAAGGCCCAATCTTGAGGGTCACCCCTGAGCAAGGAAATCACAATCCTAACCTGCTGAGCAGGGTCTCCAGCTGAACGAGACTTCAGGGACAAATAAAGCTTACAATTATTTCGGAAATTCTGGAAGCTAGCTCTATTCCCTGTGAAGAACTCCGGCAAAGGAATTCTCGGCTCAGATACCGGAGCATGTACCACAAAATCTTGTAAATCTTGTACTTTCGTGATGAGATTATTCAAACCCGCAGTTACACTCTGGAGATCCATTATTGTCAGGTGCACACAGAGCATACAGAGATTAGGAGGAGAGAGAGAAAAAAGACTGCAGCAAGGCAGACTGGAGAAAAAAAAAAAAAAAAAAAAAAAAAAATTCCAGCAGACTTCTTATAACTCTCCTTTCTCAACCTGGGTCTTAAACACTTTATTGGCCGGTCAAACTGTCATGATCTCTGCAGGCAGAGATCATAGCAAGCCTATAGAGGGACAAGCTCTCGGAAGATGGAACTATACTGACCATGAACTAAGCCTGCCGCGCAACTAGAAATAGCCAGGTAGCATTTCCTATTTATCGCTAGATGCCCAGCTCTGGCCTAAGACCTAAATAGCTAGCAGAGGGAAATATAAGACCTGGCTCACCTCTAGAGAAATATTCCAAAGAAGACAGTAGCCCCCCACATATAATGACGGTGAGTTCAGATGAAACTACAAACGCAGCAGGAAAATAGTCTTAGCAAATTTGAGGTCCGCTTACTAGATAGCAGAAGACAGATAGTATACTTTCATGGTCAGCAGAAAAACACTAACAAAACACCATCCAGAGATTACCTTAAACTCTGGCATTAACTCATAACGCCAGAGTAGCAATCCCTGATCAACGAGAGCTTTCCAGACACAGTAACAAAACTTCAGCTGTGAACTGGAACAAATAGGCAAAACAAAACATGGACAAAAGTCCAACTTATCTAGTAGTTGTCAGAAGCAGGAACAAGCACTGAGAGGCATCAGATAACATTGATGACCGGCAAGAAACCACCAGAGAAATGAGCTTAAATAGCGACACCCACTACTGATGGAACCAGGTGAAACAGGAAAAAGGATGACAAGTCCAATTCCACAAGCGGCCACCGGGGGAGCCCAGAATCCAAATTCACAACACCTAACCCTACCCCTAACCCTAACCCTAACAATATGACAGTGAATACTCTCCCAGTTTATATTTTTAGTACTCTATAGCAATACCGTATATCTTGGGGTGTCCACATTGAACAAAGCTTTTTATTAGAAGAATGTCCTGGTCTCCAGGTCAACATAATAGCCAATCCCTATGGATCCCTAGGATCCCTTGGGTTAGGGTTAGGGGTAGGGTTAGGGTTAGGGTTTGGATCCCAAGGGTTAGGGTTAGGGTTAGGGTTTGGATCCCAAGGGTTAGGGTTAGGGTTTGGATCCCAAGGGTTAGGGTTAGGGGTAGGGTTAGGGGTAGGGTTAGGGTTTGGATCCCTTTATCACCTTGATGGTGGGGGGTGGCTTATCAGTGACCTGGTGACCAGGACATTCTAATAAAAACCCTAACACTAACCCTAGGGATCCTAATTCTACCCCTAACCCTAACCCTAGCTAATTCTATTAATAGTGGGTTTTCTAGTTGATTTTGATGATTGGCCGCTGTCACACACTTCTCAGCATGTGTTTCAAAAACGCAAACGCAGGAAAAAACGCATGTAAACGCGTCAAAACGCCGCGTTTTTTTTCTGCATGCAAAAACGCATGCGTCTAAAAAACGCAGCGTTTGCATGCATTTACATGCGTTTTTTCACCACCTGCGTTTTTTTTAAAAAACGCTGCAGATCAAAACGCAAGTGTGAAACCAGCCTTACATCCTGTATTAGCGCTGCACTCACTATTCTGCTGGTGCAGACACTGTGTACAGTCATGGACAAAAATTTTGAGAATGAGACAAATATTAATTTTTCCAAAGTCTACTGCTTCATTTTTTCTAATGGCAATTTGCATATACTCCTGAATGTCAGAGTGATCAGCTTAACAGCAATTACTGTACTTGCAAAGTCAATATTTGTCCAGAAAATGAACTTTAACCCCCAAAACACATTTCAACATCATTGCAGGCCTGCCTTAAAAGGAGCAGCTAACATCGTTTTAGTGATTGATCCATTAACACAGGTGTGGGTGTTGATGATCAATCAGTCATGGTTAAGTAAGAATGACATCACTGGACGCTTTAAAAGGAGGCTGGTGCTTGGTATCATTGTTTCTCTTCAGTTAACCATGGTTATCTCTAAGGAAACACGTGCAGCCATCATTGCACTGCACAAAAATGGCCTAACAGGGAAGAGTGTTGTGAACTCTGTGTTCAGGCTCCCTCTTGTGGTCACTGGTGGTATGGTGTGACTTTTGCTTTGGGCTCCCCCTGGTGGCTTTGTCTGTTATCCTGCTGGTCTCTGGCTATCAGCTGGTTCGTTATCCTCTGGGAGGTTCCTATATAGCTCTGTTTTACTTCCACTTGTTGCCGGCTGTCGATGTAATCAGTGCTACTCAGATTCCTTCTGACTACCTTGCTCCCAGTCCATCCAGGATAAGCTAAGTTTTGTTTGCTCATTTTTTTATCAGCAGTGTTTATCATGTTTTCTGTTCCAGCTTGCTAAAATGTAATTCCCTCGCTTGCTGGTTGCTCTAGTGGGCTGAGTTTCTCCCCACACACCGTTAGTTGGTGTGTGGGTTCTTGAAATCTCAGGATGGATATTTTGTAAGGGTTTTTTATTGATCGCATAGACCCCTGCTCTATTTTCTGCTTTCTAGTACTAGTGGGCCTCTTTTGCTGAATCTGATTTCATCCCTATGTATGTGCCTTCTTCTTACCTCACCGTTAATATTTGTTGGGGGCTTCTATATCTTTGGGGATTATTTCTCTGGAGGCAAGCGAGGTCTTTCTTTCTCTTTAGGGGTAGCTAGTTCCTCAGGCTGGCTCGAGACGTCTAGGAATTTTTTAGGCACGTTCACCGGCTACCTCTAGTTGTTTTGGATAGGTTCAGATTTGCGATCAGTCCAGTTACCATCTCCCTAGAGCTCGTCCTTAGTTTGGTCACTTGCTGATCTATTTGTGATCCTCAGCCACTAGGGATCATAACAGTACAGCCGGCCCGCAAAGTGTTAATTGCATGGCAGAAGCAGGAGAAAAGAAGCCTTGAGAATTTTTTTTTTTTTGTTGCCGTGTGTCTAGCTGCTGTGCTAGCTTCTCTCCTCCTCTTAATCTTGGTGTGGCTCTGAGTTCAGCTGCTGACATGGATGTCCAGAGCTTGGCTTCCAGTCTGGATCATCTTGCTGCTAGAGTTCAAAGTATTCAGGATTTTGTTGTTCACAGTCCTATGTCTGAGCCTAGGATACCTATTCCGGAGTTGTTTTCTGGAGATAGATCTAGGTTCCTGAATTTTAAGAACAATTGTAAGTTGTTTCTTTCATTGAAACCTCGTTCCTCTGGTGATGCCGTTCAGCAAGTTAGGATTATTATTTCCTTTTTGCGTGGTGACCCTCAAGATTGGGCCTTCGCATTGGCGCCAGGGGATCCTGCATTGCTTAGTGTGGATGCGTTTTTTTCTGGCCCTTGGATTGCTCTATGAGGAACCTAATCTTGAGAACCAGGCTGAAAAAGCGTTATTGGCCCTCTCGCAGGGGCAAGATGAAGCAGAGGTGTACTGCCAGAAATTTCGGAAATGGTCGGTGCTTACTCAGTGGAATGAGTGTGCCCTGGCTGCAAATTTCAGAGAAGGTCTTTCTGAAGCCATTAAGAATGTCATGGTGGGGTTCCCTACGCCTGCAGGTCTGAATGAGTCAATGACTCTGGCCATTCAGATTGACCGGCGGTTGCGGGAGCGCAAACCTGTGCACCATTTGGCGGTGTCTTCTGAACAGACACCTGAATCTATGCAATGTGACAGAATTCTGACCAGAAGTGAATGGCAAAATTATAAACGGCAAAATGGGTTGTGCTTTTACTGTGGTGACTCAGCTCATGTTATCTCAGCATGCTCTAAGCGCAAAAAAAGGTTGATAAATCTGTCACCATTGGTACTTTACAGCCTAAGTTCATTTTGTCTGTTACCCTGATTTGTTCCCTGTCATCTTACCCGGTTAATGCCTTTGTAGATTCAGGTGCTGCCCCGAGTCTGATGGATTGGTCATTTGCCAGGCGCTGTGGTTTTGATTTGGAGCCTTTAAAATTCCCTATTCCACTAAGGGGAATTGACTCTACGCCATTGGCTACGAATAGACCTCAGTACTGGACACAAGTGACCATGTGCATGACTCCTGTTCATCAGGAGGTGATTCGCTTTCTTGTATTGCATAATTTGCATGATGTTGTCGTGTTGGGTCTACCATGGTTGCAGACTCATAATCCAGTCCTGGATTGGAAAGCTATGTCTGTGTCAAGTTGGGGTTGTCAGGGAATTCATGGTGATGCTCCTGTGGTGTCAATTGCTTCGTCCACTCCTTCTGAAGTCCCTACATTTTTGTCAGACTACCAGGATGTATTTGAGGAGCCCAAACTCAATTCTCTACCTCCTCATAGGGATTGTGATTGTGCTATAAATTTGATTCCTGGTAGTAAGTTTCCTAAGGGACGACTTTTCAATTTACCTGTGCCGGAGCATGCTGCCATGCGGAGTTATATAAAGGAGTCTTTGGAGAAGGGACATATTCGCCCGTCCTCTTCCCCTCTTGGTGCGGGATTCTTTTTTGTGGCTAAGAAGGATGGTTCCCTGAGACCTTGTATTGATTATCGCCTTTTGAATAAAATCACGGTCAAATTTCAATATCCTTTGCCATTGTTAACTGATTTGTTTGCTCGCATTAGGGGGTCTAGTTGGTTCACCAAGATAGATCTTCGTGGTGCGTATAACCTTGTGCGTATAAAACAGGGTGATGAATGGAAAACTGCATTTAATACGCCTGAAGGCCATTTTGAGTACCTGGTGATGCCTTTTGGACTATCTAATGCTCCTTCAGTCTTTCAGTCCTTTATGCACGACATCTTCCGTGAATATCTGGATAAGTTTATGATTGTGTATCTGGATGATATTCTGGTTTTTTTGGATGATTGGGAGTCTCATGTTAAGCAGGTCAGGATGGTCTTTCAGGTCCTGCGTGACAATGCTTTATTTGTGAAGGGCTCAAAATGTCTTTTTGGAGTCCAGAAGATTTCTTTTTTGGGTTTCATTTTTTCTCCTTCTACTATTGAGATGGACCCAGTCAAGGTTCAGGCTATTCATGACTGGACGCAGCCTACATCTGTTAAGAGTCTTCAGAAGTTCTTGGGTTTTGCTAATTTTTACCGTCGCTTCATCGCTAATTTTTCTGGTGTTGTTAAGCCTTTGACGGATTTGACCAAGAAAGGTTCTGATGTTACTAACTGGTCTCCTGTGGTGTGTGATCGTTTTTCTAAGATGGTCCATTTGGTGCCCTTGCCTAAGTTGCCTTCCTCCTCCGAGTTGGTTCCACTGTTTTTTCAAAATGTGGTTCGTTTGCACGGGATTCCTGAGAACATTGTTTCTGACAGAGGATCCCAGTTTGTGTCTAGATTTTGGCGGACCTTTTGTGCTAAATTGGGCATTGATTTGTCTTTTTCGTCGGCCTTCCATCCTCAGACGAATGGCCAAACCGAGCGAACTAATCAGACCTTGGAGACTTATTTAAGATGTTTTGTTTCTGCTGATCAGGACGACAGGGTTACTTTTTTGCCGTTGGCCGAGTTTGCCCTTAATAATCGGGCTAGTTCTGCTACTTTGGTTTCTCCTTTCTTTTGTAATTCGGGGTTTCACCCTCGTTTTTCCTCGGGTCAGGTGGAGCCTTCTGACTGTCCTGGAGTGGATGTTGTGGTTGATAGGTTGTATCAGATTTTGGAATCAGAGAAGGCTCAGCTCTTTGCCAACCGCCGTCGTTGTGTGGGTCCCCGACTTCGCGTTGGGGACTTGGTGTGGTTGTCTTCTCGCTTCGTTCCTATGAAGGTCTCCTCTCCTAAGTTCAAGCCTCGGTTTATTGGTCCTTATAAGATTCTGGAAGTCCTTGGCCCTGTGTCATTTCGTCTGGACCTCCCAGCATCATTTGCTATTCATAATGTGTTCCATCGCTCGTTGTTGCGGAGGTATGTGGTGCCTGTGGTTCCTCCGGTCGAGCCTCCTGCCCCGGTGCTGGTTGAGGGAGAATTGGAATACGTGGTGGAGAAGATCTTGGATTCTCGTATTTCTAGACGGAGGCTCCAGTATTTGGTTAAATGGAAGGGCTATGGTCAGGAGGATAATTCTTGGGTTGCCGCCTCTGATGTTCATGCAGCCGATTTGGTTCGTGCCTTCCATGTGGCTCATCCTGATCACCCTGGTGGTTTTCATGAGGGTTCGGTGACCCCTCCTCAAGGGGGGGGTACTGTTGTGAACTCTGTGTTCAGGCTCCCTCTTGTGGTCACTGGTGGTATTGTGTGACTTTTGCTTTGGGCTCCCCCTGGTGGCTTTGTCTGTTATCCTGCTGGTCTCTGGCTATCAGCTGGTTCGTTATCCTCTGGGAGGTTCCTATATAGCTCTGTTTTACTTCCACTTGTTGCCGGTTGTCGATGTAATCAGTGCTACTCAGATTCCTTCTGACTACCTTGCTCCCAGTCCATCCAGGATAAGCTAAGTTTTGTTTGCTCATTTTTTTATCAGCAGTGTTTATCATGTTTTCTGTTCCAGCTTGCTAAAATGTAATTCCCTCGCTTGCTGGTTGCTCTAGTGGGCTGAGTTTCTCCCCACACACCGTTAGTTGGTGTGTGGGTTCTTGAAATCTCAGGATGGATATTTTGTAAGGGTTTTTTATTGATCGCATAGACCCCTGCTCTATTTTCTGCTTTCTAGTACTAGTGGGCCTCTTTTGCTGAATCTGATTTCATCCCTATGTATGTGCCTTCTTCTTACCTCACCGTTAATATTAGTTGGGGGCTTCTATATCTTTGGGGATTATTTCTCTGGAGGCAAGCGAGGTCTTTCTTTCTCTTTAGGGGTAGCTAGTTCCTCAGGCTGGCTCGAGACGTCTAGGAATTTTTTAGGCACGTTCACCGGCTACCTCTAGTTGTTTTGGATAGGTTCAGATTTGCGATCAGTCCAGTTACCATCTCCCTAGAGCTCGTCCTTAGTTTGGTCACTTGCTGATCTATTTGTGATCCTCAGCCACTAGGGATCATAACAGAAGAGTATCGCAGCTACAAAGATTGCACCTCAGTCAACAATCTATCGCATCATCAAGAACTTCAAGGAGAGAGCTTCCATTGTTGTCAAAAAGGCTCCAGGGCGCCCAAGAAAGACCAGCAAGCGCCAGGACCATATCTTAAAACGGTTTCAGCTGCGGGATCGGACCACCAGCAGTGCCGAGCTTTCTCAGGAATGGCAGCAGGCTGGTGTGAGTGCTTCTGCACGCACTGTGAGGCGGAGACTCTTTGAGCAAGGCCTGGTTTCAAGGAGGGCAGCAAAGAAGCCACTTCTCTCCAAAAAAAACATCAGAGACCGACTGATATTCTGCAAAAGGTACAGGGAGTGGACTGCTGAGGACTGGGGCAAAGTCATTTTCTCTGATGAATCCCCTTTTCGATTGTTTGGGACATCTGGAAAACAGCTTATTCGGAGAAGAAGAGGTGAGCGCTACCACCAGCCTTGTCTCATGCCAACTGTAAAGCATCCTGAAACCATTCATGTGTGGGGTTGCTTCTCAGCCAAGGGAATCGGCTCACTCACAGTCTTGCCTAAAAACACAGCCATGAATAAAGATTGGCACCAGAATGTCCTCCAAGAGCAACTTCTCCCAACCGTCCAAGAGCAGTTTGGCGCCCAACAATGCCTTTTCCAGCATGATGGAGCACCTTGCCATAAAGCAAAGGTGATAACTAAATGGCTCATGGAACAAAACATAGAGATTTTGGGTCCAGGGCCTGGAAACTCCCCAGATCTTAATCCCATTGAGAACTTGTGGTCAATCCTCAAGAGATGGGTGGACAAACAAAAACCAACAAATTCTGGCAAAATGCAAGCATTGGTTATGCAAGAATGGACTGCTATCAGTCAGGATTTGGTCCAGAAGTTGATTGAGAGCATGCCAAGGAGAATCGCAGAGGTCTTGAAGAAGAAGGGTCAACACTGCAAATATTGATTTGCTGCATTAACTCATTCTAACTGTCAATATAACCTATTGGTACTCATAATATGATTGCAATCATATTTCTGTATGTGATATAAACATCAGACAAACACTAATAAAAACCAGAGGGCAGCAGATCATGGGAAAATATAATTTTGGTGTCATTCTCAAAACTTTTGGCCATGACTGTACATACATTACATTACTGATCCTGCACTGTAGAATCAGTGCACAACATACTTGTAGGACATGTGATTTGCTGGTTTTGTCTGTAAACCTCGGTAATGGCCCCCCCAAAAAAGTGCTGGAAGGTAAATTTAACAGCCACACTGGACACTAGCTATCTACTCTATCTGACTGATATACAACCGCCTAACTAACTACCTAAAACAACGGATACAAAGTACCCAAAACACACCACTGGAAGAAATGTATAAAAATAATTTAATAATAAATGTGTCACTCCCCTTGATAATCACATCAGTAAAATGCGCGTCGGGGTGTTTGTGGTACCGTGGACGGCATTTCTTACAACATTATGGGTAAGCTGTGAACTACATACTTCCCTTTGGTTGTTTTCATGGCTGTTTTATTTTGACCATTATGGTCTGCAGTCTGCACTATATGCACTTTACTATCACCTTGACATTCTAGGTTCTCTTTTTGGACCTATTTAGGGTTGTTATCACTAAGCTACCCTATAGCTTGTTACTATTCCTCCTTACACCTATTGTATTTGAGTACTATCCTTCTTTTGATTGTTTCCAGATACATGTTTCATGTCTTTATTTTTTCATTCATGTTTTCATCACTGGATGTATTGAACTTTTAAATGTAACAATAAAAATTATTGTTATACATTTCTCCCAGTGGTGCGTTTTGGGTTATTTGTATCCGTTGTTTTAGGTTGTATAGTTATAATACACCCATTTTTTCTGAATGTGATGGGAATAGTATTTTTCCTTATTTTAAGGTCCCTTATAGATTATTGATATGTTTATGGACATTGTATTTATTTTAACTGCCTAACTAACTAGCTAAAATCTTGCTGTTAACAATGCCAGTGTCATGAGCAGCCTCTTGCAGTGTTACAGTGTCAACATGGCGCTAAAACAAGCTGTCAGCTCTTTATATGGAGAAGGACATGTGATTTCAGCAGCCAATGACACAAGCCGTTGTGTCAGGACATTGTGGGTGTTTCCTGCGCCCTGACTGGCTGGCTGCAATGTGCACACAAAGGGGGGAAAAAATGACTGTTTACAAGAACGCCGCTCCTCTGAGCTCTGCAACCCCCTCCCATCATCAAACACGTGCCGAAAGCTCATCATACACCACCTTTATCGTTGATAAAGTGCTGAAAATACTTTTGTGGCAATACAAATATTTTCCAGCATTTTTTACCGAATGTTACCGATTTAAAAAAAAATTGCTTGTGTTTCCGATCACGAATCCAAATGTGCCATAATTGTGCCGAATTTACGTTTGGCGATTGTTTTCCGAACAAATTCGCTCATCTCTAGTTAAGTCATACCTGGCAGACAAAACCAGTGTACTCCCTAATTACTCTGCAAACTTCAAGAAATGCTTCTCAAAGCTGGACTCCTGATATGAACTGTCCCTCTATGCCTTGGAGGTGTTGCGCTGCCCTGCCCCTAGCATCTTGTCTGAGTGGGTTTTTAGTGCAACTGTTGGGGCCATAACAAACTGGCGCTTTTGCAGCGCCCCAGAGTCCTGGTCGTTGCAGTACTGAAGCTCTGCCGCTAAGGGGAGCTATGGTACGTCTGATGGCACTGAAGGAGTTCATCTGACCAGGTATCACATACACCAATACATTTCACAAGCGGGCCTCCAGGGGGAGCTAAGGGTTCTATTGATTAGGCCACTCCTCACCTGGTGGGTAAAACTGGGGGTCAGGCAGGAAGTTAGAGGAGAAAGCTGACTGGGTTGGAACCAGGCAACACCTCGTGGCAAAGGTTGTTGTGGGGGAAGATTCGGTAGGGTCCCTGTCAGGTTTGGGACCCTGACAGAGGCCTGGCAACGAGAAAGAACGTCACGGGACCGTGCCTGCTCAGCATAGCGGCGGTGCCCTAAGAAAGGATCAGAAGCGAGATATATTGTGCTGAGAGAGAAACGAGATCAAAGCAAGAAGGAGAATACCAGTAGGAGTCGTGCTGTAAGACCGAGGCAACATCCTACTGAGGCGCACAGCCGGCGGCCGGAACGCCGAGGAAGTATTTCTATATATAGCTTCAGGCAATACTTCAAACCAATGGCAGGACAGTCAGTCACAGGCAGGCTGTCTCACCTAAATCACCTAAGAAGACATAGGGGGCAACCTGTGGAGAGGGGCGACTCTAGGGTCCCGGAAGAGCTCCGAGCCTACCCGTCATACGGGTGCGTCCCAACCATAACACCGGGAGGGACGGATTAGCAGAACATCATCTAATCGAGTTGTGAGGGAACACGAGAAACAGACACAACAGTTGTGGGGACTATCCCGTAAGCACAGCAGGGGAGGACCACAACACATAGCGCTAGCAGGAAGGCACAGATTTCCACCTGCAAAGGGAACTCTGGAGGTGCCATTGGACCGGCCGGACTTGCGCAGCCTGGTTGACCGTATTCCGGACTGAGGACCCAGAGATCTTCAGTAAAGAGGTAAAGAGACTGCAACCTGGTGTCCTCGTTATTTACTGCGACCGGCACTTCACAACTACACCACCATTCACCACCTATTCACTGGACGTCCCCGCGCAGGCAGGGCCACGGACCGGGTCTAGCCACCGTGACAACCCCAGAACTGAGACTCAGAGGCCCGGTACCGGGTACCCCTCGGCCCTGCGGCGGTGGGGGCGCCGCACTTTCTCCTGTCAGCAGAATGTACAGACAGACTCACTCTGATAACAATGGACATAGCCTATGTGAGGCAGTTACCCCTGTTACAGCTAGGGGGTGCTGTATGGGCTCCTCAGGATATGCTTGGATTTGTAACTGTGATGGTGAGACACTGACCGATGTCGTGATGAATGGTCGGTATGTATCACAGAGTTGGGAGGCCCTGAGATGGAAGCCTGGGAGTGCTTTGCTCAGCAGATCTACTGCTGAGGCATTTGCTTTACATTGGGAGGCTTCCAGGTGACTTGGAGAGATGGGTGGGTCCAGTCACCTACAAACCCACCCAAGGGGTGTGTCTGAACACCCAAGATGAAGCCTGTGTGTTTGAGGACCTGCGGTGATGTCACGATTACCTGACTAGCCATGTGATCGGTACCTGGGTGTGGTAACACCTATGTAATGGAGGTGTGTTTGGCACATGGCAGAGAGTGTTTGGGAGTCTGTCAGTATGGACAGATTTCCATGTGTCCAGGCTGCGCAATACAGAGTGGTCTGTGTGCAGTGAAGGAGAAGTCTTCCTGTGTGTGTGGCTCCAGACCAAACCTGCTTGGTGGACATCGCACAGCCAGGGGAAGGAGTGCCAGCTAGTCTGAGCCAGAGGAAGGAAGGTCTGTGAGATACCTTTGAAGTGGACAGTCTGACAACCGTGAGTGATGTTGACCGGGGTCAGTGAGACACTGTATTTATGCTATGTTTATGGGGATACCTTTGAAGATAAGAGGCATTCGGGAACCTGCGTGGCCGACACCAACAGGTAGCGGACAGGAGTCTGTGTTGTGCTGACCGGGGTCAGTGAGAGACTGTGTTTTCCTATAGAGCTGAATGGTTAACGGACATTGTACTGGTGGCTGTATACTACTTGGTTCCTGAGGTGCGGTTTATGCTGCTTACTAATAAACCAAATGGACTTTGTTTAACCCTGAGTGTCCCCGCATATGCCTCAGCGACCAGCAAAGTGAGTGTCTCCCAACACTCTCAGAAGGCACAGCACTACACTGGATTACACCACACTTTTCCACACCACCAGACAGCAGTACTGTGATATATGGGTGACTGGATGACCCTACCTATAATTTACTCCTCACTTTGCACTTTATGCAAAGCCTTTATGAGTGTACAACTACCACAAGTACACTTTCTTAATTTTTTTATGAGACACTATAGTTGGGGCCTTCACGGGTGGATGGATGACCCTGCTTGTAATTATTGGCAGGCTTTGCATTGTGTGCAGAGCTTTTATAAGTGTAGAAGTGCCATAACTACACTTTGATCACAATATTTGAATGTTGGCACTACAGTTGGTGCCTTCAAGGGTGTATGGATGACCCTGCTTTTAAATCTTGCCAGACTGCCTTTATGAGTCCAGGAGACCACTACATGACAATGTGACCAGAATGTGTATGAGGCCTCCTTTATTTCTATTACTGGGTTTATCTGAGTCCCTCCTATGTCACATTTTTGTCACTTCTTGCATCCTTCATAAATCAAACTGAAAATTCTATTTTTTAAATATTTTAATATAACATACAATTGTGGTTACTTACATTATTATTTATTTTTTAAATCTGTTTTAAATGTTGCCTTATAAGCAAGTCTTTATACAGGAGAGAATGTTCCTTAACATTTATTCTTCCTATAAACGTCAAGTTCTGTTTGATTTGGAATGTTTTATTGTCAGTCCTTAAAATGGAGTAAAAGTGTTACCCCATTGTTCTCAGCAGCATTCTAGGAATTTAGGACCTGAGAATGACGTCGCGGCTTGTGATTGGTCGCATGGCGGTCACATGAGCGGCACGCGACCAATCAGAAGCCATGACGTCATGGAAGGTCCTAAACGCGCTCATTCTTAGCAAAGGAGGCTGCCGGTTAACAGCGGTAAAGTCCAGGGGCCGCTGGACGGGTGAGTATGTCCATATTTATTATTTTAATTCTTTATTTTTTACATTAATATGGATCCCAGGGCCTGAAGGAGAGTTTCCTCTCCTTCAGACCCTGGGAACCATAAGGGATACCTTCCGATACTTGAGTCCCATTGACTTGTATTGGTATCGGGTATCGGCGATATCCGATATTTTTCGGGTATCGGCCGATACTACCCGATACCGATACTTTCAAGTATCGGACGGTATCGCTCAACACTACTCATTACTCGAAACGATCATGCGAGTATCAGGAATTGCTCGCTTCCATAAATGGGCACACAATCATCTCACTGCTCGCTCATCTCTAGTCACAAAAATTCCACTAATAGTGTCTGTGTCAAAGCAACTCTACAGTAAAAGGTTCACTAACACCATTCTCATCATTCTACAGTGCATTAAGACAAATACAGATGGAGGAAAAAGCAGAAATTTTGGAGTTTCTTCAAAATGTTCAAAAAATCACAGGTAACAAAAGTCTGATAATGATAACACTGGAGGTAGTGATGTACACAAGATTTATAGAGAACAGTGTAACCTGCCATCCAGATGTCCTGTACTGATCCTGAGTTACATCCTGTATTATACTCCAGAGCTGCACTCACCATTCTACTGGTGCAGTCACTGTGTACATACATTACATTACTGATCGTGAGTTACCTCCTGTATTATACCCCAGAGCTGCACTCACTATTATGCTGGTGCAGTCACTGTGTACATACATTACATTACTGATCCTGAGTTACATCCTGTATTATACCCCAGAGCTGCACTCACTATTCTGCTGGTGCAGTCACTGTGTACATACATTACATTACTGATCCTGAGTTACATCCTGTATTATACCCCAGAGCTGCACTCACTATTCTGCTGGTGCAGTCACTGTGTACATACATTACATTACTGATCGTGAGTTACCTCCTGTATTATACCCCAGAGCTGCACTCACTATTCTGCTGGTGCAGTCACTGTGTACATACATTACTGATCCTGAGTTACATCATGTATTATACTCCAGAGCTGCACTCACTATTCTGCTGGTGCAGTCACTGTGTACATACATTACATTACTGATCCTGAGTTACATCCTGTATTATACCCCAGAGCTGCACTCACTATTCTGCTGGTGCAGTCACTGTGTACATACATTACATTACTGATCCTGAGTTACCTCCTGTATTATACTCCAGAGCTGCACTCACTATTCTGCTGGTGCAGTCACTGTGTACATACATAACATTACTGATCCTGAGTTACCTCATGTATTATACTCCAGAGCTGCACTCACTATTCTGCTGGTGCAGTCACTGTGTACATACATTACATTACTGATCATGAGTTACCTCCTGTATTATACCCCAGAGCTGCACTCACTATTCTGCTGGTGCAGTCACTGTGTACATACATAACATTACTGATCCTGAGTTACCTCATGTATTATACTCCAGAGCTGCACTCACTATTCTGCTGGTGCAGTCACTGTGTACATACATTACATTACTGATCGTGAGTTACCTCCTGTATTATACCCCAGAGCTGCACTCACTATTCTGCTGGTGCAGTCACTGTGTACATACATTACTGATCCTGAGTTACATCATGTATTATACTCCAGAGCTGCACTCACTATTCTGCTGGTGCAGTCACTGTGTACATACATAACATTACTGATCCTGAGTTACCTCATGTATTATACTCCAGAGCTGCACTCACTATTCTACTGGTGCAGTCACTGTGTACATACATTACATTACTGATCGTGAGTTACCTCCTGTATTATACCCCAGAGCTGCACTCACTATTCTGCTGGTGCAGTCACTGTGTACATACATTACTGATCCTGAGTTACATCATGTATTATACTCCAGAGCTGCACTCACTATTCTGCTGGTGCAGTCACTGTGTACATACATTACATTACTGATCCTGCGTTACATCCTGTATTATACCCCAGAGCTGCACTCACTATTCTGCTGGTGCAGTCACTGTGTACATACATTACATTACTGATCCTGAGTTACATCCTGTATTATACCCCAGAGCTGCACTCAATATTCTGCTGGTGCAGTCACTGTGTACATACATTACATTACTGATCCTGAGTTACATCCTGTATTATACCCCAGAGCTGCACTCAATATTCTGCTGGTGCAGTCACTGTGTACATACATTACATTACTGATCCTGAGTTACCTCCTGTATTATACCCCAGAGCTGCACTCACTATTCTGCTGATGCAGTCACTGTGTACATACATTACTGATCCTGCGTTACATCCTGTATTATACCCCAGAGCTGCACTCTCTATTCTGCTGGTGCGGTCACTGTGTACATACATTACATTACTGATCCTGTGTTACATCCTGTATTATACCCCAGAGCTGCACTCACTATTCTGCTGGTGCAGTCACTGTGTACATACATTACATTACTGATCCTGAGTTACATCCTGTATTATACTCCAGAGCTGCACTCACTATTCTGCTGGTGCAGTCACTGTGTACATACATTACATTACTGATCCTGAGTTACATCCTGTATTATACCCCAGAGCTGCACTCACTATTCTGCTGGTGCAGTCACTGTGTACATACATTACATTACTGATCCTGAGTTACATCCTGTATTATACCCCAGAGCTGCACTCACTATTCTGCTGATGCAGTCACTGTGTACATACATTACTGATCCTGCGTTACATCCTGTATTATACCCCAGAGCTGCACTCACTATTCTGCTGATGCAGTCACTGTGTACATACATTACATTACTGATCCTGTGTTACATCCTGTATTATACCCCAGAGCTGCACTCACTATTCTGCTGGTGCAGTCACTGTGTACATACATTACATTACTGATCCTGAGTTACCTCCTGTATTATACCCCAGAGCTGCACTCACTATTCTGCTGGTGCAGTCACTGTGTACATACATTACTGATCCTGAGTTACATCCTGTATTATACTCCAGAGCTGCACTCACTATTCTGCTGGTGCAGTCACTGTGTACATACATTACATTACTGATCCTGAGTTACATCCTGTATTATACCCCAGAGCTGCACTCACTATTCTGCTGATGCAGTCACTGTGTACATACATTACTGATCCTGCGTTACATCCTGTATTATACCCCAGAGCTGCACTCACTATTCTGCTGGTGCAGTCACTGTGTACATACATTACTGATCCTGAGTTACATCCTGTATTATACTCCAGAGCTGCACTCACTATTCTGCTGGTGCAGTCACTGTGTACATACATTACATTACTGATCCTGAGTTACATCCTGTATTATACCCCAGAGCTGCACTCACTATTCTGCTGATGCAGTCACTGTGTACATACATTACTGATCCTGAGTTACATCCTGTATTATACCCCAGAGCTGCACTCACTATTCTGCTGGTGCAGTCACTGTGTACATACATTATATTACTGATCCTGAGTTACATCCTGTATTATACCCCAGAGCTGCATTCACTATTCTGCTGGTGCAGTCACTGTGTACATACATTACATTACTGATCCTGAGTTACCTCCTGTATTATACCCCAGAGCTGCACTCACTATTCTGCTGATGCAGTCACTGTGTACATACATTACTGGTCCTGAGTTACCTCCTGTATTATACTGCAGAGCTGCACTCACTATTCTGCTGGTGCAGTCACTGTGTACATACATTATATTACTGATCCTGAGTTACATCCTGTATTATATTCCGGAGCTGCGCTCACTGTTCTGCTGGTGCAGTCACTGTCAGTATCTGGTGTTTTCTCTTCTCCTCTGCAGGTTTCCTCCCGTTCATCGTTCTTACTAATAAGATACGCGGTGACGCTGACAAGCTGCGCTCCCAGTTTGTACAGTTGGGGATGGAGAACATATTTGAGGTGGAGAATTACACAGCAGATAATCATGTGAAGTCTCCTGAAAAGGAAAAAACCTTTCTCACCATCTTGACACAAATTTTGGATTACGTGGATTTTGTGGCCAGTGAAGGAGTGCCAACAATGGACTCTCCAGAGGAGGAGCATGCGAAACGGGTGCAAATGATACTGAAGGTGGCGCATGACAATGACATTGAAAGAAAAAAGAAACAATGGCTCGCCGAGAATGTGCAACCAGAGAAGAAAGCTCGATGGCCGTGTAATATCCAGTAGTTCTACCATCAGCTGCTAAAAATGCCACAACGAGCCTGAAATCCCCAGGAACTGGGCCGCCTCCGGATGTAGAAACCTTCCCTATGTAACGCGTCCTTGTGGAATGGAAGCGACGAGATCATTTGTTGCCTTTCTTGATACAGTAAACGCCTTTATCCGTTACTGAGCTGCGTTTTGTGTCTTCATTCGGTGAATGGCCGTATACTGAGGTCATCACCGGTCACCCGGGCACAGTGGCCACTGTTTGCGTTCGTTTTATTCCCGATGACCCTTGAGGAGGAAGTTTTGTGGTTTTTTTTGTTGTTTTTAAAATCCACCATCCAGTTCTGGAGATGGGGACCTTTTTATTTAGTGTCATTATTATGTATTTTACAAGGGGGCGTGGGTAACAGGGTAACTAGACAACAGGGATGAGCGAGCACTAGACACCTCAAATGCTCGTTACTCCAACCCAAGCAATTCCTAATACTCGCAGGCTCGCCTCTAGTAACGCGTGTAATGGGATTCGATGGGGAATCCGAGCATTTTTCCAGCAGGCCCTTCAAAGAGGTCTGGGGGGCAGAGAAAATGTCCCCATGCCGGATCATGGACGTCATTCATAGGGGATCATGATTTCTCCTTTACATAGCGGTGCAGACACCCTCAAAGGGAAAAGCACAAGCGATCAGATGATCTCAGCTTCAAGTTCCCTGAGGGGACCAGCAAGTAGAAAAAAAAGTGAGAAAATACGTTTTTTTAAAAATATGAAAAAAAACCCACAAAATTTCAATCACTCTCCTTTTGACCCATTAAAAATAAAATCTTGAAAAAATAAAAAATAAATAGGCATATTTGGTGTCGCTGTGCTCATAAGCGACAGACCTATCGAGATATAAAATAAATTAATTTGATTGGCAAATGGTGTAACGAGAAAAAATCAAAGAATTACAGAGCTTCCACGCCTCTTCTTTCTGCTCGGCCTGAACAGGGGTCTCGGTTTCGGCTCCCTCCTTTTGGTGCTGCTGCGGCCTGGTCAGCTTCTGTTCCAGGACATGGGTTGGGATGGCGGGCTGCAGTGCTGATTGTGGTGCTGCTCCTCCAACTCCGCCTCCTCCTCCCTCTTCTCCACTTCCTCACTAGAGGCAGGGCGAGTGATCCCACCGCATACCAGCCCTTCCGACACCAGTCTTTACAAAACACAGACTTTTTTTCTACACACAGGCTATGTGTGGGAGGCGTCAGCATGTCACGTTTGACCATAGCCCGGCTCACGTATACTTCGTCACCAGTCTCCTGTTCCTCGGTGCATTGCTCTTCGAATAATGCTCTCTTTGGGCCTGCGAGCCAATCCCAGACCAGACCGTCGGCGTTCTCTCCTCCAGTACATCAGGCATTTCCCACGGCCAGAGAATCCCTCTTGATGGCGACCTCACATGGGTTGGTGGGTCCCACTGTCCCTGTTCCTTTTCTCCCTCAGCTTTTTCTCCTACGAAGATCTCACTTTCTCTCAGGGTCAGGGCCTATGGCCCATCAGTAATGGACTGATCTGAGGAAGGAGGATCCTCCAAAGTCAGCCTCTGATCCCCGGCACGTACAGCAGTCCTACTCCATGCTGGTAGAGGCCCACTTGTGGCTGCGGAGTCGTCTGCCACTGTATTGCCATGCACAGCAGCGTCGCTTGCTCCTTGGTTCCATCACCTGGCTGTTCTCCTGCTGTGGCCCTGGGGGTAGCAAGGTAGATTATCTGACCGTCAGATGAGGTACTGGTAAACGTTTCATACATGTGGCTCATCACTGCAGCTCTGTCTCATGCGTCTGCTGTGATATCATGCTGTAAGCAAAATGGCGCCTGCCAGTCACTTCTGGTGCACTTCCCACCTGCCTGGCTCCGCCCTTCGCACTGATGACACTACCTCTGCTGTCACTCCTTGAGAGTCGCCTTGGGACAGCCACTTTGTCTCGTTGTCTCTTACCCAGTGAGCCATCTCTCTCCCTGGATAACATATCCTTCTGCCCCTCCTCACCTTTTCTGGGTTGGACATGGATCCCGCACACCTCCTCCCTGAGGTCATTAGTTCGGTGGGCTGAACACTTAGTTTTCGCGTCTTCAGACACCAACTACTCAAACAATGGACAGGACCTCCAGTAATTGTTATCTTAGCGCTCGTGTTGCTGTCCGCCATCTTGTTCGCCTTTAAGGTGCTAAGTTCTCCATACTAATTGAGGACTCCGGCCATCTTTTTCCCTTGTGCATCTTTAAACTCTCCACCTCTTGCCATCGGAGTTAATTTCATGGAGCAGTATACAATATTTCTCCCAAATGTAAAAGATAAAGACAGGGGGAAAGACTCAGCAATTTTTGCTTTAGGCTCAGCCACTAGAGAAGGGTGAACCTGAACAGTAAAGTTCGGTGTCCATACCAAACACCTACTGTACGGACACGGACACCGAACACGGACCTCACCAGGTAGACCATGTTACTGTTCGGGTTCGGCTAGTCACTGATGCTGTGTTCAAAGCAACTCATTCACCAGTGGTTCTCAGCCTGGACGGTCACATCTTGGCAGGTTGAAAACTGTTTTTCCCCAGACATGGATTACAGAGTGGGACAGAACGACGGACAGGTGAGGGATATTGTTGTTTTTTTATTTTCTTACAGAAGACGAGGGATTCAGTGGAATTAAGCGTTAGGTGAGTATAACTGTGTTTTTAAATAAAACTGGAAAACTGTGTTTAGCTTTTATTTCTAACAAAGGACTTTATTCTGGCCGTGTCTTTATTTACCATACAACTATAGGATTAGTAATAGATAAGTGTCTTATAGACGCCACTCCATTACTAATCTGTGGGCTTGATGTCACCTGACAATATAAAGGTGACATCAACCCCACAAATATGAACCCGGACTTTAGTCAGTTTCAGTTGAATGGTGAGGAGTGAAGCCATATTGTAAGCGGTGAAAGAGGGAGCAGGAGGAGAGGTGGAAGGACAGTTCAAAATAGACGTGTTGCTCTAGTAATTTTGAGGCACAGGGGAGAAGTGATATGGGGCGATAGCTGGACAGAGAGGATGGGTCAAGAGGTCTTTTTGAGGATGGATGATTGAAGCATGAGGGGAAGACACCAGTTGTTAGTGATAAGTTGAAGAGATGGGTTAGGGTTGGGATGAAGACTGTGGCAAGGTTTGGGATAAAGTGGGATGGGATCCTGTCAAGTGCACAGGTGGTGAGCTGCGATTTGGAGAGTAAAGTGGAAAGTTGATCTCTAATGGTGGAGAAGCTGGTTTTGGAGGAGGGGGCTGAGTAGTCATGAGGAAGGGTTGTGGGGGCTGTAGGCCAAAGCTTTCTCTGATGTTATCAATCTTCTGCTTGAAGAATGAGGCAAAGTATTTGGCTGAGATGAGTGGGGAGGGAAGAGGTCCTGGGGGACGGAGGAGAGAATTGAAGGTGTTGAATAACTGTTTAGGCTTGTGAGACAGGGAGGATATGAGAGATGAGAAGTAGGTTTGTTTAGCTGTGGTGACTGTGGTTTTGAAAGTAGTGAGGGACTGTTTGAATGCGATGAAGTGCTCGTGGGAATGGGATCTTTTCTATCTCTGCTCAGCAGCCCTGGAAGCTCGCCTCAGTGTTTTGGTCAGGCTGGTGTGCCAGGGCTGTCTGTTGATTTTGCACGCTTTGGAATGTGTGAGAGGGGCAACCGATTCCAGGGCTGCAGCTATGGTGGTGTTATATAGAGTGGCATCCGCATTGTGTAGTGAACTTATTTCTGTTAGAGGGAGAAGGGATTCATACAGTGAGTGTAGATCGAGGTGTTTGAGATTTCTCCGAGGATGTGTGAGTTTGTGGGGCGGGGATTGTGGACCTGGAGAGGAGAGGGAAAATAATGTAAGTAGATTGTGGTCAGAAAGAGGAAGAGGCGAGTTAGAGAGGTTAGATAGGGAGCAGAGGTGGGTGAAGATTCAGTCCAGTGTGTGGCAATCTTTGTGGGTAGCTGTAGAAGACCATTGAGTGAGGCCGAAGGAGGAAGTGAGAGATAGAAGTGTAGCGCCCACACTGCCGCAGGGCCGAGGGGTACCCGGTACCGGGCCTCTGAGTCTCTGGTCTGGGATTGTCACGGTGGCTAGACCCAGTCTGTGACCCTGCTGAGGGGCGTACAATGAAGGTGGAGGTATGGTGATGATGTTATGGTGTGGTGCTGTGCCGGTCGCAGTAAATAACGAGGACACCAGGTTGCAGTCTCTTTACCTCTTTACTGAAGGCTTCAGGATCCTCAGTCCGGAATACGGTTAACCAGGCTGCGCAAGTCCGGCTGGTCCGATGGCACCTCCAGAGTTCCCTTTGCAGGTGGAAATCTGTACCTACCTTCTAGCGCTTGTGTGTTGTGGTCCTCCCCTGCTGTGCTTACGGGATAGTCCCCACAAGTGTTGTGTCTGTTTCTCATGTTCCCTCACAACTCGATTATACCATGTTCTTCTTCTTCGTCCCCCAGATGCTATGGTTAGGACGCACCCGTATGACGGGTAGGCTCGGAGTTCTTCCAGGACCCTAGAGTCGCCCCTCTCCAAATGTTGCCCCCTATGTCTTCGTAGGTGATTTGGGTGAGACAGCCCGCCTATAACTGACTGTCCTGCTGTAGGTTTGAAGTAATGCCTGGAGCTCTATACTTCCTCGGCGTTCCGGCCACCGGTTATTTGCGCCTCAGTAGGATGTTGCCTCGGTCTTACAGCACGACTCCTACTGGTGTTTCTCCTTGTGCATTGATCTCGTTTCTCACTCAGCACAATAAACCTCGCTTCTTGTCCTTTCTTGGGGTACCGCCGCTATATCGTGCAGGCGCGGTCCCGTAACGTTCTCTCTGTTTGCTAGGCCTCTGTCAGGATCCCACCCCTGACAGGGACCCCTCTGAGTCTCTCCCTGCAACACCCTCTGCCACAAGGTGTTGCCTGTTCGATTCCCAGTCAGCTTTCTCACTAACTTCCTGCCTAACCCCCAGTTTTACCAGACTGTGAGGAGTGGCCTAATACATAGAACCCTTAGCTCCCCCTGGAGGCCAGACTGTGAAATGTATTGGTGTCTGTGATACCTGGTCAGATGAACTCCTTCAGTGCCATCAGACGTACCATAGCCCCCCTTAGAGGCGGAGCAACAGTACTGCAACGATCAGGACTCTGGGGCGCTGCACTCCCCCCCGGTTAAATCCAGTACTCCTGGACTGGGAAGAAAACAGCAATACATGTCAGCAAAAAGACATGCAATTTTGAAATGCAATAACAAGTAAACTTTAACAGAGCTTCCCTTTATGGGAGGTGAGGACACTTGAACGTTACAAACATGGTTAAATATTTAAGTAACATACTATAAATAACTTCTTTTACCCAACCGGGTATTCTACTAAGTGCAAATTTCTGAACAATAATTTAACGTTGCCTTTAAGGACGTACACACTGAATCCACTAAAGACCTTCTTATAAAACACTATAAGGCTAATCAACTTTTCTGCATTCTCCTTCTTTACATCTGCAGGACCGCCTGTCCTAACTGCTCCAGGCCTGCTGCCTCTCCTTTCTGTTACAGGACCGCCCCTTTCCTCCCGGACCTACTGCCTTTCCGCTACTATACACAGTATAGAACTTATCATCCATCTTTCAGTTCAGGATTACTGAGCCATCTCTGTATGGCTCCTAGGAGGACTCACTGACTAACCCCGTACGGGTTCACTTTCTGTCCTCATTCTTCTATCAACATCATTAAACATTTCTTACAATTAACTAGTTAGCTACATTCAACTTTTTCTTTCAAGACATTATTGCCATTTAATCATCTTAAGGCAACACTGTTCGTAAGTGCAATATGTGAACATTCCCTTTAAGAGGGGACCAAGTCTCTATGAGGTAGTGCAACTTCTCAAGCTGCAAGTCTATTCGCAGTAAGGACTCCGGTGCTGGTTCCAAGACCAGTGTCTTCGCAAAGAGTCCTTTCCTTGTGTAAAACCAGTAGAGAGCACCTTTAAGAAGGTGCAAACTATTTACAGCATCAGTTTGTGAATCATTCACCGTCCATGATTCGGTAGTCTCTTGATAACTGGGGCAAAAGTAGAAAACAAACAAAAAGCAATAGGGATCCCGGGTCAACAAAGGGATCCCTTTAAGAATAACCCTAGACGGGTTTTAGCAGAAAGACAGTAGAAACAGTTAACTATTTACAATTTATAAAGCATTCTTGCTTACTCAGTTTCTGGCAGCTTCGGTCCTTGGTCCCCGGCCGATGCAATGTCAGTACCGGTGGTTGGTCTCTCAGGTGCCGTCAGATCACCCGGTGTCTGGATTCGAAGGCTAACCCTGCTTGCAAGTTCGGTAGCCGCTACAAGGCGTACGGTGGTGATAGTAACAAGATCTGTCAAGTCCGGATCAATCATGGTCGGGGCAACAGGTGACGCTCCCTCAGGCTTACAGCGTTGGACGTTCCGAGCGCACCATCCTTGTGCACTCCGGTGGCGGGTGTAGGTCACCTGATCCCCCTTTTGCAATGGGTCACCATATTGGTTGCAGCAGGGAGTTTTCACGTTGTAACTAGTAACGAAGACGTCAGTCGGTAGTCCCGGTTCCTGTATGGAGCCCCAACCCCTCTTCGGGTGGAAGGCCAGCACAGTTCCCCGCTTTACCACGTCTTTCCTGCCGTGCGCAGGCTTTCTGCGTTACATTTTTGGCGTATCAGGCTGTTCTGTCTCGTTCCGGTTTTGCCAATGTAGGATCAGACATTGTTTATACTGTTCCCAAGTGAGCACAGCAAGGGTGAGGCCTTCCCCCCCGAGCTCCATCCAGCTCGTTCCAGGGGGTGTCCCACCGGAGGATCACCCCGTCTGGGCCCACGTCTATGGGTTCTCCCATCTTGGTCGGTAGTGGAGGTACCAGCTTCCCCATCGCGTCGGGGGTGAGGATCACCCGTTCAACCGAGAAGAGGCAGTTACTGTTGGGATGAGAAGCGGTCGCGGGAGCGGGAGCGGTCGGGGGAGCAGGATCGGTCAGGGGAGCAGGGGCGTCTTCCATACCTGCGCCTGATGTGATTCCACCGATGTCGATCCGTTCCGTTGACGAGGACGCTGGAATCGGCTGCGGCCCGGACCGCGGCTCCTCCAAGTTGGCCTCCCGATGTGGCTCCGCTCTCCATGGCTCCGCATCTGCTGGCTCCGTGGTCGGGATAGGTAGGCTCGGCTCCTCCGCCGGCGGCTCCAAGGAGTTCGGATCCTTCTGCTGCGGTGGAGGCGGGTCCGCCTGTGGCAGGTGAGGGTAAGCCGGGATCACTTCGCCATCGCTCGGGCACTTGCTGATCATCATCGCTGTCCGGCATTCGGCGGCAACGCATGCACCTGGCTCCACCATTTCTCAGGGGTCGAGCTCTCTCTTCACCTCGTTCCCGCTGTTGCAAATCAGGGGGCGGTTCTCCTCCGCTGCTGGGCAGGTCATCATCTCGCAGCAGAAGTCGGAGGGGGCGGTCGCTACTTTTGGCGCCGCTTTGGTAGTCTCCTCCCATGGCACGCCCTCCTTCTTCCCCTGCGCTCCCTGTGGCACTGTAATGGCGGCGATCTTTGGCGGGAACTTTTGGCGGCAAGTGGCAATACACAGTCTTTGCAATAAAGCACAGTCCAAGCACAGTAAATCACAGTTCCAAGGCACACATGACCTGATTCTTCAGGCTTAAGTAGATCCTGTTCGTGACACCAAGTTTGTAGCGCCCCCACTGCCGCAGGGCCGAGGGGTACCCGGTACCGGGTCTCTGAGTCTCTGGTCTGGGATTGTCACGGTGGCTAGACCCGGTCCGTGACCCTGCTGAGGGGCGTACAATGAAGGTGGAGGTATGGTGATGATGTTATGGTGCGGTGTAGTGCCGGTCGCAGTAAATAACGAGGACACCAGGTTGCAGTCTCTTTACCTCTTTACTTCAGGATCCTCAGTCCAGAATACGGTTAACCAGGCTGCGCAAGTCCGGCCGGTCCGATGGCACCTCCAGAGTTCCCTTTGCAGGTGGAAATCTGTGCCTACCTTCTAGCGCTTGTGTGTTGTGGTCCTCCCCTGCTGTGCTTACGGGATAGTCCCCACAACTGTTGTGTCTGTTTCTCGTGTTCCATCACAACTCGATTATATCATGTTCTTCTTCTTCGTCCCCCAGATGCTATGGTTAGGACGCACCCGTATGACGGGTAGGCTCGGAGTTCTTCCGGGACCCTAGAGTCGCCCCTCTCCAAATGTTGTCCCCTATGTCTTCGTAGGTGATTTGGGTGAGACAGCCCGCCTATAACTGACTGTCC
The DNA here is from genome assembly GCF_051348905.1 of Ranitomeya variabilis. Taxonomy (NCBI): domain Eukaryota; kingdom Metazoa; phylum Chordata; class Amphibia; order Anura; family Dendrobatidae; genus Ranitomeya; species Ranitomeya variabilis. The sequence goes on from NC_135238.1 coordinate 7,012,105, forward strand.
TGCCGTAGGTTTGAAGTAATGCCTGGAGCTCTATACTTCCTCGGCGTTCCGGCCACCGGTTATTTGCGCCTCAGTAGGATGTTGCCTTGGTCTTACAGCACGACTCCTACTGGTGTTTCTCCTTGTGCGTTGATCTCGTTTCTCACTCAGCACAATAAACCTCGCTTCTTGTCCTTTCTTGGGGCACCGCCGCTATATCGTGCAGGTGCGGTCCCGTAACATTCTCTCTGTTTGTTAGGCCTCTGTCAGGATCCCACCCCTGACAGGGACCCCTCTGAGTCTCTCCCTGCAACACCCTCTGCCACAAGGTGTTGCATGTTCGATTCCCAGTCAGCTTTCTCACTAACTTCCTGCCTAACCCCCAGTTTTACCAGATTGTGAGGAGTGGCCTAATACATAGAACCCTTAGCTCCCCCTGGAGGCCAGACTGTGAAGTGTATTGGTGTCTGTGATACCTGGTCAGATGAACTCCTTCAGTGCCATCAGACGTACCATAGCCCCCCTTAGAGGCGGAGCAACAGTACTGCAATGACCAGGACTCTGGGGTGCTGCAGAAGCTTAGTAACAGCTGAGAGGAAAGTGTCAATGGGGATGTTGAAGTCACCCAAGATGATAGTGGGGATGTTAGCGGAGAGGAAATGAAGTAGCCAGGTGGTGCAGTGGTCAAAGAAGGTGGCGGCTGGTCCTAGGGGGCAGTAAATGACAGCCAGTTGGAGGTTAAAGGGGGAGAAGATGCCCACAGAGTGCACCTCAAAGGAAGGGAGGGTGACAGAGGGTGGCAGTGGGATTGGGGTGAAGTTATTTGACAGGAGAAAACCAACTCCTCCACCACCATGCTTGCTGCTGGGGCGGGGTTTAAGAAAGGTGGAATCCACCATACGAGAGTGCAGCAGGAGAGGCTGTGTCAGAGGGGGGGAGCCAGGATTCAGTGATGGCGAGGAAGGAAAGTTTGTAAAGAAAAGATCATGGATGTAAAAAAGATTGTTGCCGACAAGAGCGAGCGTTCCATAGAGCTCCTGTTGGTGGGACTGGGGAAGGGGGACCGGGTGAATGGGTATAAGGTTAGTGAGGTTAGGGAAAATAGTGATAAAGCGTGGATGGAAGGTAGAAATGACTGTGGGGTGTGGTGAGGAGGACCAGGATTTGGAGAGATATCACCTGCAGTGAGGAGGAGCAGAGAAAGTGATATCAGGAGATGGGAGGAAGTGGCAGGAGGGGACATGAGGAGGCAGGAGAGTGCTTGAGGGGCAGGAGAGGACATGACGGGGCATGAGGGGGCTGTCTGTGCTTGGAGACAGAGGATTGGATGTTGGGGAACAGTTCTGAGGAGGAGGTGAGATGGATGGGGAGGATGGAGGGAGAGATGACCAGCTCCTTACTAGGTGTAGGGATTAGGGGGTTAGTAGGAAGTGAAGGATTATAGGGGTGAGAGTGGAAACAAACAGAAACATTGTTCACAGTGACTGTAGCCAGTTCTCTTCAGTTCCAAGCCTGGGCTAATTCAGGGCAGCGCACTTGTATGACGCACTTGTATGACGCACTTGTATGACGCACTTATGTGATGCACTTGTATGACGCACTTGTATGACGCACTTGTATGACGCACTTGTATGACGCACTTGTATGACGCACTTGTATGACGCACTTGTATGACGCACTTGTATGACGCACTTATGTGATGCACTTGTATGACGCGCTTGTATGACGCACTTGTATGACGCACTTGTATGACGCACTTGTATGACGCACTTGTATAACGCACTTATGTGATGCACAGGGCAGACAAGCTGCTCACGATATATTTGCTGACAAACGCGTTCAGGTGTGAGACATGAGGAGCCCGGACTCATCTCCAGGACCAGTTCATCAATCTGAGGCAGATGAAGGATATTGCAGTCAGAATAAACAAAAGGGTCATAAGGAAAAGTGGGATGAGGTAGCGACATAGCAGGGTGAGAGTTCAGAGTCTGGAAAAGCTGGGTTGTTGCAGAGTGGGACGTTCCTGTGGGAAGAGGAGATAAATAGACGTATAGAGAGCGAAGGTAGAAGAGAGTCGGGGGCTCATACAGTATAATGAGGGGACACAAGAGGGTGAATCCTCCATAATCCGAGGACGTTCTGCGCTCTGTAACGTGCGGAGCTTCCCCGTCAGCGCAGTTTTGTGTCGTGTTCCTCCAGCCCTTCCCCTTTAAGGCGATGCAGCAGAGTCGTCCCCGCAGCATTAGGGAGGGAGAAGGAGAAAAGAAAGTGAAAGAAACTTTGTCTTCAAATGAAACCAGAAAGGTGAAAAATCTGCCACAATCTGATCTCATCGGAGGGAGAGGAGGTCGCTGAAACGGAGCGAGATCCTGAAGAATTAAAGGGGTCACAGGAATCAGGAGGCGACAACGACAGAAGGAAAACGTGAGGATGTCAGGAAACCCTGCGAGATCCCAGCCGGGCAGGTACGTCACTAAATGGAGGCAGCAGCTCTGTCCGGGGGGAAAATGGCTTCATTAGTAGAAAAATGTGCAGAAGCAGCGCCCCCCTTGTCCACAGGTTGTGTCTGGTACTGCAGTTCAGCTCTATTATAGTGAATGGGACTACGCTGTAATACCGCACACAACCTGTGCTCAGGGGGGGCGCTGCTTCTTTAACATATCAGCCAATTCTTGGCAACCCCTTTAATTCCACGATTAACATGAACACCACCGTGCGAGATCAGTCACACGGTGGACACCGATACACGCGGCTCCTACAGGACATCGGCAAAATCCGTCCAAACAATGAGGCTGCTGACTGCTGGGTAATAATAATGATACATACGTAGTGTCATGGATACATTGTTACATATTCACCATGACCCCTATGATCAGGGCAGGGAGGACGTGTCCGCAGTCACCAGGGCGGGACCAGCACATTTCTGCATGGCTTCTTCTTCACCCCTTCCCTTCATGGCCGGATTTCTGTGTTTAAGCTACACCGTCTTCTAAGGCCCCGATGTGCCTATGCTAATAACTCCATCACTGCCCTAGACCACCAGGGACCATACTAATAACTCCATCACTGCCCTAGACCACCAGGGACCATACTAATAACTCCATCACTGCCCTAGACCACCAGGGACCATACTAATAACTCCATCACTGCCCTAGACCACCAGGGACCATACTAATAACAACTCCATCACTCCCCTAGACCACCAGGGACTTTACTAATAACTCCATCACTGCCCTAGACCACCAGGGACCATACTAATAACTCCATCACTGCACTAGACCACCAGGGACTTTACTAATAACTCCATCACTGCCCTAGACCACCAGGGACCATACTAATAACTCCATCACTGCCCTAGACCACCAGGGACTTTACTAATAACTCCATCACTGCCCTAGACCACCAGGGACTATACTAATAATTCCATCACTGCCCTAGACCACAAGGGACCATACTAATAACTCCATCACTGCCCTAGACCACCAGGGACTATACTAATAATTCCATCACTGCCCTAGACCACCAGGGACCATACTAATAACTCCATCACTCCCCTAGACCACCAGGGACCATACTAATAACTCCATCACTGCCCTAGACCACCAGGGACCATACTAATAACTCCATCACTGCCCTAGACCACCAGGGACCATACTAATAACTCCATCACTGCCCTAGACCACCAGGGACTTTACTAATAACTCCATCACTGCCCTAGACCACCAGGGACTTTACTAATAACTCCATCACTGCCCTAGACCACCAGGGACCATACTAATAACTCCATCACTGCCCTAGACCACCAGGGACTTTACTAATAACTCCATCACTGCCCTAGACCACCAGGGACCATACTAATAACTCCATCACTCCCCTAGACCACCAGGGACCATACTAATAACTCCATCACTACCCTAGACCACCAGCGACCATACTAATAACTCCATCACTCCCCTAGACCACCAGGGACTTTAGTAATAACTCCATCACTGCCCTAGACCACCAGGGACCATACTAATAACTCCATCACTCCCCTAGACCACCAGGGACTTTAGTAATAACTCCATCACTGCCCTAGACCACCAGGGACCATACTAATAACTCCATCACTGCCCTAGACCACCAGGGACTTTACTAATAACTCCATCACTGCCCTAGACCACCAGGGACCATACTAATAACGCAATCACTGCCCTGGACCACCAGGGACTTTACTAATAACTCCATCACTGCCCTAGACCACCAGGGACCATACTAATAACTCCATCACTGCCCTAGACCACCAGGGATTTTACTAATAACTCCATCACTGCTCTAGACCACCAGGGACCATACTAATAACTCCATCACTCCCCTAGACCACCAGGGACTTTACTAATAACTCCATCACTGCCGTAGACCACCAGGGACAAAACTAATAATTCCATCACTCCCCTAGACCACCAGGGACCATACTAATAACTCCATCACTGCCCTAGACCACCAGGGACTTTACTAATAACTCCATCACTGCCCTAGACCACCAGGGACCATACTAATAACTCCATCACTGCCCTAGACCACCAGGGACTTTACTAATAACTCCATCACTCCCTTAGACCACCAGGGACTTTACTAATAACTCCATCACTGCCCTAGACCACCAGGGACCATACTAATAACTCCATCACTGCCCTAGACCACCAGGGACCATACTAATAACTCCATCACTCCCCTAGACCACCAGGGACTTTACTAATAACTCCATCACTGCCCTAGACCACCAGGGACCATACTAATAACTCCATCACTGCCCTAGACCACCAGGGACTTTACTAATAACTCCATCACTGCCCTAGACCACCAGGGACTATACTAATAATTCCATCACTGCCCTAGACCACAAGGGACCATACTAATAACTCCATCACTGCCCTAGACCACCAGGGACTATACTAATAATTCCATCACTGCCCTAGACCACCAGGGACCATACTAATAACTCCATCACTGCCCTAGACCACCAGGGACCATACTAATAACTCCATCACTGCCCTAGACCACCAGGGACCATACTAATAACTCCATCACTGCCCTAGACCACCAGGGACCATACTAATAACTCCATCACTGCCCTAGACCACCAGGGATTTTACTAATAACTCCATCACTGCCCTAGACCACCAGGGACCATACTAATAACTCCATCACTCCCCTAGACCACCAGGGAATTTACTAATAACTCCATCACTGCCGTAGACCACCAGGGACAAAACTAATAATTCCATCACTGCCCTAGACCACAAGGGACCATACTAATAACTCCATCACTCCCCTAGACCACCAGGGACCATACTAATAACTCCATCACTGCCCTAGACCACCAGGGACTTTACTAATAACTCCATCACTGCCCTAGACCACCAAGGACTTTACTAATAACTCCATCACTGCTCTAGACCACCAGGGACCATACTAATAACTCCATCACTGCCCTAGACCACCAGGGACTTTACTAATAACTCCATCACTGCCCTAGACCACCAGGGACTATACTAATAATTCCATCACTGCCCTAGACCACCAGGGACCATACTAATAACTCCATCACTCCCCTAGACCACCAGGGACTTTACTAATAACTCCATCACTGCCCTAGACCACCAGGGACCATACTAATAACTCCATCACTGCCCTAGACCACCAGGGACTTTACTAATAACTCCATCACTGCCCTAGACCACCAGGGACTATACTAATAATTCCATCACTGCCCTAGACCACAAGGGACCATACTAATAACTCCATCACTGCCCTAGACCACCAGGGACTATACTAATAATTCCATCACTGCCCTAGACCACCAGGGACCATACTAATAACTCCATCACTGCCCTAGACCACCAGGGACCATACTAATAACTCCATCACTGCCCTAGACCACCAGGGACCATACTAATAACTCCATCACTCCCCTAGACCACCAGGGACTTTACTAATAACTCCATCACTGCCCTAGACCACCAGGGACCATACTAATAACTCCATCACTGCCCTAGACCACCAGGGACCATATTAATAACTCCATCACTGCCCTAGACCACCAGGGACCATACTAATAACTCCATCACTGCCCTAGACCACCAGGGACCATACTAATAACTCCATCACTGCTCTAGACCACCAGGGACCATACTAATAACTCCATCACTCCCCTAGACCACCAGGGACTTTACTAATAACTCCATCACTGCCGTAGACCACCAGGGACAAAACTAATAATTCCATCACTCCCCTAGACCACTAGGGACCATACTAATAACTCCATCACTGCCCTAGACCACCAGGGACTTTACTAATAACTCCATCACTGCCCTAGACCACCAGGGACCATACTAATAACTCCATCACTGCCCTAGACCACCAGGGACTTTACTAATAACTCCATCACTGCCGTAGACCACCAGGGACAAAACTAATAATTCCATCACTCCCCTAGACCACCAGGGACCATACTAATAACTCCATCACTGCCCTAGACCACCAGGGACTTTACTAATAACTCCATCACTGCCCTAGACCACCAGGGACCATACTAATAACTCCATCACTGCCCTAGACCACCAGGGACTTTACTAATAACTCCATCACTCCCCTAGACCACCAGGGACTTTACTAATAACTCCATCACTGCCCTAGACCACCAGGGACCATACTAATAACTCCATCACTGCCCTAGACCACCAGGGACCATACTAATAACTCCATCACTCCCCTAGACCACCAGGGACTTTACTAATAACTCCATCACTGCCCTAGACCACCAGGGACCATACTAATAACTCCATCACTGCCCTAGACCACCAGGGACTTTACTAATAACTCCATCACTGCCCTAGACCACCAGGGACTATACTAATAATTCCATCACTGCCCTAGACCACAAGGGACCATACTAATAACTCCATCACTGCCCTAGACCACCAGGGACTATACTAATAATTCCATCACTGCCCTAGACCACCAGGGACCATACTAATAACTCCATCACTGCCCTAGACCACCAGGGACCATACTAATAACTCCATCACTGCCCTAGACCACAAGGGACCATACTAATAACTCCATCACTCCCCTAGACCACCAGGGACCATACTAATAACTCCATCACTGCCCTAGACCACCAGGGACTTTACTAATAACTCCATCACTGCCCTAGACCACCAGGGACTTTACTAATAACTCCATCACTGCCCTAGACCACCAGGGACCATACTAATAACTCCATCACTGCCCTAGACCACCAGGGACTTTACTAATAACTCCATCACTGCCCTAGACCACCAGGGACTATACTAATAATTCCATCACTGCCCTAGACCACCAGGGACCATACTAATAACTCCATCACTCCCCTAGACCACCAGGGACTTTACTAATAACTCCATCACTGCCCTAGACCACCAGGGACCATACTAATAACTCCATCACTGCCCTAGACCACCAGGGACTTTACTAATAACTCCATCACTGCCCTAGACCACCAGGGACTATACTAATAATTCCATCACTGCCCTAGACCACAAGGGACCATACTAATAACTCCATCACTGCCCTAGACCACCAGGGACTATACTAATAATTCCATCACTGCCCTAGACCACCAGGGACCATACTAATAACTCCATCACTGCCCTAGACCACCAGGGACCATACTAATAACTCCATCACTGCCCTAGACCACCAGGGACCATACTAATAACTCCATCACTCCCCTAGACCACCAGGGACTTTACTAATAACTCCATCACTGCCCTAGACCACCAGGGACCATACTAATAACTCCATCACTGCCCTAGACCACCAGGGACCATATTAATAACTGCATCACTGCCCTAGACCACCAGGGACCATACTAATAACTCCATCACTGCCCTAGACCACCAGGGATTTTACTAATAACTCCATCACTGCTCTAGACCACCAGGGACCATACTAATAACTCCATCACTCCCCTAGACCACCAGGGACTTTACTAATAACTCCATCACTGCCGTAGACCACCAGGGACAAAACTAATAATTCCATCACTCCCCTAGACCACTAGGGACCATACTAATAACTCCATCACTGCCCTAGACCACCAGGGACTTTACTAATATCTCCATCACTGCCCTAGACCACCAGGGACCATACTAATAACTCCATCACTGCCCTAGACCACCAGGGACTTTACTAATAACTCCATCACTGCCCTAGACCACCAGGGACTTTACTAATAATTCCATCACTGCCCTAGACCACCAGGGACCATACTAATAACTCCATCACTCCCCTAGACCACCAGGGACCATAATAATAACTCCATCACTGCCCTAGACCACCAGGGACAATACTAATAATTCCATCACTGCCCTAGACCACCAGGGACCATACTAATAACTCCATCACTCCCCTAGACCACCAGGGACTTTAATAATAACTCCATCACTGCCCTAGACCACCAGGGACCATACTAATAACTCCATCACTGCCCTAGACCACCATGGACTTTACTAATAACTCCATCACTGCCCTAGACCACCAGGGACCATACTAATAACTCCATCACTGCTCTAGACCACCAGGGACCATACTAATAACTCCATCACTGCCCTAGACCACCAGGGACTTTACTAATAACTCCATCACTGCCCTAGACCACCAGGGACTATACTAATAATTCCATCACTGCCCTAGACCACCAGGGACCATACTAATAACTCCATCACTCCCCTAGACCACCAGGGACCATACTAATAACTCCATCACTGCCCTAGACCACCAGGGTCCATACTAATAATTCCATCACTGCCCTAGACCACCAGGGACCATACTAATAACTCCATCACTGCCTTAGACCACTAGGGACTTTGCTAATAACTCCATCACTGCCCTAGACCACCAGGGACCATACTAATAACTCCATCACTGCCCTAGACCACCATGGACTTTACTAATAACTCCATCACTGCCCTAGACCACCAGGGACCATACTAATAACTCCATCACTGCCCTAGACCACCAGGGACTTTACTAATAACTCCATCACTGCCCTAGACCACCAGGGACTTTACTAATAACTCCATCACTGCCCTAGACCACCAGGGACCATACTAATAACTCCATCACTGCCCTAGACCACCAGGGACTTTACTAATAACTCCATCACTGCCCTAGACCACCAGGGACCATACTAATAACTCCATCACTCCCCTAGACCACCAGGGACCATACTAATAACTCCATCACTACCCTAGACCACCAGGGACCATACTAATAACTCCATCACTCCCCTAGACCACCAGGGACTTTAGTAATAACTCCATCACTGCCCTAGACCACCAGGGACTTTACTAATAACTCCATCACTGCCCTAGACCACCAGGGACCATACTAATAACTCCATCACTCCCCTAGACCACCAGGGACTTTAGTAATAACTCCATCACTGCCCTAGACCACCAGGGACCATACTAATAACTCCATCACTGCCCTAGACCACCAGGGACTTTACTAATAACTCCATCACTGCCCTAGACCACCAGGGACCATACTAATAACGCAATCACTGCCCTGGACCACCAGGGACTTTACTAATAACTCCATCACTGCCCTAGACCACCAGGGACCATACTAATAACGCAATCACTGCCCTAGACCACCAGGGACTTTACTAATAACTCCATCACTGCCCTAGACCACCAGGGACTATACTAATAACTCCATCACTGCCCTAGACCACCAGGGACCATACTAATAACTCCATCACTGCCCTAGACCACCAGGGACCATACTAATAACTCAATCACTGCCCTAGACCACCAGGGACCATACTAATAACTCCATCACTCCCCTAGACCACCAGGGACATTAGTAATAACTCCATCACTGCCCTAGACCACCAGATACTTTATTAATAACTCCATCACTGCCCTAGACCACCAGGGACCATACTAATAACTCCATCACTGCCCTAGACCACCAGGGACCATACTAATAACTCAATCACTGCCCTAGACCACCAGGGACCATACTAATAACTCCATCACTTCCCTAGACCACCAGGGATCATACTAATAACTCCATCACTGCCCTAGACCACCAGATACTTTATTAATAACTCCATCACTGCCCTAGACCACCAGGGACTTTAGTAATAACTCCATCACTGCCATAGACCTCCAGGAACAAGTGCAATAAAATCAATGTCTGCTCATTCCATAAAAAGCACCTGGCAGCCTCCTGTGACACCTCTTTGTTTTCACTGCTCCCTGTTGGTGGGGTCACTAACCTCATAAAACTGGGGTCCATTAATTAGGATGGAGGACATTATACTAAGAAAGGGCCAAGGATGGGGGACATTATACTAAGAAGGGACCCAGGATGGGGACATTATACCAAGAAGGAGCCCAGGATGGAGAACATTATACTAAGAAGGGGCCCATGATGGGGACATTATACCAAGAAGGAGCCCAGGATGGGGAACATTATACTAAGAAGGGGCCCAGGATGGGGGACATTATACTAAGAAGGGGCCCAGGATGGGGAACATTATACTAAGAAGGGGCCCAGGATGGGGACATTATACCAAGAAGGGGCCCAGGATGGGGGACATTATACTAAGAAGGGGCCCAGGATGGGGGACATTATACTAAGAAGGGGCCCAGGATGGGGACATTATACCAAGAAGGGGCCCAGGATGGGGAACATTATACTAAGAAGGGGCCCAGGATGGGGGACATTATACTAAGAAGGGGCCCAGGATGGGGGACATTACACCAAGAAGGGGCCCAGGATGGAGGACATCATACCAACAAGGGGCCCATTATGGAGGACATTATACCAAAAAGGGGCCCAGAATGTTGGACATTATACCAAGAAGGGGCCCAGGATGGGGGACATTATTAATTCTATATATCTGTAGCTTTGTCACAATAAAACTAGAGCTCAGGCACATTTCTTGGCTCTAAACCATCAGTGTCTGCCCTTGATAAGAGGCATGAAACAATGGGGCAGACAATAATGATGATGAGGTCACGTTAGTGATGGCGATGATGAGAGCAGGAATCGTAATGATAATAATGAAGGTGGTGATGATGCTGATCTTATATTCTGCTGTTTTCAACAGGTGGATGAAATGTCCTTCTTGTAATCTTGACTGCTGCGCTTGCTGTACACCAGAAGAATGGTAAGAGAACACCTGGGATCTCCCGATGATGATGATGATGATGATAATGATGGTGCTGACAGAAATGATCATTTATTCTCGTTTTTTCGACAGGTGCATGAAATGTCCTTCTTGTAATCTTGACTGCTGCACTTGCTGTACACCAGAAGAAGGGTAAGAGAACACCTGGGATCTCCCGATGATGATGGTGATGGTGCTGACAGAAATTATCATTTATTCTCGTTTTTTCGACAGGTGGATGAAATGTCTGTCTTGCAATCTTGACTGCTGTACACCACAAGAGTAAGCCAACTCCTGTGATCTCCTGATCATGGTGATAGTGGTGATGATGGTGGTGATGATGGTAGTGGTGGTGATGATGATGGTGGTGATGATGGTGGTGGTGGTGGTGATGATGATAGTGGTGGTGATGATGGTGGTGGCGATGGTGATGATGATGATGATGGTAGTGGTGGTGATGATGATGATGGTGGTGATAGTGGTGGTGATGATGGTGGTGGTGGTGATGGTGGTGGTGATGATGATGGTAGTGGTGGTGATGATGGTGGTGGTGATGGTGGTGTTGATGATGATAGTGGTGGTGATGATGGTGGTGGCGATGGTGATGATGATGATGATGGTAGTGGTGGTGATGATGATGATGGTGGTGATAGTGGTGGTGATGATGGTGGTGGTGGTGGTGATGGTGGTGGTGATGATGATGGTAGTGGTGGTGATGATGGTGGTGATGATGGTGGTGGTGATGATGATGGTAGTGGTGGTGATGGTGGTGGTGATGATGATGATGGTAGTGGTGGTGATGGTAATGATGGTAGTGGTGATGATGAGGGTGGTGAAGATGGTGGTGATGGTGGTACACCAGTGGGGTTACCGCTCAGCCTCCCCCACTCCTGAATTGTCTCCAGTCTTGCAGATATGACTCTTGTCCAGGTGTAACAATGTAGCAAAGAAAGAACCACAGGAACTGAAGAGTAGTAATGTCTGACAGTCCGTGTGGGAGGAAGGTGCTGGGTACGGTCATAATCCCATCTGTCCAACACGGTGATCCCGGCCTTAGTCTTGTGCGGGTGGTAATGGGGACTGACAAGTTACAACACATCTAGGACTCAGGCCGTGATCAAGGTGTTGGACAGATGGGATTATGGCCGTGCCCACCACGTTCCTCCCACGCGGACTGTTAGACATTGCTATATTCAGCTGTAAATGTTTGAGGGTCGTGGTTCTCTCGTGGCTACTTGGCACTGAGCGCCATCTGCTGAGCCACGAGTGCCAGACGTAACTTGCCCTGGTGTAACAATGTGGACGTTCCCTCCGGGATCCAGGGAGGCCGAGTCTCTGTTCCGTGGCCCTCTGTAGACATAGCCATGATGTGCCACACCTGGAGCTGGTCTGGGGTCACTCCGGCTCCACCATAACCTTACAACTTACTAAGGGCGAGTTTCATCAATTCCCGCTATCTTCATCCACCCGTTAATTGCTCCATCTGTGACCCTGATGATAGACCTCCTCCGCTGGGGCCACATGTCAGACATAAAGGGCCTGGCTCTAATCTACTTGTCTTTCATTGCAGTGAGACTGGGGCGTTGTTGGGTAAGAAACAGAAATCACAGCAACAATGTAACGTAATAATGAACGGAGAAATGTCTGCCCGACCCAGGAAAAATCCCCCTGCACCGGTCCACTGACCACGGCCGAGCACCCGCCGGCATCGCCTGTATAAGGCCGGGGACACACATACCGTATAAAAAAACGGTCCGTTTTTCACGGACGAGAATCGCACAAATGTTTCCAAAACAGTGATCCGTGTGCAGTGCGAGGATGCGATTTCCTCGCATCAAATGATCCGTTTGACATCCGTATGGCATCCGTATGCTGAGATTTTCGCGCAGGCTTGCAAAACCGACATCTAATGGATTTATTATTATTATTATTATTTATTGCTATAGCGCCATTTATTCCATGGCGCTTTACAAGTGAGGAGGGGTATACATAATAAAAACAAGTACAATAATCTTGAACAATACAAGTCATAACTGGTACAGGAGGAGAGAGGACCCTGCCCGCGAAGGCTCACAATCTACAAGGGATGGGTGAGGATACAGTAGGTGAGGGTAGAGCTGGTCATGCAGCGGTTTGGTCGATCGGTGGTTACTGCAGGTTGTAGGCTTGTCGGAAGAGGTGGCTCTTCAGATTCTTTTTGAAGGTTTCGATGGTGGGCGAGAGTCTGATGTGTTGTGGTAGAGAGTTCCAGAGTAGGGGTGATACGCGAGAGAAGTCTTGTATGCGATTGTGGGAAGAGGAGATAAGAGGGGAGTAGAGAAGGAGATCTTGTGAGGATCGGAGGTTGCATGTAGGAAAGTACCGGGAGATGAGGTCACAGATGTATGGAGGAGACAGGTTGTGGATGGCTTTGTACGTCATGGTTAGGGTTTTCTACTGGAGTCTCTGGGCAATGGGGAGCCAGTGAAGGGATTGACAGAGGGGAGAGGCCGGAGAATAGCGGGGGGACAGGTGGATTAGTCGGGCAGCAGAGTTTAGAATAGATTGGAGGGGTGCGAGCGTGTTTGAGGGGAGGCCACAGAGCAGGAGGTTGCAGTAGTCAAGGCGAGAGATGATGAGGGCATGGACTAGGGTTTTTGCAGATTCTTGGTTGAGGAATGAACGGATTCGTGCAATATTTTTGAGTTGAAGTCGGCAGGAAGTGGAAAGGGCTTGGATATGTGGTTTGAAGGAGAGATCAGCATCAAGGATAACCCCGAGGCAGCGAGCTTGTGGGACTGGGGAGAGTGGGCAGCCATTTACTGTAATGGTTGGGGGGGGTCGCGTGAAATGGGGGAAAGATGATGAATTCTGTTTTGTCCTTGCTAAGTTTCAGAAATCTAGCGGAGAAGAAGGATGAAATAGTGGACAGACATTGAGGGATTCTGGTTAGTAGGGAGGTGATATCTGGTCCAGAGATGTAGATCTGTGTGTCATCAGCATAGAGGTGATACTGAAAGCCGTGAGATTCTATGAGCTGTCCCAGGCCAAAGGTGTAAATGGAGAAGAGCATGGGCCCCAGGACTGAACCTTGTGGGACTCCGACAGATAGGGGGCGAGGTGAGGAGGAGGTGTGTGAGTGGGAGACGCTGAATGTCCGGTCTGTTAGGTATGATGAGATCCAGGATAGGGCCATGTCTGTGATGCCAAGGGATGAGAGGGTCTGTAATAATAGGGAATGGTCCACTGTGTCAAAGGCAGCCGACAGGTCGAGGAGGAGGAGAACAGAGTAGTGTCGCTTGCTCTTGGCGGTTAAGAGGTCATTGGTGACCTTAGTTAGTGCAGTTTCAGTGGAATGGTGTGGCCGGAAGCCAGATTGTAAGCGGTCAAAGAGGGAGCAAGAAGAGAGATGGGAGGACAGTTCAAGGTAGACGTGTTGTTCCAGTAGTTTTGAGGCATAGGGAAGTGATATAGGGCGATAGCTAGATACAGAGGATGGGTCAAGAGAGGGCTTTTTGAGGATAGGTGTGATGGAGGCATGTTTAAAGCTTGAGGGGAAAACACCAGTTGTTAGTGATAGGTTGAAGAGATGGGTTAGGGTTGGGATGAAGATTGTGGTGAGGTTTGGGATGAGGTGGGATGGGAGCGGGTCAAGTGCACAGGTGGTGAGATGCGATCTTGAGAGTAGAGTGGCGAGTTGATCTTCTGTAATGGTGGAGTAGTTGGTTTTGGAGGTGGAGGGTAGGGAAGTTGGGAGGAAGGGCTTTGGGGCTTGTTGACCAAAACTGTCTCTGATGTTATCAATCTTCTGCTTGAAGAATGAGGCAAAGTCTTCAGCAGAGATAAGTGAGGAGGGAGGAGGTGCTGGGGGACGGAGGAGAGAATTGAAAGTGTTGAATAACTGTTTAGGGTTGTGAGACAGGGAGGATATGAGAGATGAGAAGTAGGTTTGTTTAGCTGTGGCGAGTGCGGTCTTGAAAGTAGTGAGGGACTGTTTGAATGCGATTAAGTGGTCGTTGGAGTGGGATCTTTTCCATCTGCGCTCAGCAGCCCTGGAAGCTCGCCTCAGTTCTTTGGTCAGGCTGGTGTGCCAGGGCTGTCTGTTGATTTTGCGAGCTTTGGTATGTGTAAGTGGGGCAGCAGATTCCAAAGCTACAGCAATTGTGGTGTTATATAGAGTGGCAGCGTCATCCGCATTGTGTATGGAACTTATGTCTGTAAGAGGGAGGAGGGATTCAGAGAATGAATGTAGGTCAAGATGTTTAAGATTTCTGCGAGGGTGTGAAAGTTTGTGGGGTGGGGACTCTAGACATGGAGTGGAGAGAGATGAGAATGTGAGAAGGTTGTGGTCAGAGAGAGGAAGAGGTGAGTTAGAGAGGTTAGATAGGGAGCAGAGGCGGGTGAAGATGAGGTCCAGTGTGTGACCATCTTTGTGAGTGGCTGCAGAAGACCATTGAGTGAGGCCGAAGGAGGAAGAGAGAGATAGAAGTTTAGTGGCAGCTGAGAGGGAAGTGTCAATGGGGATGTTGAAATCGCCCATGATGATAGTGGGGATGTCTGCAGAAAGGAAATGAAGTAGCCAGGTGGTGAAGTGATCAAAGAAGATGGTGGCTGGCCCTGGGGGGCGGTAAATGACAGCCAGTTGGAGGGGGAGTAGATGCGCACAGAGTGCACCTCAAAGGAAGGGAGGGTAACAGAGGGTGGCAGTGGGATTGGGGTGAAGGAGCAGTTATCTGACAGGAGAAAACCAACTCCTCCGCCATGCTTGCTGCTGGGGCGGGGTGTGTGAGAAAGGTGGAAGCCACCGTAAGAGAGTGCAGCAGGAGAGGCTGTGTCAGAAGGGGTGAGCCAGGTTTCGGTGATGGCGAGGAAGGAAAGTTTGGTAGTAACAAAAAGATCATGGATGTAGGAAAGCTTGTTACAGACAGAGCGAGCGTTCCACAGAGCTCCTGTTAGTGGGACTGGGGAAGCGGGGGCTGGGCGAATGGGTATAAGGTTAGAGAGGTTACGGAAGTTTGTGATGGAGTGTGGATGGGAGGTAGAAATGACTGTGGGAATGTGGTGAGGAGGACCAGGATTTGGAGAGATATCACCAGCAGTGAGAAGGAGCAGAGAAAGTGTTAGCAGGTGGGAGCAGGAGAGGGCGTGAGGGGGCTGCCTGTGTTTTGAGACAGAGGATTGTATGTTAAGGAACAGTTCTGAGGAGGAGGTGAGATGGATGGGGAGGATTGAAGAGGAGATGAACAGTTCCTTACTTGGTGTGGGGATTGGGGGAGGTAGCAGAAAGTGAAAGATTATAGGGGTAAAAGTGACAACAAACAGAAACATTGATTTATGTGCTCAAATGTTCGTTAAAACATATATACAGTATATATATATATATATATATATATATATATATATATATATATATATGTCATTGAGACACATATATATATAGTCTGTATTTATATTTAATTCAGCGCGAGATATGTGAAAAGTCGGTAATTCAATTGCCGGCTTTTCATTTCTCCTGCACAAACCCGACATGATATGACACATGATTACATACAGTAAACCATCTCATATCCCCTTTTTTTTTGCATATTCCACACTACTAATGTTAGTAGTGTGTATGTGCAAAATTTGGGCGCTGTAGCTGCTAAAATAAAGGGTTAAATGGCGGAAAAAATTGGTGTGGGCTCCCGCGCAATTTTCTCCGCCAGAATGGTAAAGCCAGTGACTGAGGGCAGATATTAATAGCCTAGAGAGGGTCCATGGTTATTGACCCCCCCGTGGCTACAAACATCTGCCCCCAGCCACCCCAGAAAAGGCACATCTGGAAGATGCGCCTATTCTGGCACTTGGCCACTCTCTTCCCACTCCCGTGTAGCGGTGGGATTTGGGGTAATGAAGGGTTAATGCCACCTTGCTATTGTAAGGTGACATTAAGCCAGATTAATAATGGAGAGGCGTCAATTATGTCACCTATCCATTATTAATCCAATTGTATGAAAGGGTTAAAAAACACACACACATGATTAAAAATTATTTTTAATGAAATAAACACACAGGTTGTTTTAGTATTTTATTGTTCTCTCAATCCAGCTGAAGACCCTCGCTTGGCAAAATAATAAACCCACAATATACATATCCTCAGATGAACCGTCACGTCCCATGAGGTAATCCATCTGAAGGGGTTAATTATTTTACAGGCAGGAGCTGCGCTAATGCACTCGCTCGTGTCTGTAATCCCCGGGGAATGAAAGAAAGCTGGGTGATCTGTACTTACATAGAGTCGCGGTGATGCGCCCTCTGCAGGATGAACTCATATGAACTCGAGCGTGGGAACTTTTCCAAAGCTGCAGTTCATGAGAACATCCACCAGAGGGCGCCTCACCGCGACTCAATGTAAGTACAGATCACCCAGCTTTCCTTTCATTACCCGGGGATTACAGACACCAGCGAGTGCATTAGCGCAGCTCCTGCCTGTAAAATAATTAACCCCTTCAGATGGATTACCTCATGGGACGTGACGGCTCATCTGAGGATATGTATATTGTGGGTTTATTATTTTGCCAAGCGAGGGTCTTCAGCTGGATTGAGAGAACAATAAAATACTAAAACAACCTGTGTGTTTATTTCATTAAAATACTTTTTAATCATGTGTGTGTGTTTTATTAACCATTTCGTACAATTGGATTAATAATGGATAGGTGACATAATTGACGCCTCTTCATTATTAATCTGGCTTAATGTCACCTTCCAATAGCAAGGTGGCATTAACCCTTCATTACCCCATATCCCACCGCTACAGAGAGTGGGAAGAGAGTGGCCAAGTGCCAGAATAGGTGCATCTTCCAGATGTGCCTTTTCTGGGGTGGCTGGGGGCAGATGTTTGTAGCCAGGGGGCCAATAACCATGGACCCTCTCCTGGCTATTAATATCTGCCCTCAGTCACTGGCTTTACCACTCTAGCAGAGAAAATTGCGTGGGAGCCCACGCCAATTTTTTCCGCAATTTAACCCTTAAATTTAATAGCTACAGCGGCCAAATTTTGCACATACACACTACTAACATTAGTATTGTGGAATATGCAAAAAAAAAGGGGATATGAGATGGTTTACTGTATGTAATCATGTCTCATATCATGTCGGGTTTGTGCAGGAGAAATGAGAAGCCGGCAATTGAATTACCGGCTTTTCTATAGAACACCGCTGCGTATTTCTCGCAGTGCACACTGCTGGTCCGTGTGGAATCCGATTTTTTCTCGCACCCATAGACTTTCATTGGCGAGTCTCGGCCGAGATACGCTGACAATCGCAGCCTGCTGCAAGTTCCCTCGGATCCTGAATACGGTGGAGAAAATATCGGATGATGGGAGCTGCACCATAGGTTAACATTGGGCCGAGTGCTATGCGATTTTTTATCGCATAGCACTCGTCCGCATTACGGTCTAGTGTGACCCCGGCCTAACGGACGGTCCGCCAGCTGTATAACTGACTTGTGTTCAGTTTCTGCTTGCTGTCAATGAATGAAGCAATTCCCGGTTACATGTAAGGGTATGTGCACACGTATTTTTTAGGGCTGCGTTTTTTTCCGCAGCGTGGGCACAGCGGTTTCTGTTTTCCATAGGTTTACATTGTACTGTCCACTCATGGAAAACTGCTGCGGACCCGCAATTTGTGCACATAGCCTAAAGTGGTGAGCACTACTCCTGCTCTCACAGCTGACGGACGTTACAATGTATCAGTCAGGTAGGTCCAAACAGAAGACACTATGTGCTGCACTGATACATTGTAACAAGACCTCAGCTGTATGGGCAGGACATCGCTACGACGGGTTTTCACCGGCAATTCACTGACAGCAAACAGTGATCCTGAAATTGTAATGTAAAGAGTAATCTGCAGAGAGATGGTGGAGGAGGATCTGGTCGTCCTCGGGAATACTTATAGATACAATGATTCTGGAGCATCTTCCCCTCGGAGTCTACATTGTGCCGTTCCTCTGTTATTCCTCCTGGAAACTTATGAATACACTGCAACTGGGCGTTACCATTTCCCCTGTCAAAGGGGCTTATCCCTCCACAGTCTGATACTGTCAGTGCTGATTGGACAGTGTGAGATGTGCAGGGACACACCCCTCTCTGGTAACGCCCACTTGTTCATTTTGTATTCATACATTTCCAGAATGAATAACAGAGGAACAGAGTTTAATAATGGAGAAAATAATAATGTAATGAAGCAGACAAGTCAGGAGAGAGGACAGATCTGAATGCTGGCCCTTTAAGAACAAAGATTTAACATGACGGAGCGATGTGACAGCTCGGTGGAGAGATCATCCGACAAGCACTGATTACAGGGGGCTCAGCGGGGAGGACTGTGGGGGGCAGAGATGAGGTATTCCAGCACTGCTCATGGCGGGGGGTGACACTGTATATAGGGGACGGTCTGCTCTGATAACGTAGGGCGCGGTGGTGAGGACTCGTATATATAAACCGTCACTGTCTATCAACCCACAGGAAATGACAACGGGCGGCAGAGGACGACGCCACAGAGCACCACCATCCGCCAGCAGCCAACACCGTCACTGCGGGGTAAGTGATGGTGAGAACAAGCGTCGTGTGAAGGAAAATCACACAAGGGTTAATAATATACGACTCCAAAAGGCCAATAAACCGCCCCCGAGGATCCAAATATGGCCAGATTTCACTGTCACCACCT
Source organism: Ranitomeya variabilis (assembly GCF_051348905.1). Lineage (NCBI taxonomy): Eukaryota > Metazoa > Chordata > Amphibia > Anura > Dendrobatidae > Ranitomeya > Ranitomeya variabilis. The sequence continues at coordinate 7,031,974 of NC_135238.1, forward strand.
GCCTGTCACTGCCTGTCATTGCCTGCCTGTCACTGTCACTGCCTGCCTGTCATTGCCTGCCTGTCACTGTCACCGCCTGCCTGTCACCACCTGCCTGTCACCACCTGGCTGTCACTGTCACCGCCTGCCTGTCCCTGTCACCACCTGCCTTTCACTGTCACCGCCTGCCTTCACTGTCACCTCCTGCCTGTCATTGTCACTGCCTGCCTGTCACTGTCACCGCCTGCCTATCACTGCCTGCCTGTCACTGTCACCTCCTGCCTGTCATTGTCACTGCCTGCCTGTCACTGTCACCGCCTGCCTGTCATTGTCACTGCCTGCCTGTCACTGTCACCGCCTGCCTGTCACTGTCACCACCTGCCTGTCACTGCCTGTCATTGCGTGCCTATCACTGTCACCGCCTGTCTGTCACCACCTGCCTGTCACCACCTGACTGTCACCACCTGCCTGTCACTGCCTGCCTGTCACTATCACCGCCTGCCTATCACTGCCTGCCTGTCACTGTCACCTCCTGCCTGTCATTGTCACTGCCTGCCTGTCACTGTCACCACCTGCCTGTCATTGTCACTGCCTACCTCTCACTGTCACCGCCTGCCTGTCACTGTCACCGCCTGCCTGTGACTGTCACCGCCTGCCTGTCACTGTCACCGCCTGCCTGTCACTGTCACTACCTGCCTGTCACTGTCACCGCCTGCCTATCACTGCCTGCCTGTCACTGTCACCGCCTGCCTGTCATTGTCACTGCCTACCTCTCACTGTCACCGCCTGCCTGTGACTGTCACCGCCTGCCTGTGACTGTCACCGCCTGCCTGTCACTGTCACCGCCTGCCTGTCACTGTCACTGCCTGCCTGTCACTGTCACCGCCTGTCTGTCACTTATTGCAGAAGTTCATACATATTAAAAATATAAAAAAAAAACAAAAACATAAAAAGTCATAAAAGAAAACAATCTAAGGCCACGGTCACACTTACTTGTGGAAAATTGGTCCGAGTCTCGCTGCTGAGAGTCGCACAAGTGTTCTCTGTATGGTCATCACTGTGTAATGCGTTTGCGATGATGCGATTTTCTCGCGCCTATGTGTCCGTCTGACTTTACATTTCTCACTGCTTTTCCCCATTGAATTTAATGGCTCAGTGGGCTGAAATGAGGAGAATGGTTGGGTATTTCTCACCGGTCACACTGATGGTCCGTGTGGTGTCTGAGTTTTTCTCGCCCCCATAGACTTGCATTGGCCAGACGATATACGCATACAATCGCAGCACGCTGAATACACCTGAGAAGATAACCGCTGATGTGATCTGCCCCATAGATGAACACTGCGCCGAGCGCCGCGATGTTTTCTCACAGAACACTCGCCATATTCCTCGCTAGTGTGACCTCGGCCTAACCGGCAACATCACAGCTTTTCAGTTTCCACAACTCTGACAAGTAATGTGATAAGAAGTGAACAAAACATCAAACCTCCCCCGAAATTGTATCAATAAAAACTACGGAAAATAACAAAACCTCAACATAAAAATTACAGAATGACAGTTCTCGGAAAATGGCGACACAAAATATTTATTTATTTTATACATTTCCATTTTGTTTGTTTCTCTTTCACTACCTCAGTAAAAAAAAATAACTTTACCGGTTTGGTATCTCTGCAACTGAACAACCTAGAGAATGGCGTCACCGGGTCGTTCTTATTACTCTGTAATTCCAGAGCCCCCGGACAATGGAGGAGCTGCGGTTTATTGTATGGTAAAATGAACGGTGACATTCGACTCTACAATAGAACGTTGTTCTATCAGCCTTTTATTCATATGGATTGAGAAAGGTTCCATCATCTGCCGAGACCCTCACACCCACCACAATGTAATAACAATCCCCCCCACGAGGAGCACAAATGCCGATTGGTCCGCCGTCAGGATCAGACCACTATCTCCATAATGGAGGGGGGTTGGATTAGGCACTGATTGCGCTGAGGCAGGACAGGAGCATATAACGCGGTATCGTAAGAAGAGAATTATTTGGGCATCTTACTCCAACCTTATGGTGAAATGTTGAGGGTAATTTGTAATTTTCTGGACCTGGCCTCCTAATAGATGGAGAGTCAGGCCCACTGTTAGAGATGTCCTCACACCGTGGCTCCACCCCCGAGGAGTCGTTAGGTAATTGTCTTCTGGGTGATGACTGAGTCTTGTGGTAATGAGAGGTCTCGCTGTGATCTCCAGTTATCTGAACACCAGAGTTCATCCATCTGCTTAGTAAGAATATTACTTCCTGGCCCAGGAGGAAAGCAGATACTGTTGGATAGATGCTGCCACCTTCTTAGCAGATCCTCACAGGCACAAGCTCCGTAAGCCGCTCCGGAGGAATCGGGAGTCACATACAGATATATAGATCATAGGGAGTGGTCGTCAGCAGTCTGAGTGGTGGTAAATGGAGGTCTCCTGTGATGCGGCCACCTTGGTCAGCACCCGTATAAGACACCTCCTCCCTGTGAACTACTTTTCTATTTGATTCAAATAACAATTTGCTGCCGAATGAGATGAATCAAGAATTGAATTAATTTTGGACAATTTGCTCGTTCTCTACTTGTTACTGTATATAGCCTGAGAGTTGTTCTAAGACTCCACTAATAGAGCTCCACTGTTTCACTTACCCTGACTCTAAGAAACTATATTAAAGTCAATGACCCAGAGATCTTAACCAGTAGCTCGAATGTACTGACTGCAGAAACTTCTTGACACACGTTTCACCACAAAGCTTCATCAGGAGCTGGTTTGTTATATATAACTAGCCCTGGACATTGTATGTCACTTCGCTCTTAGTATGTGTCAGGGTAAGTTCTACTAACCCTGGTCTGTGGCTTTGTTTCACAATGTATCGTAGTCCCCTGTGATTAGTTCCTGACCGTGGCTTGTTTCACTGACTGCCTGTCTCATAATTCTGTCCCTGACTTTTACCTCCTGGTTAATACCTGGCATCATGACAATTCTCTGCCAACTCGCTCCACCAGCCAACTGCTGCTCTGTGACTGTAACCCAGGGGGCCCTGCACAAGTTCAGATCTCTATATGGGGCTTAAAGGATGAAAGATCCTCTGGGATCTGCCAAGAAGAGTGGCTTTTGGAAGGTTTGTGTCATCTACCTACAGTTATAGCTATACATTTCTCAGGAACACTGCCAGATGCTGATGTCAGGCAATGCATCATGTGTGCAGCATGTAATAACAGCCAGAGGGGCAGCAGGTTATAACAGCCAGAGGGACAGCAGGTCAAAACAGTCAGAGAGGCAGCAGGTCAAAACAGCCAGAGAGGCAGCAGGTCATAACAGCCAGAGGGGCAGCAGGTCATAACAGCCAGAGGGGCAGCAGGTCATAACAGCCAGAGGGGCAGCAGGTCATAACAGCCAGAGGGGCAGCAGGTCATAACAGCCAGAGGGGCAGCAGGTTATAACAGCCAGAGGGGCAGCAGGTCATAACAGCCAGAGGGACAGCAGGTCATAACAGCCAGAGGGGCAGCAGGTCATAACAGCCAGAGGGGCAGCAGGTTATAACAGCCAGAGGGGCAGCAGGTCATAACAGCCAGAGGGACAGCAGGTCATAACAGCCAGAGGGGCAGCAGGTCATAACAGCCAGAGGGGCAGCAGGTCATAACAGCCAGAGGGGCAGCAGGTCATGAGAGCCAGAGGGGCAGCAGGTCATAACAGCCAGAGGGGCAGCAAGTCATAACAGCCAGAGGGGCAGCAGGTCAAAACAGCCAGAAAGGCAGCAGGTCAAAACAGCCAGAGGGGCAGCAGGTCATAACAGCCAGAGGGGCAGCAGGTCATAACAGCCAGAGAGGCAGCAGGTCATAACAGCCAGAGGGGCAGCAGGTCATAACAGCCAGAGGGGCAGCAGGTCATAACAGCCAGAGGGGCAGCAGGTCATGAGAGCCAGAGGGGCAGCAGGTCATAACAGCCAGAGGGGCAGCAAGTCATAACAGCCAGAGGGGCAGCAGGTCAAAACAGCCAGAAAGGCAGCAGGTCAAAACAGCCAGAGGGGCAGCAGGTCATAACAGCCAGAGGGGCAGCAGGTCATAACAGCCAGAGAGGCAGCAGGTCATAACAGCCAGAGGGGCAGCAGGTCATAACAGCCAGAGGGGCAGCAGGTCATAACAGCCAGAGGGGCAGCAAGTCATAACAGCCAGAGGGGCAGCAAGTCATAACAGCCAGAGGGGCAGCAGGTCATAACAGCCAGAGGGGCAGCAGGTCATAACAGCCAGAGGGGCAGCAGGTCATAACAGCCAGAGGGGCAGCAGGTCATAACAGCCAGAGGGGCAGCAGGTCATAACAGCCACAGTGCTAAAGACTGTAGTCATGATGGAGTGAATAACACTGATATTGAAGTAGTCAGTAGTGACATTTTGTGGTGAACCTGGACAAAATTTTTGCATATTACAGTAGTTGTGCTCAGCTACTTCTGTTGTTCTTGTTCACTGGTTTATTGAAAGCAGCAGAAGGTTTGTAGGCTTTCCCAATAAAGCTAATAATGGGGTAAGGTTTCATTTTGATTCCAACTGAATCTACATCACCCCACAGGAAACAGTGTCGGGTCAGGGGACAGACCTACACAAAGGATGGACAATTCACCAGAGCCAACACAGACAATGTCAGGTAAGTGATAATGGCGGGAAGGTGAGAAAAAGCTGTATAAAAAGCACAAAAATGTAAAAGACCAGGTAAACATGTGCAAGGAAAACTCAAGAAAGTGACACAAGGGTTAATAAGAGTTTAAGCGTGTAGCTGGTAATGTAACATGACAGTGGACATGTAACACAGTGAGATAGATACACAGATACATAATTACAGGAAAAAACATAAAAATCAATTATGTATAGATACATATGTGGAAGTATCCAGCAAAGACCTTGTATATACTTACAATAATAATACTACAGACACAATTATATAGTCAGTCATCACCCTGTATGGCAGGACTGACCACTGCTAACATCCCTGCCTGTCACCCCACAGAAAACAATGATGAACAACAGGAGAAGACCCCACAAAGGACGAAGAGTAATCAAGATTCAGAAGAGAGAGCAGGTAATGTATACACACAAATATGGGATATGAGGGTGCATGTGTAGTCTGGGGTCCATGATATATATTGTCTGTATATTATCTGTGCCTTGTGTCTTGTCCGTGTCTTGTTTGTGTTTTGTCCATGTCCTGTCCGTGTCTTGTCCATGTCTTGTTTGTGTTTTGTCCATGTCCTGCCCGTGTCTTGTCCGTGTCTTGTCCATGTCTTGTTTGTGTTTTGTCTGTGTCTTGCCCGTGTCTTGTCTTTGTCTTGCCCGTGTCTTGTCTTTGTCTTGTCCGTGTCTTGCCGGTGTCTTGTTTGTGTTTTGTTCATGTCCTGTTTGTGTCTTGTCCGTGTGTTGTGTTTTGTCTGTGTCTTGTCCGTGTCTTGCCAGTGTCTTTTTTGTGTTTTTTCTGTGTCCTGTCCATGTACTGTCCATGTCTTGTTTGCGTTTTGTCCGTGTCTTGTCTGTGTCTTGCTTGTGTTTTGTCTATGTCCTGTCCATGTCTTGTCCGTGTCTTGTTTGTGTTTTGTCTATGTCCTGTCTGTGTCTAGTCCGTGTCTTGTCTGTGTCTTGACCGTGTCTTGTCTTTGTCTTGTCCGTGTCCTGTCCATGTCGTGTCTGTGCCTTATCTGTGTCTTGCCTGTGTCTTCTTTGTGTTTTGTCTATGTCCTGTCTGTGTCTAGTCCGTGTCTTGTCTGTGTCTTGTCCGTGTCTTGTCTTTGTCTTGTCCATGTCCTGTCCATGTCGTGTCTGTGCCTTATCTGTGTCTTGTTTGTGTTTTGTCTATGCCCTGTCCATGTCTTATCCATGTCTTGTTTGTGTTTTGTCTATGTCCTGTCCGTGTCTTGTCTGCGTCTTGTCTGTGTCTTGTTCATGTCTTGTCCGTGTCCTGTCCGCATCTTGTCTGTGTCTTGTCCGTGTCTTGTCTATGTTTTGTCCGTGTCATGTCTGTGTCATGTCTGTGCCTTGTCTGTGTCTTGTCTGTGTTTTGTTTGTGTTTTGTCTATGTCCTGTCCATGTCTTGACTGTGTCTTGTTTCTGTTTTGTCTGTGTCCTGTCCGTGTCTTGTCCATGTCTTGTTTGTGTTTTGTCTGTGTCTTGTCCATGTCTTGTCTGTTTCTTGTCCGTGTCTTGTTTGTGTTTTGTCTATGTCCTGTCCATGTCTTGTCTGTGTCTTGTTTGTGTTTTGTTTATATCCTGTCTGTGTCTTGTCCGTGTCTTGTCTGTGTCCTGTCCATGTCCTGTATGTGTCTTGTCTGTGTTTTGTCCGTGTCCTGTCCGTGTCGTGTCTGTGTTTTTTTGATGTCTTGTCCGTGTCCTGTCAGTATCTTGTCCACATTTCCCCTAACACCAGACTGATCCACCTCCATCCTGCATTATCGTCCTCACTTTCGTCTTTATCTTCTTGTTTACATTTCTTGTAGGTGAATTTAGCAACGGAAAAAGTTCTTCATTTGAAGATAAACTGGAGCACATGCGAATAGTGATAAGTAATCGACTTATCTTACTTTGTCTCCAGCTCAATATTAAAGTTATTAAAATCTTCTTTTGTTCTATTTTGTAGGGAAATCTCCCAATAAGGTGAGTGGAGAAGTTCATTATTTTCCACCCATAGAGACACAATCTAAACCCGGGCCCCTGAATATAATCTATGCAATGGCCCCAGCCTACCATTTATATGTAAGTGCCCCTTGGCACCCCCCCATAGTCACACTCCTGTCTTCTACCACCATCATACTGTGTGGGGGAATGTACTGTGGGGACATCATACTGTGTGTGGGGGAATGTACTGTGGGGACATCATACTGTGTGGGGGGAATGTACTGTGGGGACATCACACTGTGTGTGGGGGGAATGTACAGTGAGGACATCATACTGTGTGGGGGAATGTACTGTGGAGATATCATATTGTGTGGGGGAATGTACTGTGAGGACATCATACTGTGTGGGGGAATGTACTGTGGGGACATCATACTGTGTGTGGGGGGGAATGTACTGTGAGGACATCATACTATGTGGGGGAATGTACTGTGGGGACATCATACTGTGTGTGGGGGGGAATGTACTGTGAGGACATCATACTGTGTGGGGGAATGTACTGTGGGGACATCATACTGTGTGGGGGAATATACTGTGGGGACATCATACTGTGTGTGGGGGAATGTAGTGTGGGGATATCATACTGTGTGTGGGGAGAATGTACAGTGAGGACATCATACTGTGTGGGGGAATGTACTGTGGAGATATCATATTGTGTGTGGGGGAATGTACTGTGAGGACATCATACTGTGTGGGGGAATGTACTGTGGGGACATCATACTGTGTGTGTGGGGGAATGTACTGTGAGGAAATCATACTGTGTGGGGGAATGTACTGTGGGGACATCATACTGTGTGTGGGGGGGAATGTACTGTGAGGACATCATACTGTGTGGGGGAATGTACTGTGGGGACATCATACTGTGTGGGGGAATATACTGTGGGGACATCATACTGTGTGTGGGGGAATGTAGTGTGGGGATATCATACTGTGTGTGGGGGGAATGTACTGTGAGGGCACCCCCCATAGTCACACTCCTGTCTTCTACCACCATCATGCTGTGTGTGTGGGAATGTACTATGGGGACATCATACTGTGTGTGTGGGAATGTAGTGTGAGGATATCATACCGTGTGTGGGGAAATGTCCTGCGGAGACATCATACTGTGTGTGGGGAATGTACTGTGGGGACATCATACTGTGTGTGTGGGAATGTAGTGTGAGGATATCATACCGTGTGTGGGGAAATGTCCTGCGGAGACATCATACTGTGTGTGGGGAATGTACTGTGGGGACATCATACTGTGTGTGGGGAATGTACTGTGGGGACATCATACTGTGTGTGGGGGAATGTACTGTGGAGACATCATACTGTGTGTGGGGGAATGTACTGTGGAGACATCATACTGTGTGTGGGGGAATGTACTGTGGGGACATCATACTGTGTGTGGGGGAATGTACTGTGGAGACATCATACTGTGTGTGGGGGAATGTACTGTGGAGACATCATACTGTGTGTGGGGGAATGTACTGTGGAGACATCATACTGTGTGTGGGGGAATGTACTGTGGAGACATCATACTGTGTGCAGCGCCATCTTGGTGGAGGATTTTTTTTTTCTCTAGCAAGATGACGCTGCTGGTGCCTGTGCAATAGAAGCTGTTGGATCACCTGAATAAACACATATAGCTGCTACTGCGCAGGCGCCATTTTCAAATGGATTTTTTTTATGATTAGGATAACCTCAAGCACATATTCATTATGTAAACTATGGGGCGGGTCAGTGAGGGATCTGTCAACAGTCTGCATTATGAATAGTTAATCAGCACCACATGAAGCCCTGCCCACTGCCCCACCCACAGGTCCACACATCACCAGGTATCATTGGAATCAGTATAACGGCGCCAACCTGACACTGCAGTCACTGAGCACAATCCTGATCACAGGTATCAGTGTAATCAGTATAATGGCACCAACCTGACACTGTCTGTAGTCACTAAGCACAATCCTGATCACAGGTATCAGTGTAATCAGTATAACGGCACCGACCTGACACTGTCTGTAGTCACTGAGCACAATCCTGATCACAGGTATCAGTGTAATCAGTATAACGGCACCGACCTGACACTGTCTGTAGTCACTGAGCACAATCCTGATCACAGGTATCAGTGTAATCAGTATAACGGCACCAACCTGACACTGTCTGTAGTCACTGAGCACAATCCTGATCACAGGTATCAGTGTAATCAATATAACGGCGCCAACCTGACACTGTGACACTGTCTGTAGTCTCTGAGCACAATCCTGGTCACAGGTATCAGTGTAATCAGTATAACGGCGCCAACCTGACACTGTCTGTAGTCATTGAGCACAATCCTGGTCACAGGTATCAGTGTAATCAGTATAACGGCACCAACCTGACACTGTCTGTAGTCACTGAGCACAACCTGATCACAGGTATCAGTGTAATCAGTATAACGGCACCAACCTGACACTGCCTGTAGTCACTGAGCACAATCCTGATCACAGGTATCAGTGTAATCAGTATAACGGCACCAACCTGACACTGCCTGTAGTCACTGAGCACAATCCTGATCACAGGTATCAGTGTAATCAGTATAAGGCGCTGACCTGACACTGCCTGTAGTCACTGAGCACAATCCTGATCACAGATATCAGTGTAATCAGTATAAGGCGCTGACATGACACTGCCTGTAGTCATTGAGCACAATGCTGATAACAGGCAACAGTGTAATCAGTATGACGGCACCGACATGACTGCCTGTAGTCACTGAGCACAATCCTGATCACAGGTATCAGTGTAATCAGCATAATGGCACCGACCTGACACTGTCTGTAGTCACTGAGCACAATCCTGATCACAGGAATCAGTGTAATCAGTATAACAGCTGTTATGATCCTAGTGGCTGAGGATCACAAAACGGACTAGCTAAGTTTATGAACATAGACACGAGCTCTAGGGAGGTGGTAACTGGACTGACCGCAAACCTGATCCTAACCAACACACTAAAGGTAGCCGGTGAACGTGCCTAAAATCCTGGACGTCTCGACGCAGCCTGAGAAACTATCTACTCCTGGAGGGAAAGTAAGACCTCACTTGCCTCAAGAGAAATCACCCCAAAGATATAGGAAGCCCCCAACAAATAATAACGGTGAGGTAAGGGGAAAACACAAACGTAGAAATGAAAACAGATACAGCAAATGAGGCCCGCTAATACTAGATAGCAGAAGACAGATAGGGAACTGTGCGGTCAGTAAAAAACCCTATGCAAAATATCCACGCTGAGAATACAAGAACCCCCACACCAACTAACGGTGTGAGGGGAGAAACTCAGCCCCCTAGAGCTACCAGCAAGCAAGGAAATCACATATTAGCAAGCTGGACAAGAAACAAAAATAAACCAAGAAACATATGACCACTGATGGTCAAAAAATGAACCAAGCAAAACTTAGCTTCTCTTGAAGAGACTGATAACGAAGGACCGCAGGAGAGCTCAAAATAGCACTGAAGACATTGACAGCAGGCAACAACTGAGAGTCCAGGTGAACTAAATAGGAAACCAGCTAACAGATAACAAGACAGCTGATCAAGCCTCAGACCTGCAGAATGACACAAAGAGCCACCAGAGGGAGCCCAAAGACAGCACTCACACAGTACCAGTTGTGACCACAAGAGGGAGCCCAAAAACAGAGTTCACAACAAACAGCCCTCACCTGACACTGTCTGCAGTCTCTGAGCACAATCCTGATCACAGTTATTAGTGTAATCAGTATAAGGCGACGAACTGACAATGTCTGCAGTCACTGAGCACAATCCTGATCACGGGTATCAGTGTAACCAGTATAACAGCTCCAACCTGACACTGTCTGTAGTCACTGAGCACAATCCTGATCACAGGTATCAGTGTAATCAGTATAACGGCGCCGACCTGACACTGTCTTTAGTCACTGAACACAATCCTGATCACAGGTATCCATGTAATCAGTATAACGGCCCCAACCTGACACTGTCTGTAGTCACTGAGCACAATCCTGATCACAGGTATCAGTGTAATGAGTGTAACGGCACCGACCTGACACTGTCTGTAGTCACTGAGCACAACCTGATCACGGGTATCAGTGTAATCAGTATAACGGCACCAACCTGACACTGCCTGTAGTCACTGGGCACAATCCTGATCACAGGTATCAGTGTAATCAGTATAACGGCACCGGCCTGACACTGTCTGTAGTCACTGAGCACAATCCTGATCACAGGTATCAGTGTAATCAGTATAACGGCACCGGCCTGACACTGTCTGTAGTCACCGAGCACAATCCTGATCACAGGTATCAGTGTAATCAGTATAACGGCACCGGCCTGACACTGTCTGTAGTCACTGAGCACAATCCTGATCACAGATATCAGTGTAATCAGTATAACGGCGCCGACCTGACACTGTCTGTAGTCACTGAGCACAATCCTGATCACAGGTATCAGTGTAATCAGTATAACGGCGCCGTCCTGACACTGTCTGTAGTCACTGAGCACAATCCTGATCACAGGTATCAGTGTAATCAGTATAACGGCACCGACCTGACACTGTCTGTAGTCACTGAGCACAATCCTGATCACAGATATCAGTGTAATCAGTATAACGGCACCGACCTGACACTGTCTGTAGTCACTGAGCACAATCCTGATCACAGATATCAGTGTAATCAGTATAACGGCGCCGTCCTGACACTGTCTGTAGTCACTGAGCACAATCCTGATCACAGGTATCAGTGTAATCAGTATAACGGCACCGACCTGACACTGTCTGTAGTCACTGAGCACAATCCTGATCACAGGTATCAGTGTGATCAGTATAACAGCACCGACCTGACACTGTAGTCACTGAGCACAATCCTGATCACAGATATCAGTGTAATCAGTATAACAGCACCGACCTGACACTGTAGTCACTGAGCACAATCCTGATCACAGATATCAGTGTAATCAGTATAACAGCACCGACCTGACACTGTAGTCACTGAGCACAATCCTGATCACAGGTATCAGTGTAATCAGTATAACGGCGCCGACCTGACACTGTCTGTAGTCACTGAGCACAATCCTGATCACAGGTATCAGTGTAATCAGTATAACGGCGCCGACCTGACACTGTCTGTAGTCACTGAGCACAATCCTGATCACAGGTATCAGTGTAATCAGTATAACGGCGCCGACCTGACACTGTCTGTAGTCACTGAGCACAATCCTGATCACAGGTATCAGTGTAATCAGTATAACAGCACCGACCTGACACTGTCTGTAGTCACTGAGCACAATCCTGATCACAGGTATCAGTGTAATCAGTATAACGGCACCGGCCTGACACTGTCTGTAGTCACTGAGCACAATCCTGATCACAGGTATCAGTGTAATCAGTATAACGGCACCGACCTGACACTGTCTGTAGTCACTGAGCACAATCTTGATCACAGGTATCAGTGTAATCAGTATAACGGCGCTGACCTGACACTGTCTGTAGTCACTGAGCACAATCCTGGTCACAGGTATCAGTGTAATCAGTATAACGGCACCGACCTGACACTGTCTGTAGTCACTGAGCACAGTCCTGATCACAGGTATCAGTGTAATCAGTATAACGGCACCGACCTGACACTGTCTGTAGTCACTGAGCACAATCCCGATCACAGGGGCAATCTACAAACCTCTTAATTTTATAGAAGAAAGAATCAATTCTAAAGAAAAAAATGTCTCTACCAATTTTCCCTAAATTCTAACAATTAGGAATTTTTTCGCGTTTTGAATTTTGCTGATTTCTCACAATAACTTTCGCCATTCCCCTTGTTGTCTCCACTGCTAACGTCAGCCTATTTAGAGAATCTTCCATTTATGGCGACTCTTACCTGTTTTTTAACCAGTTCCTTACCTATGTGCATGTACGGTCCATAGTTTCTGAATTTTCAGACTGGTGTCTGGTTCAGATTATATTATGATCAATGTCCAGAATATCCTGATATCAAACAGGCATGACGGTCAGGCACCGTTTCCATCTCTCGAATCCTTGGTGGCTTTCAGTTATTACACTTTCCAGGCCTCTAAATTGCACATTTTGCTTGTTATTCAGTGATATAGACCAAACCTGGGGAAAATAAATGAGGAGTAACTGATGGGGCAGCTGTAATGGCGACTCAAAGAAGCGACTCAAAGACCTCATGACAATAAGAAGCAGTCAGTGATTGACTCTCTATGCAGTCAGTGACTGACTCTCTATGCAGTCAGTGACTGACTCTCTATATAAATACAATGGTTTTCCTATTCTTATTTTCAGAAAGTGAAAGTGGGGATTTTTTCGAGGGCAGTGGAGAGTGAATATGAATGGCTGAAAGCAAAGCTGGAATCTCAATCCTTTGTAAAGAGCGTCCGGCCTTATTACATCTCCAACAGTGGGATGCCCGAGTTCTCGAGTAACGAGTCGAGGTGTGACTTTGGGATCCTGTATCATACCAAGAACAGAGGACGAGTCAATCTCACGGACGTCACAGACTCTCTGTATGACGAGGAGCTAGAAGAGCTGTCCTCAACGCTAGGTAAGAGATAGTGATGGAACCTTGGGAGAGGACGGACTGATACAGGAATGAAGCCATAGAGGCACCTCCGAGGTATCGGGCACAAGTATTTATTAATTATTTATTAGGAATCGGATAAGTCACCATTCAATGGGAGAAGTCCCTTCTCACTGCTCTGACACTGAAAGTGAATGGTGAGGCCACATTGTACGTCTAGTCATTGATCGATGGTCGCCATCTACCTGAATGAGTGCAATGGCATCACCAGTGTTCCCAATCTGTTGGAAAACTACAACTCCCAGCATGCATTGTTTACAGATCATAATACCTGTTATATCTCAGGTGAGCATTGGCTTCAATGATGCCCAATCCACATTATTAGTCATGGATGGCTATCAGTGAGGAACTCGTCCTCCACCTCTAGAGACTTGCTGTTATCCTCATGTATGAGCAAAGCTCCATCACCGGGGGTACCCAGGCAAGTGCTGGAACCCACGGACACTGGGGCCCACTTTGCCCAGGTTTCCATTTGTGACATCTGCTGTGCAAGTACCGGTGATGTGTGCACAGCTCAAGAGCTAAGCCCTCTTCATAGGGCACAGGTGGCGTCTGTGGTATACAGCTGGCATCGGAGCTAACTTCAATCACAGCAGTAGAGTCACAAATAATAGGTGGAAAGGGGGAAGGTGTCCATTATGAGGCCCATTGATCTCTGCTCTAAGACTTGATTGCGAGGGCTGGAGGCATTTTGGTGACAGCTAGGGGCCTTGTGAAGGCCACCATGTCACCTATGACGCCCAACCAGAAGAGATCGTACATTCGCAATACATCAGGTGAAAGATGAATTTGAATTTGCCCGTTTGCGTAGATTTTACCGGGAAATTTGATTTGCGCAATTTGAGGTCAACAGCAACATGACTTCACCGTGTGCACCATGACCTTTGTGTGATCATGCGTTGAACCTTCCTGGGTGCCGTGACAGCTGGAAGTCCGGCACAATGTGAGACGCCGGAAGATTCCAACGTGAGTGGAGGGAATAAGAAAATGTGACAAGGACCGGACGGGTGGTGGTGGGCAGCAGAGGGGCCACAGAAGTATGAACATTTTTTTTATTTTTTAACCTTTTTATGGCCCATTATGGTTCAGAAAAATGGCAGCAAGGGGTCCTCATTTTGTTGAATTCACGAGACAGCAAATTTCGAGAAATTCTTTGGCGAAAGTAAAATTCAATTCCACTTAAAAGTAAATTCTCATCTCTAAGAGCAATATTACTCTACAGCTGATCTAGGGAACCCTGGTTTATCTACCCTGGGGGGGGGGCTGAACAAAAATTACATTAAAAAAATGAATAATATTTGCAAAAAAAAAAAATATATATATAGAACAGGTCTTATCGCCACCTACGATGTAAAATCTAAAAAATAAAAAGATCCACATACGTGGTACAGCTTTATGCGGATCTGTTGGAACCACTAAGGCATCATCACATTCTCCCAGGAAAATGGCAAAAATTCTTTTTTTTTTTTTTTTCTTACCAAAAAATGGAAAAAATAAAAATCAGAAAGACATCAAATTGTTAATGATAAGGTACCGTAAAAAATAAAAAAACTGACATTGACACTGCGCTCATCTGAAAAATACATAAAATGACGGCTCTTGGAAGGTGAGGGAGAAAAATTGAAAATGAAGAGGGGGCCACTAGGACTCTATCACATCGAGGGTCCACATCAACCTGGAGCCAACCCTAAGTAGCATAAGTGGCTCCTCCGATCTTCTAAGTAAGTAAAGTAATAAATGGAGGGCGAGAAAAGTGGAGCAGACGAGGCAAGCTCTGGGGAAACTAGACGATGTACAGAGTAGAGGAAGCGCCATGATAGGACCTCAGTCTTCTCCAGGCCGGGCTCTAATCCCATCCAAATCCTTTTCTCCTCTTATTATTATCTGTAATCACAATCTTGTAATTCTGTTCTAACGAGAGAATCTTATGTTCCCGAAATACAGAGAAGAAGAACGTGATTGTGGTGATCGATGACCTGACGGACAGCAGCGAGGAGCGGAAGAAGGAGATCCTGAAGGATCAGCCCAAGCTCGGGTCACTGGCCGCCGACGTGTTCCTGTTCTCCGAAGAGGAGAAGAAGAGAAATAAGGAAAGTATCTACTAGGACGGATCCGGTGAAACAGGCGGCTCCGACCAACAATGGCAGTAATCAGGGGGAACGCCGCTCCCTCTCCATTGCAAGCCTCCTCACAGGGCGGCCACTGTGTAATAATCTACAACGAGGCTCTGGCTCCACAATATTCTTCAGCCTTGATGAATTGGTCCCAGAAACGTTTCATTTACAAAATAATAAATCTCAATATTACAAAGCCTCCCTGTACACAGGACCCGTGTGTAACGCTCTGAGGTCCCTAGGACTGTATCCAACCATTGCAAGCTTAACGCTAGAACAGCTCCAGCATTGTCCAAGAGATCTCCACATATACGGCAACCATGTGACCACACATGTGACCACAGATTTCTTAAAGGGAAGAAATCATCTGAAAATGACTGACTGCTTCAATCAAGATTTTGAGTAAAATGCATTATTTACAAAATATTTTTTTCATGAAATTACATTCTGTGTTAAAAATCTAAACTAGGAATCTTTCTATTTTCACAGCAGACACTGAGGATTTTTAGACTAATTTCATGTTGTTTCAGGAAATACATTACGTACATTAGCAGCAAACACCAGACTCGGCCTCTATCTTTTGTAGTGAAGTGAGTGGTCATTGTAAAGGGAGGTGGAGGAGGTGAGCTGTGACATGGTGGATGGTGGATCCTATAATATCAGCTGTATATAGAGGAGTTATCAGTCATTGTAAAGGGAGGTGGAGGAGGTGAGCTGTGACATGGTGGATGGTGGATCCTATAATATCAGCTGTATATAGAGGAGTTATCAGTCATTGTAAAGGGAGGTGGAGGAGGTGAGCTTTGACATGGTGGGTGGTGGATCCTATAATATCAGCTGTATATAGAGGTGTTATCAGTCATTGTACAGGAGGAGGAGGTGAGCTGTGACATGGTGGATGGTGGATCCTATAATATCAGCTGTATATAGAGGAGTTATCAGTCATTGTAAAGGGAGGTGGAGGAGGTGAGCTGTGACATGGTGGATGGTGGATCCTATAATATCAGCTGTATATAGAGGAGTTATCAGTCATTGTAAAGGGAGGTGGAGGAGGTGAGCTGTGACATGGTGGATGGTGGATCCTATAATATCAGCTGTATATAGAGGAGTTATCAGTCATTGTAAAGGGAGGTGGAGGAGGTGAGCTGTGACATGGTGGATGGTGGATCCTATAATATCAGCTGTATATAGAGGAGTTATCAGTCATTGTAAAGGGAGGTGGAGGAGGTGAGCTTTGACATGGTGGGTGGTGGATCCTATAATATCAGCTGTATATAGAGGTGTTATCAGTCATTGTACAGGAGGAGGAGGTGAGCTGTGACATGGTGGATGGTGGATCCTATAATATCAGCTGTATATAGAGGTGTTATCAGTCATTGTATAGGAGGAGGAGGAGGTGAGCTGTGACATCATCTATTGTGAATGGTGGATTCTGTGTTATCTACTGTATATAGAGGTGTTATCAGTCATTGTACAGGAGGAGGAGGAGGAGGTGAGCTGTGACATCACCTATTGTGAATGGTGAATCCTGTGCTATCTACTGTATATAGAGGTGTTATCAGTCATTGTACAGGAGGAGGAGGAGGTGAGCTGTGACATCCCCTATTGTGAATGGTGGATCCTGTGTTATCTGCTGTATATAGAGGTGTTATCAGTCATTGTACAGGAGGAGGAGGTGAGCTGTGACATCACCTATTGTGAATGGTGAATCCTGTGCTATCTACTGTATATAGAGGTGTTATCAGTCATTGTACAGGAGGAGGAGGTGAGCTGTGACATGGTGGATGGTGGATCCTATAATATCAGCTCTATATAGAGGTGTTATCAGTCATTGTACAGGAGGAGGAGGAGGTGAGCTGTGATATCATCTATTGTGAATGGTGGATTCTGTGTTATCTACTGTATATAGAGGTGTTATCAGTCATTGTACAGGAGGAGGAGGTGAGCTGTGACATGGTGGATGGTGGATCCTATAATATCAGCTCTATATAGAGGTGTTATCAGTCATTGTACAGGAGGAGGAGGAGGTGAGCTGTGATATCATCTATTGTGAATGGTGGATTCTGTGTTATCTACTGTATATAGAGATGTTATCAGTCATTGTACAGGAGGAGGAGGTGAGCTGCGACATCACCTATTGTGAATGGTGGATCCTGTATTATCTACTGTATATAGAGGTGTTATCAGTCATTGTACAGGAGGAGGAGGTGAGCTGCGACATCACCTATTGTGAATGGTGAATCCTGTGCTATCTACTGTATATAGAGGTGTTATCAGTCATTGTACAGGAGGAGGAGGTGAGCTGTGACATCATCTATTGTGAATGGTGGATCCTGTGTTATCTACTGTATATAGAGGTGTTATCAGTCATTGTACAGGAGGAGGTGAGCTGTGACATGGTGGATGGTGGATCCTATAATATCAGCTGTATATAGAGGTGTTATCAGTCATTGTACAGGAGGGGAGGAGGTGAGCTGTGACATGGTGGATGGTGGATCCCATAATATCAGCTGTATATAGAGGTGTTATCAGTCACTGTAATCCTGCCTCTGATAATAAGAGAACTGATGTAAACTCTTCATGAAATAACAGAAAGTATTAGTCTAATCTCGCCCCAGTAGACAGTGTGTGAAAATTGGAAGATAATTTTTTGTTTTTTAAACATTGTGCTATAAAAAGTGACAAACATTATTAAAGATGCATGTAACAGTAAAAACAGATGTGAAGAGTTGGTCATTTTGTGTTGGCGCAGTCACTTTCCTACACACAGCATTATTACATGTTTTATGCTTTTAAAATTAAAAATGGTCCAAAAATTATCCCTTGTTTCGTGCGCATGTGCCGAGTGAAATTATACGCAAGGAGTTTACACAGATGTCGTGGCTTTTTTCATGTAGTGATCCAAAATGATCCCTTTTTTGAGGAGTAAGAACAAGTGACAGGTTTTTATGTTTTGGTGTCCTGTTTAGATTACATCCAGTTAGAGTAATACAGCGGGTGGAAAAACTCTGCACATCCCCTTGTGACAGGCACACTCTAGATTTATTTTTCATTAAGCAATATCGTTGGATTGCTTCTGCAGGAACAATGAAATGCATCTAATGCCCTATAATCAATTAATGCTGCCAGCTGTTCGCTCCCTCCCTATCGATTAAAGGGATTGTCCACTACTTTGATATTGATCGCCTATCCTTAGGTCATCAATATCTGATTGGCGGGGTGGACCCCTGGCACTTCCCTTGATCAGCTGTTACTGGTGCCGGCGACTGCCAGAACAGCTCAGTTACTGAACAGCACAGCTCTCTCGTTGTATAGTGGCCGCATCCGTGCACAACCGCGTCTATTTAATTCAGTAGGAGGTGGATTTGCAGCGCACGGCTGCGGCTGCTCTACAGTTGACGGAGCTGTGCTGCACAGCTTGATGAAGTCTGTGCACCACGAGGTGCTGTCCACAGAGATCGGAAGATAAGGGCAATCCAGAGGAGTTCTCGATAACTGCAGTCAGCACCCAACATACCATCATCATCATTTCCAGGTGGTTTCGATTTGTCTGCACTGTGAGCCGATCACCACTGGCAGCCGTCTCATTGCTCCATCACTTACTTCTCTCGCTACCATTATTCCGGTTTTGGGACCTCTACTTTTATTGTAGTTTTTTGGCGGAATTACATCTTCAGTCTTTCTTTGCTGGGAAGGACGTTTTGAAGTTCACAAAGGCATTCAATGTTAGAAGACATCATTGCAGAGTAGTCAACTGCAGCAAGATTGTGCAGGAGCAAGAAGGCGGCTGCCAGACACAGCCAGACTCCTCATAGAGAAGGCAGAGATGGTTTATTACCATTATGACTGAGCTGTGTAGACATTGCCCTGAGCAAAAGTGCTAAGAGCTCGTCCCTCTCCGGGCCCAGCGATCATGTGATTACTAGGTGCCAGGCAGGGCCGGTATTAGACAAAGTGGGTCCCCGGGCGAAAGATTAAACTGGGACCCCAAATCCTGAAATATTGCATATTGCACCATCACACAGAAGCATTTCAGTTGTATTTACAGACCGCTAAATGAGTGTGATCGACAATATTGAAATCGTTCAACGCTTGTTTGCCAGCCTCTTTCCACCGGCGGAGGAACAATGATGGGACAGAACAATCACTAATAGATCAATCTGTCCTCATACAGTATCATGGTATCAGCAGCACATTTGCAGAGTGCACAGGACAATGTGCTGCCGAGAACAGTGAGCTTTATTCCTGCATAAACAATCCAATCACTCAATGAATAAACAGCATTTAGCCAACATGTTTACACCAATGAACTCTATCTGCACTTCCAAGATTTATAAATGAGGATACACACAGAGCACATACATACAGGCACATACGTAACTACAGATACATGTATACAGAGCACCTACATATAGAGGCATGCACACACAGAGCATATACATACAAAGACATGCATGGATGGAGCACATACATACCGACACATGCATGGCTGGAGCACATACATACAGACACATGCAGGGACGGAGCACATACATACAGACACATGCAGGGATGGAGCACATACATACAGACACATGCAGGGATGGAGCACATACATATAGACACATGCATGGACGGAGCACAGAGATACCGACACATGCAGGAACGGAGCACATACATACAGACACATGCATGAACGGACCACATACATACCGACACATGCAGGGACAGAGCACATACATACCGACACATGCAGGTACGGACAACATACATTTAGACACATGCAGGTACGGAGCACATACATACCAACACATGCAGAGACGGAGCACATACAGACACATGCATGGACGGAGCACATACAGACACATGCAGTGACGGAGCACACACATACAGATGCATGGATGGAGCACATACTTACAGACACACACTGTACATGGGTGGAGCACATACATACTGAGACATGCATGGATGGAGCACATACATATAGACACATGCATGGACGGAGCACAGAGATACCGACACATGCAGGAACGGAGCACATACATACAGACACATGCATGAACGGACCACATACATACCGACACATGCAGGGACAGAGCACATACATACCGACACATGCAGGTACGGAGAACATACATATAGACACATGCATGGACGGAGCACATACCGACACATGCAGGGATGGAGCACATACATACCAACACATGCAGAGACGGAGCACATACAGACACATGCAGTGACGGAGCACACACATACAGATGCATGCAGGGATGGAGCACATACATACAGACACATGCAGGGATGGAGCACATACATACAGACACATGCAGGGATGGAGCACATACATACAGACACATGCAGGGATGGAGCACATGCAGACACATGCAGGGACAGAATGTGGCGCCCCTAGGGGTATTTGCCACAAAAATAGTTATTGACACCAAATACAAATACTAAAATAGCAAGACTGCACTACCATCTCCGGCCAGAAGGGGGAGCTCCAGAGACTCTCCTTGATCTAATCTGGTCTGAGAAAAGGACTGGCAGTTGGGCTAAGGAGCTAGGAGTGAAAGGTCATACAACTGATTTTCTAACAACCCTATGACGGTTGATAAGTCAGGACCATCGACCTGAAGAGAAGGAGAATAGAGAGAAAGGACATTGTGAGAATCAGGTAGCATTAATTATTACCCAGAATAGGCGCAGAGATGGATACCGGATCCGCGGCTATATTCATTATATATAATACAGCAACCGGAAAGACGTGAGGTGATATCAGCCTCACTAGGGTCAGGCGCAGCAACAGACACAGAGTTCAGCGGTACTCCCAGAGGGGATAAACTAACAAAAAGGACTCGGGTTGCCCGTCAAACCAGGACCCGGGAGGGACAGATTGAGTCGGCAGCCAGTTCACATACAGCAGCAGGGCCACATGGAAACTGCGCATAATAAGAGATAGAAATCTTGACAAGGTCAGAGTAATTCAGAGTGCTCATACAGACTCCGGTGACAGTACTGATTGCAAATCCCTTCATGTTGAAGTAAACTGGTTAAACATTTCAGCGCCTCAGTCTTTCATTTGGACAATAATCATCTACTCAAGATCGGGACCATCACTACTGGGAGGACCTGCTGCTGATCAAGTAAGTGTCTGTTCCTTCATGATATCCCTTACACTGTGCATCGCCTGAGGCCACAGCACCGGGTCAAGCCACTAGTGACATCCCCCTCAAGAGACGGACCTCATTGATCTGGTGCTGGGTACCTCGGTCTCCTGGGCGTCACAACTGGCGTCACGAACAGAATCGGGCCAGCCCGTACACCGGGTATTGTGTGCCGTGATTGGAGCCTAAAACTGTGAAAACTTGAATGAAAAGTTTTGAAAATTGACTTTATTAAAGAAAATCCAATTCTCCATTGAAAACTATTGAAAGTGACTTTTCTCCATTGGTTATAATGGGGTAAAAATGGCTGCCATCCCCTGAAGTAATCATCTCATAACTGTCAGGCACAAAACTGTTAATCGAGTTACGTCATTACCCAAGCCCCAGTCTAACTGAAAAACTTCAAAATCCACCATTACCATCACAGAGCGTGCGGCAGTTAGAGGCAGCAGGGGGCATGTCATTGTGAGCGGTACCAAGCAGAGTGCTCTGACATCAGAGCGAGGGGAAAACCAATCCTGTTGCACAGAGGAACGAATCTACATTATCTAGACGGAAGCTGGGACCGGAGGGGTCTGGATTAACTAAGGAGGTACAGAATGTCGCAGCACAGAGACGCCGCAGCATCCGGCGACGCTAATGCAGCTGAAGGACAGAGTGTCGATAGAGAGCCTGGCAGTGCAGCAGTGCAAGGAGTGGCGCCCATCATGCCGGTGTTGATGCCATATACCCCGGGTGGCCCGTGGCTTCCAATGTATGAAGGTGAACCTAATACCCTTGACGGTTTCAGGGAAAAGATGCTGGCTCATTTTGATATGTTCCCCGTGGGTGAAGCTCAGCGTGTTAGTCTCCTGATGATGCAGTTAAGTGGCCATGCTAAGCGAGAAGTCACGGCATGGGCAACTGATCTAAAAGGTACTGTTGAACGCATATTTGCTGGATTAAAAGCTACATTTGAAACCACTACCAGCAGCAAAGCTAAAGTACGATTCTTTAATTGCAAACAAAAAGCTAATGAGGGCGTGAGAGATTTTGCCTTAAACCTGCAGGAAGCCCTTAAATCACTTACACTGGCTGAACAGATTTTTAACACTGGAGCGGATAAACTACTAAGAGATCAATTTATTGAGGGACTCTACACCCCTTCTCACCGGGGGCATGTGAGCATGCTTGTTTTTAAGAACCCTGAATTGACATTTGCCCAATTAAAAGAGAGCGCTATTCGTCTCCAGCTGGCAGAGGCACCTCGGGATCAGGATCTCACACAACCCATGGCAGGTGCATCTCAACAACAGGAAGTGCCAGTGACATCGGCTATGTCTGGGGCCATTGCTAAGCCCCTGGGGCCTAGTACTAATGAGACTCTTCAACAAAAGCTTGACTCTTTAACTGATGTTGTTGCTTCAATGGCTAAAACCATGCAGGAGATGAGAGGACTCAAGATAGAGTTGGCAAACCGTAGAGAGGATGTCCCATGGATGAGACCCCGGAGATACCCGACATGGAGAGGGCGACCCCGCGACTGTTTCCAACCAGATGGACAGCCCATTTGCCGCCGTTGCCAGCAGCCAGGCCACTTTGCACGAGATTGTGGTTTAAACGGGAATCCCCTGGGAATGCGGGCCGCTTCGCAGGAATTAATTTTCAAGGCCCAACACCCTGGCACGACAGGTACATCGGAGGGCGACCCATCATCCCTATCGTGCTGGACGGAATTCCCCTCAACGCTTTGCTGGATACAGGTTCCCAGATTTCATCTATACCATATATCCTTTATAAGAGGTACTGGGCTGAGGTAGATATTGATAAAGGACCCTCTGATGTTGAACTAGATATATGGGCCAGTAATGGTAAGTTGTGTTGTGATTTTGCTTTTTGCTCCCTCTAGTGGTCATTAGTGATTTGACTCTGGAGCTTCTGTCTTTTCCTATATCCTCACCTGGGCCGTTAGTTCAGGGGCGTTGCTATATAAGCTCCCTGGACCTTCAGTTCAATGCCTGGCATCGTTGAAATCAGAGCTAATCTGTTGTGCTCTTGTCCTATGATCCTGGTTCCTGTATTTCAAGCTAAGTCTTCTTCTTTGCTTTTTGCTTTTGTTTTGTTTGGTATTTTTGTCCAGCTTGTTCCAATCTGTATCCTGACCTTTGCTGGAAGCTCTAGGGGGCTGGTGTTCTCCCCCCGGACCGTTAGACGGTTCGGGGGTTCTTGAATCTCCAGCGTGGATTTTTATAGGGTTTTTGTTGACCAGATAAGTTATCTTGCTATATTCTGCTATTAGTAAGCTGGCCTCTCTGTGCTAAACCTGGTTCATTTCTGTGTTTGTCATTTCCTCTTACCTCACCGTTATTATTTGTGGGGGGCTTGTATCTTGCTTTGGGGTCCCTTTCTCTGGAGGCAAGAGAGGTCTTTGTTTTCTTCTCCTAGGGGTAGTTAGATTCTCCGGCTGGCGCGAGTCATCTAGCGATCCGTAGGCATGATCCCCGGCTACTTCTAGTGTTGGCGTTAGGAGTAGCTATTTGGTCAACCCAGTTACCACAGCCCTATGAGCTGGATTTTTGAATCTCGCAGACTTACACGTTCCTCTGAGACCCTGTCCACTGGGGTCATAACAAAGTTGGTACCGAAACTAGGATTCAGGGAGATGACCATAAAGATTGGTAAAGCAGAATTGAATAAACAGGGTATAATTGTCGTTGATGTTGACCGACAGAACTGTGAACCAACTGTATTGATAGGAATGAATGTGTTAGAGAACTGCTTTTCCGAAGTTATTTCTGTCTTACAACAAATTGCTGAAACCGCCCGATCCTGCCAGCAGAGAGTTCTCCGGAGGGAAATAAAAGTATTAATGTTAAGGCAACAGGTAGAAGTTGCAGGTGGAGAAATCGGCAGTGTGAGGGTGAGTGATCCAACGTCTATTGTAATCCCACCAAAAACAGAAATGCTGGTATGGTGTAGAGCGGCCATTGGTACTAAAGGATGAGACTATCAAGCCTTAATAGAACCATCATACACCGACAGCAGGCCCACTATACTCACGGCACGAGGGGTGGTCGAGGTACACAGGGGACGGGTGCCGGTACGACTTTTGAACTGTGGAGAGGAAGAGGTCACTTTGCCAAGGTACGCTACAGTGGCAAAGTTATATACTGTTGACAACAATGCCATCACAACCGTTGAGCCTTTAGAATCGACCTGTCAGGTGGAAAATAACGGCTCAGATGGAGAATCGGAGGATTGGTGCCAACAGCTAGACGTGGGCGTAGATTCAACACCTACCCATCAAAGACAAGGGGTGTATAGATTAGTGACGGAATATGAACAGGTCTTCAGTAAACACCCATTGGACTTCGGACGGATAGAAGGGGTGGAACATACAATCCCCACCGGTGACCATCCCCCGATAAAAGAAAGATATAGGCCCATACCGCCCGCTCACTATCAATGCGCGAAGGACATGCTGACAGATGAAACAGGCCGGGGTAATAAGAGATAGTTGTAGCCCTTGGGAGGCCCCTCTGGTGATTGTCAAAAAAAGGACGGAACCGAACATACCAATTGTTATTTCAAAATGTTATCGTCCCACAGTCCCGGAGTACTGTTCTTAACTAAGGGGGAATGTGGCGCCCCTAGGGGTATTTGCCACAAAAATAGTTATTGACACCAAATACAAATACTAAAATAGCAAGACTGCACTACCATCTCTGGCCAGAAGGGGGAGCTCCAGAGACTCCCCTTGATCTATTCTGGTCTGAGAAAAGGACTGGCAGTTGGGCTAAGGAGCTAGGAGTGAAAGGTCATACAACTGATTTTCTAACAACCCTATGACGGTTGATAAGTTGGGACCATCGACCTGAAGAGGAGAATAGAGAGAGAAGACATTGTGAGAACCGGGTAGCATTAATTATTACCCAGAATAGGCACAGAGATGGATACCGGATCCGCGGCTATATTCATTATATATAATACAGCAACCGGAAAGACGTGAGGTGATATCAGCCTCACTAGGGTCAGGCGCAGCAACAGACACAGAGTTCAGCGGTATTCCCAGAGGGGATAAACTGACAAAAAGGACTCGGGTTGCCCGTCGAACCAGGACCCGGGAGGGACAGATTGAGTCGGCAGCCAGTTCACATACAGCAGCAGGGCCACATGGAAACTGCGCATAATAAGAGATAGAAATCTTGACAAGGTCAGAGTAATTCAGAGTGCTCATACAGACTCCGGTGACAGTACTGATTGCAAATCCCTTCATGTTGAAGTAAACTGGTTAAACATTTCAGCGCCTCAGTCTTTCATTTGGACAATAATCATCTACTCAAGATCGGGATCATCACTACTGGGAGGATCTGCTGCTGATCAAGTAAGTGCCTGTTCCTTCACGATATCCCTTACACTGTGCATCGCCTGAGGCCACAGCACCGGGTCAAGCTATTCGTGACATCCCCCTCAAGAAACAGACTTCATTGGTCTAATGCTGGGTACCTCGGTCTCCCGGGCATCACAAGAGCATATACATATAGACACATGCATGGACAGAGCACATACATACAGACACATGCAGGGATGGAGCACATACATACAGACACATGCATGGACAGAGCACATACATACAGACACATGCAGGTATGGAGAACATACATACAGACACATGCATGGATGGAGCACATACATACAGACACATGCAGGGATGGAGCACATACATACAGACACATGCATGGACAGAGCACATACATACAGACACATGCAGGTATGGAGCACATACATACAGACACATGCATGGACAGAGCACATACATACAGACACATGCAGGTATGGAGAACATACATACAGACACATGCATGGATGGAGCACATACATACAGACACATGCAGGGATGGAGCACATACATACCAACACATGCATGGACGCAGCACATACAGACACATGCAGGGACGGAGCACATACATACAGACACATGCAGGGACGGAGCACATACATACAGACACATGCAGGGACGGAGCACATACATACAGACACATGCAGGGATGGAGCACATACATACAGACACATGCAGGGATGGAGCACATACATACAGACACATGCAGGTATGGAGAACATACATACAGACACATGCAGGGATGGAGCACATACATACTGACACACATGGGCGGAGCAAATGCATGCAAACACATGCAGGGGCAGAGGACATACATGCTGACACATACATGGACAGAACAGACTATGTCCACTGGGTACATTTTTAACTAGCCCATTCAGTCATTATGCGACCATAAGGTTTGATAAGAAGCTAACTCCACAAAGCTTTAACCAATTAGAAAACAAAGAGTCTTTTTATAGCTAAAATAAATACTTTATTGAAATTACACAAACAATTACACTAACAAAATCATTAAATATACATAGGACGACTACACAAAGCGTTTTAGCAACTACACGGCACATATGTTTAGCATCAAAAATAAGTATATTGATATGAATGCACAGATGAAATATAAGTAATAGACACAATGGTCAGTATACAAGATAGCACCGAATACATCAGCACCGATACCTAAATTCAGATTTGTATATGACAATAATGCTCTTACTCATTATAAATATGCACTGCTTTCTGCTACCAAACTACCCTGACGTACGTTTCGCATACATAGATGTCGCTTTGTCAAGGGGGAATCACAACCATAATTTATATAAGGATGTCCCTCTCAAAAATGAAATGTTTACAACTGCTCAGGCGGCCAAGTGCACAGTTGTATTGGTCAGTCCTGTAAATGCAGCTCTGTTCTTGCACGTCTGTGTCTGGGTGCATGCAGTGCATGGTAATGGCCAGTAGGTGGCGCTCCAATACTGGCTTATGTTATGTAAGGATGTGGATCCCGCCACCTGGTTCCCCTGCTCAGCTTTTCCTTTGGCTCCTCTGATATTATTCCTCCTTCCGATCACCATTCCCACTGACTCCCAAACGTCTGCAGCCACCACACTCCTGTCACTCCTTTTATCCTTTGGTCTTACTCAGTGGTCCTCCTCAGCCACCCACAGGGGCAGACGTACCCTAGACATCCTCTTCACCCGCCTCTGCTCCCCATCTAACGTCACCTCCCCCCGCTATCTGATCACCATCTATTCACCTTCTCATCCCTGTCCTCCTCACCTGCCCCCCATGTCCAGCATCGAGCGCCCCCCACAGAAACCTGGCACACCTAGAAACCTGGCACACCTGCTTTGCTCTACGCCACTGAACCTCTCCCTGTCCTTGATATGCTCCCACACAGACATTTTGCTCCTAGTGAAGCCCGTTCATGTTCCCTCACAGTCTGGCAGTGATTTCATGGCCCTACTGTGCCCCCACACACAGTATAACGCTTATCATGGCCCCCACATGCAGACTGATGCCGGCATACACATCCCCGGTGCTCTTGTGTCCTGCTCTCTGGAGGTATCTTCTCTATAGACAGATGGTGGAGCAGAGACCAGATGGCTCCCTGCTCCACCATTGTATTCCAGCATATCTCCTCTGACAGCAGGACAGATCCCCAGATTCTGGGCCTGTGAGGTATGGGGGAGTCTGTGGTGTCCGCAGTCTGGGCTGTGGGGCCCTGGAGAGTGACGTTACTTCTCTGTCTCCGGGGTCCTGGATGATCTCAGAAGATGGAGTCCAGACCCAAGTGATGG
The DNA here is from genome assembly GCF_051348905.1 of Ranitomeya variabilis. Lineage (NCBI taxonomy): Eukaryota > Metazoa > Chordata > Amphibia > Anura > Dendrobatidae > Ranitomeya > Ranitomeya variabilis. The sequence goes on from NC_135238.1 coordinate 7,060,137, forward strand.
TTTTCATCAATATGGCTGCACAGGTACGGACTGGGGCAGAAATTCAGTCCTGGCATTTGAAATCACACAGGTCCATGTTGTCCCCGTCCCCAAGCACCAGATGGGAGATATTACTAATATTATCCCCTGGATGGAGGAACGGAAGATTTACTACAAGACCAGTATTTCTAATGATCCCTGTGGCTGCTGGGGTAAGGGACGGAGTCAGTGACTTTGTGCTCCATCACAAGTCTTACCAGTATGGGAGTCTTGAGAAAAGCGATTCTGTTAGCAACATAGCAGACAAGGCTGCCCATGACCAGACCGGCCCTTCTGGCATTTGCCAGGATTGCCCAATGGCCAGTCCGGCCCTGGCTGCACTGTATCTGCAATACACACGTCACACAGCTTTCCTGGACCCCAAAGAATCAGCTGAGTACACGGACCCCGGAGGACGGATGCATTTCATTTTTACAATTCAGACCCCTGGGGAAGCTGGATGATCTCCAGTGGTGATAGTCACCCAGCTTTCCCAGAGTCAGACACGAGCTAGAATATGTAACGACACAAGGGGGCGATTACTCCATAATCCGAGGACGTTACAGTAACATAACCTGATCCTGGTGGGCCCACATAGAAATCGCCATCATGGCCGCCGGCCCAACTATCACAGGACTTTAATATTAGTAGTCTTTTCATATGGTCCATAAAGACTATTTGGGCCCCTCGGGCTCCAGGGCCCGGGTACAAATGCAACCTCTGCGCCCACTATGGTTCCCTCCCTGTTCTGGTCTCTGTAATGTGCGGGTCTTCCCTGTCAGAGCAGTTTTGTGTCAGGTTCCTCCAGTCCTTCCCCTTTAAGGCGATGCAGCAGAGTCGTCCCTGCGCCTGTAATATTAGGGATGGAGACAAAGGAAATGAAAGTGAAAGAAACTTTGTCTTCTAATGAAACCAGAAAGGTGAAAAATTACAAATCTGCCACAATCTGATCTCATCGGAGAGAGGAGGTCGCTGCGCCCCCAAAACACGGAGCGAGATCGTGAAGAATTAAGGGGTCACAGGAATCGGAGAGAGAAAAGAAAGTGACGAGAACGACAGAAGGAAAACATCAGGATGTCAGGAAACGCTGGGAGATCCACACAGGACAGGTTTGTCATAACGGCGGACAGCGGACGACGAGAGCGCGCCGAACATCCGCGAAAATACGGAGAAACAATGGACAAAATGATCTGTCCGCAGAGAAAACACGCGGCAATAGTATTAGGAGAACATGTATCTTCCAGACACAGCGCCCCCACTTGTCCACAGGTTGTGTCTGGCAGCGGCGTAACTTCAAGCTGATGGTCCCCAATGGGAGAAGTCTATAATAGCATTGTCTTTTTATATTGGGCCCCTGCGTCTCCGGGGCCCGGGTACGACTACAATCCCAGAACCAATTGTAGTTACACCCCTGGTGTCTGGTCTTATCAGCGCCCTGAAAATGAATGACACTTAGCTGTAATACCGCACACAACCTGTAGTCAGGGGGGCGCTGTTTCTTGAACTATTTATCCATGGCTTTGTAATCCTGGACAACCCCTTTAAAAGGTACAATCAACATCTAAGATGCTGTGCTGACCTGACAGACGACGGGCACTGATGTACAACGATATCGGCACTTATAAGACACCACAGCTCAATAGAATGGGAGCAAAATCAGGCCAAGAATACTGGGAGGCAGAGAGTTAATCCCGATACATAGTAACCCAGATACATTGTTACATGGTAACACAGATACGTTGTTGCACAGTGACTTCTATGATCAGTGCAGGGAAGACCCCAGGCTGCAGTGATGGACGAGTTCAGCCTCTTCCTTTCTCCCTTCTCACAGATGACACTTTTTGTTCTCGCCCTTTTGTAGATTTTCCCTCTTCTTCCTTAATCTTCCGTTCTCATAGCCATATGAGGACTTGCTGTAGTTTGGAATTATGCTATTTATTTTATCATGTGCACTACTGAAATCGGGGAGAATAAATCCAAATGGTGGGAAACCCCAATGTATGTGTCCAACCCTTAACCCTAAGAGTCCAACCACTAACCAAAACCATAACTCAGTGTCCGACCACTAACCAAATTGTCTCTTCAGAGAGGAAGAGGACTAGAACGCTAGTTCCACCTATTGGAAGAAAGAATCCTAACAGTCAATGTTGACTTTTGGGATTGCTTCTTCCAATAGGTGGCACTAGAGTTCTAGTCCTCTTCCTCTCTGAAGAGACAATTTGCATATTTCCCAGAGGAGCATTGTGGCTTTAAGTCTCCTCATCTCTGCATGCTTAGCATGTGAATCTCCGCAAATAGAAACGATACTTCTTGGATATCGACCACTAACTCAAACCCTAAGTCAGTGTCCGACCGCTAACCCAAACCCTAAGTCAGTGTCTTATCACTAACTCAAACCCTAAGTCAGTGTCCGACCACTAACCTAAACCCTCAGTCAGTGTCTGACCACTAACCCAAACCCTAAGTCAGCATCCAACCACTAACCCAAACCCTAAGTCAGCGTCCAACCACTAACCCACACCCTAAGTCAGCGTCCAACCACTAACCCACACCCTAAGTCAGCATCCAACCACTAACCCAAACCCTAAGTCAGCGTCCAACCACTAACCCACACCCTAAGTCAGCGTCCAACCACTAACCCACACCCTAAGTCAGCATCCAACCACTAACCCACACCCTAAGTCAGCATCCAACCACTAACCCACACCCTAAGTCAGCATCCAACCACTAACCCACACCCTAAGTCAGCATCCAACCACTAACCCACACCCTAAGTCAGCATCCAACCACTAACCCACACCCTAAGTCAGCATCCAACCACTAACCCACACCCTAAGTCAGCATCCAACCACTAACCCACACCCTAAGTCAGCATCCAACCACTAACCCACACCCTAAGTCAGCATCCAACCACTAACCCACACCCTAAGTCAGCATCCAACCACTAACCCACACCCTAAGTCAGCATCCAACCACTAACCCACACCCTAAGTCAGCATCCAATCACTAACCCACACCCTAAGTCAGCATCCAACCACTAACCCACACCCTAAGTCAGCATCCAACCACTAACCCACACCCTAAGTCAGCATCCAACCACTAACCCACACCCTAAGTCAGCATCCAACCACTAACCCAATGACGTCAACACTAATAGTGACGTCAACACTATTGATTTACTGTATAACTCGGAAACATCACAAACGTCATCAGATCACAGAGGATTGTGGGGAAACGGTACGACCAATGGGAAGAGGCAGGAAACAATGGGGGAGGAGCATGGAACAGTGGTGGGGGAGGGGCGTGGAACAATGGAGGAAGGGCAGGGAACAATAGGAGGAAAAAACAATGGGTAGGAGTTTGGAACAATGGGGGCATTAAACAATGGAGAAGGGGCATTAAACAATGGAAGAGGGCATTAAACAATGGGGAGGGGCATGACGCAATTGAGGCAGTACATGACACAATGAGGGGCATTAAACAATGGGGAGGGGAATGAATGTTGCTCTGCTTCAGCTTTTTTCTTCTGGAATCTTGTGTTCTGAGAAATATATGAAGAGTATGAGAATCGGCATGCAGATAATAATGAGGAGTACGACAATGAGAGTGGAGATCAGAAAGATGGTGATATGAAAGTGATGGTGAGGATGATGATGGTTCTGATGAGGAGCGATCAGATAATAATGGTGATATATTCATGGTTATTTATTTTGGTGTTTTCGGCAGGAAGGAGTCACCCAGCTGCTTTCCTTTCCTAGGAGTTAGAAAACAGTAAGTACATTCCTGTGGTGATGATGGGTAAATCATCATCTGGTGGGGAAACCTCTCCTCCTCCTGAACGTTATCCAGTCCTTCATGATGTGACTCATGACCTGGTGTAACAATGTGGACATTCCCTCCGGGATCCAGGGAGGCTGAGTCTCTGTTTCGTGGCTCACTGTAGACGTGGCCGTGTGCTGCACCTGGAGCTGCTCTGGGGTCACACCGGCTCCACCATAACCTTATAACTTACTAAGGGCGAGTTTCATGAATTCCCGCTAGCTTCATTCACCCGTTAATTGCTCCATCTGTGACACTGATGATAAATCTCCGCTGGGGCCACGTGTCAGACATAAAGGGCCCAGCGCGTGTCCAGTGCTTCGCTCTAATCTACTTGTCTTTTATTGCAGAAAGCATCGGTCTCTGGCAGGTAAGAAGCCAAAATCACCGCGACAATGTAACATAATAATGAACGGCGCCCGGGAGAAATGTCTGCACACCCCAGGAAAAATGCACAAGTGACGGAGATAAATCCCCCTACACCGGTCCAATGACCATGGCCGAGAACACGCCATCGCCTACCGTGGACAGTCCGGCAGCTTTATAAGGGACTTTTTATCTAAAGTTTCTCAGCATTTTCAGGATCTCTGCTTGGCGTCCATGAATGGGGCAGTTCCCGCTCACACAGCTGATGGACGTCACAATGTATCAGGTAAGAGCGATTGGACCAAAGTCCACACAGAAGAGACGTATGTGCTTCAATGATACACTGTGACAAGACCTCAGCTGTATGAGCAGGACTTGGTGAACTGATGGTAAAACCCCCCCCTACCCGATAGCAAACTGCGATCATTACACTGTTGATGAATATGTCATGGTTACAATGATGGAGGAGGATCTGTCCACTCCAGACGCCTGGACTTGTGTAAATCCTTGTATCCTTCATAATGTCACATCAGTAGGGTGGACAGGTTCTCTACAAGCTGCTAGAAAAACGAGGACTCCGATGGGATGAGAGGTCCCAGCACTGATTATGGGGAGGACACTGACATTGTTTACTGAGGAAGGTCTGCGATATAAATACAGAGCACTGTTATGAGGGAGACTGGCACTGTATACAGGGGCATACTTCTCTGACATGTTATTATAACTTAGGTCATAGTCAGTATTTGGGGGGAGGCACCTATGAACCTGCACTACTCACACCTCTGTCCATCACAGAAAACCAAGTTGCACCATCGGAGAAGACACCACAAAGGAGGTCTGAGTCCCCGGAGCCACCACAGTCAGCACAAGGTAAGTGATAATGGAGGGAAGGTGAGACAAAGAACAGATCTGATCAAAACGTACAAAGAAAACTAAGGGTTAATAACAGCTGATCTGCCTGTAACACCTCAGTGGTTGGGACATAAATACGCGGATACATAATTATAGGAGAAAAGCCGACGTACACGTACAGTATGTGCACATTGTAGATTCAGATTACAGGCACCAAACTGGGAAGGAAGAAACATGGAAACGAGGACGAAGAAGGAAGAAACATGGAAACGAGGACGAAGAAGGAAGAAACATGGAAACGAGGACGAAGAAGGAAGAAACATGGAAACGAGGACGAAGAAGGAAGAAACATGGAAACGAGGACGAAGAAGGAAGAAACATGGAAACGAGGACGAAGAAGGAAGAAACATGGAAACGAGGACGAAGAAGGAAGAAACATGGAAACGAGGACGAAGAAGGAAGAAACATGGAAACAAGGACGAAGAAGGAAGAAACATGGAAACAAGGACGAAGAAGGAAGAAACATGGAAACAAGGACGAAGAAGGAAGAAACATGGAAACAAGGACGAAGAAGGAAGAAACATGGAAACAAGGACGAAGAAGGAAGAAACATGGAAACAAGGACGAAGAAGGAAGAAACATGGAAACAAGGACGAAGAAGGAAGAAACATGGAAACAAGGACAAAGAAGGAAGAAACATGGAAACAAGGACGAAGAAGGAAGAAACATGGAAACAAGCGGACCACACTGAAGAAACAGACAGAGTACGTTACACCTCAGGTTCCTCCCGATTGTCCTCCTGATGATAATGTTACACTCCCTGGACATTATCTCCAGCAGCTTCATCAGGTGGCACCTGGAATGGCATCCAATGATCAGTTTGTGACCATCAGGGATGTTTTGCAGAGGCGGCGTCGGTGCACAGCTCCATCCAGTGCTGAGACTATTCCACATCTGTGCTAAGCCAGAACATGGCAAGAAACACCCGACTAAGAGAAACCACTGTCCGTCATCACTGTAAGACATGAAGGTCAGTCAATCTGGAGAATTACAAGAATTGTGAAGGTATCCGCAAGTGCAGTTATGAATACCATTAATCGCTATGATTAAACAAACTCTCTTGGGGACAACTTAAGGAAAGGAAGGATAAGAATGACCTCTGCTGCAGAGGATAAGTTCATCAGAGTTATCAGCCTAAAGAAAAGCGCAAATTGACATTCACCTCAGATAACAGCCCTCAGAAATGATGTGCAGACATCAAGTAACAACATCTACCGTACAGAGGAGACTGTGAGAAAGACTTTATGGTCAAATTGCTGCAAAGAAGTTACTGCTATGGACTGCAAACAAGAAGAGATGTGTATGGACCGAGCAACACAAGAAATGAACATTGGATCAGTGGAAATCTGTTCTGTGCTCTGAGTAGCCACCTCCATGTCTTCGTACAATGCAGAAATGGTGTGATGGGTGCGTTGATGGTAAGATGGAGAGGTGCATGGAGGGGAGGTGTGATGGGTGTGTTTATGGAGAGGTGTATGTGGAGCATGGAGAGGTGTAATGGGGTTGCGGGTGCGTTGGTGGTGAGATGGAAGAATGCGTGAAGTATAGAGGGGAGGTGTAATGATGTGACAGGTGTCTTGATGGAGGGGTGTGTGGACGGGAGGTGTACTGGTGTGGCCCCAACACATGCGATTATCCACATTTGGATCCTTCAGACAGAACCTGAAATCCCACCTCTTCAAAGAAACTTACAACCTGCAATGACCACACGGCCACCTCAACACCACCGGAGCTACTGCAACCCCCCAACCTTCTGTCCCCTTCCCCATAATCCTGTAGAATGTAAGCCCGCAAGGGCAGGGTCCTCTCCCCTCTGTATCAGTCTGTCATTGTTAGTTTACTGTAAGTGATATCTGTAATTTGTATGTAACCCATTCTCATGTACAGCACCATGGAATCAATGGTGCTATAGAAATAATAATAATAATAATAGTGTAACGGATTTGTTGATGGTGCGATGATAGGGTGCATGGAGGGGAGGTGTAATGGTGTGACGGGTATGTCCATGGTGAGATGGAGGGGTGTGTGAAGCATGGAGTGGAGGTGTAATGGTGTGGCGGGTGTGTTGATGAAATGGAAGGGTGAGTGGAGCATGGAGGGGAGGTGTAATGGGTGTGTTGATGGTGAGATGGAGGGATGCGTGGAGCATGGAGGGGAGGTGTAATGTGGCAGGTGCATTGATGGTAAGATAGAGGGGTGTATGGAGCATGGAGGGGAGGTGTAATGGTGTGACGGGTATGCTGATGATTAGATGGAGGGGTGCGTGGAGCATGGAGGGGAGGTGTAATGGTGTGACGGGTATGCTGATGATTAGATGGAGGGGTGCGTGGAGCATGGAGGGGAGGTGTAATGGTGTGGCGGGTATGTTGATGGTGAGGTGGAAGGGTGTGTGGAGCATGGAGGGGAGGTGTAATGGTGTGGTGGGTGCGTTGATGGTGCCAGTTCTGGTGATTTATTCCAAGTGAATGTAAACACATTCTATTTGTGTCCCAAATGTTTCCTTACTTCTTTCTTCCTTCTTAATTTTGCTGCTTCAGCCTGAATCTACAGTGTGCACATTCCAATAAGAGCAAGGAAAACCACTACAGCAGCCGGGGTGTCAGGACTTTTGACTGGTTCTGTATGTAGCCAAAAATGTCTGGATATACGAACACATGCACAATTATATCACATTCATACACAATTCCAAAGACCCATCCGAAAATCATCCTACAGACACAATTACACACACCCCAACAACTCCTGCATGGCAGGACTGACTGCTGCTTACATTGCTGAGCACAGGAGACGACTTGTATGTTGTCAGTGATACGTCCCATGCCTTGTCCGCATCTTGTCCGTGTCCTGTCCGAGTCTTGTCCATGTCCTGTCCGCATCTTGTCCGTGTCCTGTCCGTGTCTTGTCCCATGTCCTGTCCGCATCTTGTCCGTGTCCTGTCCGTGTCTTGTCCCATGTCCTGTCCGCATCTTGTCCGTGTCTTGTCCCATGTCTTATCCATGTCCTGTCCGTGTTTTCTCCTCGACTTCTCTGTATATTGTCTCATGTCCTGTCCGTGTCTTGTCCGCATTCTCCCCCAGTAACAGACTGATCCATCATCCACCTCCATCCTGCATGATAGTCCTCACTTTCGTCTTTATCTTTTTGTTTCTATTTCTTGTAGGTGAATATAGTTACGGAAAAACTTCATTTGAAGAAAAAGTGCGTCAGATGCGAAAAACGATGAGAAGTAATTGTCTTTTCTTACTTTGTCTCCAGCTCAATATTAAACTTATTAAAATCTTCTTTTGTTCTATTTTTTAGGGAAATCTCCCAAAAAGGTAAGTGGAGAAGTTCATTATTTTCAAATGGGAACTTTGGGGTTTTTAACTTTGATTCGGGATGGAAATGAGGGGTTAGAGAACAATAAACCCTTGTACTGACCTCACATAGGTCCTCCCGATACCCGACCATCTTGTCCTCCCTGCCTTGGCCTTCCAATTTTCTCTTATGGCAGTAGCGGAATCCCAAGCAGTCAAGTGGGTTAGGATGCCTGTGAGTACCACAAATCACGTCCCGTGCAACTGTGTGAGACATGACGCAGGTCCTTAAGGTCAGACGAGTTACGCCCTATGTAACTCCATGGGGCCTGGTGGCTGTCTGAGAGGACAGAAGACCTGAAAGTATTTGTAATCAAAGAAGGTCAAAGGGAGCAGTTAGGAAGACCTGGTGGTGGAGGAACCGGCGTGGACAGGTGCGAGGAGACAGGAGAGAAGGAGCTGATTTTTTTAATATGACAAATTTAATTTGTTAGAATCTGTTCATTATATGAGAGACCTCACATTCCATTGGTACATGGGGCTTAGTTGCCCAATCCTGATCCTTCTCCAGCTATTCTATATAAGTTTTAGAATTTGGAGCTCAGAACTAAATCCCATAGAGATCCTTGTGGTCTAATTCGCTCACAGTACAGATTCTTGTGGGCTCCTCTGTTCCCAGTACAGATCCTTGTGGTTTCCACTGCTCCCAGTACAGATCCTTGTAATGTCCACTCCTGACTTAAGCCCATTTAAAAAAATGTACCATGACATTTTAACATCTTTAAGAGAGCGATTCAGAGACATCATGACGATAAGAAGCAGTCGGTGATTGACTTTCTATACAGTTACAATGGTTTTTATAATCTTATTTTCACAAGGTAAAAGTGGGGATATTTTCGAGGTCAGCAGAGAGTGAATATGAATGGTTGAAGAGAAGACTGAAATCTGAGTCCTTTGTAAAGAGCGTCCAGCTTTGTTGTATCACCAACAGTGGGTCCTCCGAGTTCGCGAGCAAGGTGTCGAGGTGTGACTTTGGGATCCTGTATCATAGCCAGAACAGAGGACGAGTCAATCTCACGGACGTCACAGACTCTCTCTATGACGAGGAGCTAGAATATCTGTCCTCAAGGCTCGGTAAGAGATAGTGATGGGACCGTGGTAGAGGACGGACTGACTGACACCTCTGAGGTATCGGGCACTGGAAAGGGGTCTAGTGAAGGCTACTGTGTCTGCCATATTTGTACACCTATGACTCCGAGCCACAGAAGGTTGGTAGTTTTATATTACACTTCAATATTACAATCGATCAGGTGACCCCCGGTTTACGTATCCCAGGGGAACCAATATCATTTATTTGTTATAGTACGTAAGTGGTCAAACTAATAAAATATCATAATATTCACCCCATACAGTGGACGCCAAAATGAATCGTTTTGTGGATACGTTGCCTCCTAATAAATTGAATTAAAAAAAAAGATCATAAAGAAATCAAAATGGTGATGATAAAAACATTTGTATCACAAAAAAAAACAATCTCTGATACAATGACTGCAGTGAGGAGGAAAAATCAAAAAGAAAGACAGGCTGTGGGCCTGAGTAAACCTGGAGCCGGCCCTGAGTAAGTCGGACCTCTCACTTCTTTTTGTTCTTCTAAATTAGGTAAAATAAATCAATCGCTAAATTAATCACATAATGATTGTGTGGGGCAGAAAAGGAGGGTACAATTACTGTGCAGGTCACCGAGGGGCAAAGTTACTGTCTAGGGCACTGGTTGTAGTATCAGGGAAAAGCAGGGCCGAGTTATGGATGGGAGAAGTGGTCATGGCGGTCTGGGCCGAATGGAGAAGAAAAGGGAAAGTGAATAACTAGGATCAATGCGCGCCACTGGATTTATCTGAACCGAGCCCTGATGTGAACTGATATTACCATGATAAGGTCACTGTATGGTGGAGATATCAGCCCCAGTCCAGTGGTTGTGATCAGTCATCAGTATCATCACTATACGGTATATAATGGTAATATATGGTTATTGTCTGGCGCTATTATTTGTCTATTAATGGCAATATTGTTGCTCATTGATATTGGTGCACACATATTTATTAAAAGGATTGTACACCCGAGTGCAGTTGAGGCCGGCACCGCAGCCTTCTGTATCCGAACCGTGTCTAATGAGCACACCATCGGGATTTGGCTCTACTTGCCGGATCCAGCGGTATACGACTTACATACTATACCGATCTTGTCCCTGACATCCTTATAAAGCTCTTTGGTTTTGCCCATGTTGTAGAGGTCAGAGTCTGACTGATTGAGTCTGTGGACAGGAGTCTTTTATAAAGGTGACTATGTAAGAAGGCTGTCTGTAATGCTGGTAACGAGGTGATTAGGAGTCTAACTGGTCTGTAGGAGCCAGAACTCTAAGGCTACTTTCACGCTAGCGTTTTTTGCAATCCGTCGCAATGCGTCGTTTGGCAGAAAGAACGCATCCTGCAAAAGTGCTTGCAGGATGCATTTTTTCCCCATAGACTAACATTAAGCGACGCATAATCCAATACTGATCCAATACTTATTTCCCCCACTGTAGCGGCAATATTGGACTTGCAGTATTATTTCCTCCATTGTGAGGTAGTATAATATAGAGACCCCATCTGGGGAGTGGATGTGGGGGCTGCTCTTATATTACACACTCGTATACTATATACTCTTATCAGTAAGCAGACGTGTAATCCTCCAATTTTGGAGCGAATCATAGATTTCCATATTTTATGATTAAGATATTAATCACTTCTGTCAATGATTCGGCCCCTGCTGATTGGTCTAATACAGGAGCATATTCATGGAGACCCGAGTCCGGATCCTGGTGTCGCCTCGTTCTTCTCGGTGTAATTTTCACACCAATCTCTAAGGCTACGTTCACATTTGCGTTGTGCGCCGCAGCGTCGGCGCCGCAGCGCACAACGCAAACAAAAACGCGGCAAAACGCATGCACAACGCTGCGTTTTGCGCCGCATGCGTCCTTTTTTTCATTGATTTTGGACGCAGCAAAAATGCAACTTGCTGCGTCCTCTGCGCCCCGACGCGGGCGCCGCAGGGACGCATGCGGCGCCAAACGCAAGTGCACCGCATGTGCATGCGCCCCCATGTTAAATATAGGGGCGCATGATGCATGCGGCGCCGCTGCGGCGCCCGACGCTGCGGCGAGGACCGCAAATGTGAACGTAGCCTTATCCTTCCTGATTCGATTTCTCATATTTTTACCATTTTTATAATAATTAATTCTGTTGTAACGAGAGAATCTTATGTTCCCGAAATACAGAGAAGAAGAACGTGATTGTGGTGATCGATGACCTGATGGACAGCAGCGAGGAGCGGAAGAAGGAGATCCTGAAGGATCAGCCCAAGCTCGGGTCACTGGCCGCCGACGTGTTCCTGTTCTCCGAAGATGAGAAGAAGTAACGGAGGAGAAATAAAGAAAAGATCTACGAAGGAAGGACGATAAACAATGGCTTTGTACCCAAACCGAAGCCTAGGAGGTTGAATTACACTAATTAGAATATATCTTTTATAACATCATATATCGGCCATTGTATAAAACAGATCTATAACAATGGTCAACCATCTCCGATTTAGACGAGTGGATCTTGTGATTTTGGAATTCTCCGGCTTCGCCACATTTTTCAAAAAAATTGATTTAATGGGAATCGATTTACCGTAAATTTAAAATTCTGCCAGGCTTCCATGTGCCCAGGAAAGACGTGCGTCACCCCCACCTGACCACTTTCACGTTTAGTGACCTCCACATATGTGACTCTGGGTAAACGGACGGCGCCCGGTACCAACAGCGTGTTTGATAACTCTGCCCCAAGAGGGGTTTAGAAACTTTATAAAAATGATCCAGGAGGGTGCTGTGCCTCAGGGGGTGAGCATGTAAAAAGCCGGGTTTTTTAGGTAAGTGGTGATAAGCAATTCCTTTTTCACCAGTATTGGTGTGGCACGTATGTACGTCAAAATAGACTAATATATGAGCAGGTGACACGCACGCTTCAGACTTTTGTGACGCGCACACTTTGTCCAGCAGTCTCTAAATTACATTGATATTTTTTTTTACTTCAGCAATATTGCTGGATTATTTCTGCATAAACAATGAAAAAATGTAACTGAAATGTAGCAAGTGCACTATAATCACTGATCAATCACCGCTGTCCGCGCTCTCCTCATCTTTCCTAACACACTAATCTTCACTACTGTGCTCTCACACACAATCTGCTTCTTCTGACTGATGTCTTCTCGCGATCACGACTCGGCACAAAACTGCCGCTGCATTCCTTGCCTCTGCTTTTATGCAGACTATGATAATCCAAATTAAACACAATTGTGACACACATCATACGGATTTGCTCATCTCTAACCACTGCCCAATATGACCTTAGGAAACCGCCACGACCAGTCACATATGAAAACCCAGAGCCAGTCGTTGTCTGGTTTAGACACAGGTGCAGGCGCTGCAGTCAGTGATTGAACAGGCAATCCACCGCATGGAACAGCAAGGCATCATGTCTGTGCTGGAGAGCAGGCAGGATCCTTCTGTAGGTGATGAGGCTATTCTGCCTGTATACAGCAGGGATCAGTGTTGGGTACAAAAAGATCCCGTAGCGAAGTCATCGCGAGCTTCACGAAATCCATGAAAGAAGCAGTAATAAGTTGAATACATTATTAGAGGTTTTGGTTTATTAGACTAGCGCTAGATCTGGTTTGTCTCTGAACAATGGAAAATAAAAAATAAAAAGATACAAGTTTCCTGTTTTGTAGCTTTCTCCCATTATTTATATCACAATGTAAATATATCAGTGATGTCGTCACTGGGGGGCGTTTGACAACCTCTCATGTATACAGGCCGGTTGTCAGCAGATGATGAGCTGGTGTCTTCCGTTCAGCAGGCAGAGGGTGCGTCCTTCATTATTCGTCACGGTTTATGTTTGCAGGCCGCACCCTGAAGTCTGAACACTTTCACTTTCCTTGTTCATTAAAGTGTCTGAGAAAATGGAAAATCTGCAGATGTCCGTGGATGAAATGTTAAAGTATATCCATGACTTCAGCCTGGACGGCGGCGTGCACGGTAATCAGGGGTACCAGCGGGTGCTTCTTCAGGTGTTTGGCTGGGTAGGATCTGGGAAGTCCATGCTGATCAACTCCTGTAAGTACGTCCTGGAGGGAGGAGAGTACGTCATGCACGCCAGCGATGAGCCCACTGTGGTCAGGAAGACGTACCAGCTCACCCCCAACATCACCATAGCAGACAACAGACCCATGATCGGCATCTACGACAAGGACTTACCCACAGTCTACGCTCAGCTTGGTGAGAATGTCCTACTCCAAGCTCCTGCTCTGCAGAAACTGCCCCTCCACCAAGTCATAGATCGGCAAGAACGTCCTCGACTCCTGCCCCTCCACCAAGTCATAGATCGATGAGAACGTCCTGTCCCAGACTACTGCCCCTCCACCAAGTCATAGATGGGTAACATTCCCAGTCTTACGGTATGTGCCTGTCATGAACCGGGGGTGTTTGGTTGCCCCAGTTCTTTCTTCATGGATTTATTTATATCCCACTTCCGCCTCCCTTACCCTCAGGTCAGTCAGGGAACTGCACCTAGGATAATTTGTCACCAGAAAGGCTGCCTGCTATGTACTGGCTATTGAGCACACTGCAGTGAGGGCGATATAACTACTCCCGCTCAGGCAAGAATTATAAATATCAAACGCCGTCCGTCGCTGCCAGTTTTGCCCAACCAGCTCAGAACTCTTGCTGCCATCAGCTCCTATCACTTAAGATTAATAGCGGGTCAGGAGCCAACCCAATCCGTAACACTAGCTTAACCCAATCAGTAACACTGGCTTAGGTCGGAGGACTTAGGGTACATTTAGAGCAAGGAAAACGAAGTTGGTAAGTATTATAAATTTTACACCAAAAAGATTACGCAGTGTTTACAAAAGTATATAAAAAGATATTACCAAAATGAGACAATCATAGTATGTACAAGGCAATTACAAATTAAAAGGTATTAAAAGAAGAAACACTTACAGGTCTCTCATATCATGGCTGACCATGCAGCGTGGGGAGGGGTGACATCAAAATGAATCACAGAGCCTCTCTTAGCTGTCTCCCTGGGCAAAACCTAGTGCAAAATGAGGTCCCACTATCTTATACCCCCTGCTCGTGACATCACTGAGTGGGCAGAGCTATGGGTGCCCTTCCCTCTTCCAAAGAGACTCAGAACTTTAATAAAACCTCATAACTGTCATAACTTGAGCTGAAAACCTCATAGCAGGATGCCAAAACTATCATTCTCCCAAGCAGGAGATGGGTGTTAATTTGAGCCCAAACGTGAAGTATCTGTATGACCTGGTAAAGTAGAAATCTATTTCTCGGGTTCCGCTGAAGCTGGGGTCTAGAAAACTAAAGGGTGGGTAGCTCTATTAATACACATCCCAAATATGTAACTTTCACACCTATATTACTACTTGGGGTCGAGTTATTTCATCTTGAATATCTCTAGCATAGAACAAAGAGAGCACATGGCTAGTGGAACTGCTTTCAGCCAGTTTCACAGCTGCCCAGAGGAAGGGGGAATGAGTGGTTTAGAATTACACAAAGTGTGTAGTGAGGAGCTGGTTGGGTCAAAAAGCCCACGGCGTGTCTTACACAGACCTAATGGATGTAGCAGAGCTCAGTGTGCCTGATAATATAGAATCAAATACATCTTATTTCCTGACAGTGCCCACAAATTAGAATAGCAGCCTTTTGGATGAAGTGTCCAAACCGCTGTGTTCTACGATGAAAGCACAGATGATGGATTTATAGAGATCCCATGCCCACTGTGCTTATTTTTGACGCCGAGTAAACTGAACTGTGGTGTGGAATTACGAGCCGCAGCATGTCCTGTAGTTCTTCCTTCTATCTATACTACAGGGTGGGCCATTTATATGGATACACCTAAATAAAATGGGAATGGTTGGTGATATCAACTTCCTGTTTGTGGCACATTAGTATATGGGAGAGGGAAAACTTTTCAAGATGGGTGGTGACCATGGCGGCCATGTGACACATCATACTTATTGAGAATTTCACAAGAAAAACAATGGTGTGATTGGTTTTAACGTAACTTTATTCTTTCATGAGTTATTTACAAGTTTATGACCACTTATGAAATGTGTTCAAAGTGCTGCCCACTGTGCTGGATTATCAATTTAACCCTCTTCTCCCACTCTTGACACACTGATAGCAACACCGCAGAAGAAATGCTAGCACAGGCTTCCAGTATCCGTTGTTTCAGATGCTGCACATCTCGCATGGTAAGGAAATTGTCTATGCTGTGAAGATACAACATGTGCAGCATCTGAAACAACGGATACTGGAAGCCTGTGCTAGCATTTCTTCTGCGGTGTTGCTATCAGTGCGTCCAGAGTGGGAGAAGAGGGTCACATTGACAATCCAACACAATGGGCAGCACTTTGAACACATTTTATAAGTGGTCATACACTTGATAAATAACTCATGAAAGAATAAAGTTACGTTAAAACAAAGCACACCATTGTTTTTCTTGTGAAATTCTCAGTAAGTCTGATGTGTCACATGACCCTCTTCCCATTGAAAAAAATAAAGTTGGATCTAAAATGGCCGGCATGGTGACCACCCATCTTGAAAAGTTTTCCCCCTCCCATATACTAATGTGCCACACACAGGAAGTTGATATCACCAATTCCATTTTATTTAGGTGTATCCATATAAATGGCCCACCCTGTACAATGATGGTACTGTGGGATCTGCGGACTCAGTCCTTCATTCTTTCCTTCTCAGGATCCTTCCTCCCTCTGGATGAAATGGTGGAAAAACTCAGTGAATATGAAGACCTGGTAGAGAAAGTGGAGGAGACGGATTTGGCTCCTAATTCCACAGACCTCATCGTTCCTGTGATGGTTCACTGGTAAATCCTGTGACTTTACACTGGAAATCTCCACTCCTGGGGGAGGGGTGGGCTGTCATGATTCCCAATGGCAGGGACTAAGGCAAAAACGGACGAGCTCTAGGAAGATGGTATCTTAGGTAACCGCGATACTGAACCTAACACGCAAATAAAAGTAGCCAGGGGGTGTGCCTACGTTTTATCCCTAGACACCTCGCGCCAGCCGGAGATCTAGCTTCCCCTAGTAGAGGAATACACAGACCTGGCTTGCCTCCAGGGAAACCCCAAAAGTTATAGTAGCCCCCCACATATAATAACGGTTAGGTAAGAGGAAAACACAAATGCAGTATGAATATAGATTCAGCAAAGTGAGGCCCTCTGACTAGATAGCGGAAAATACAAAAGAGGACTTCGCGGTTACCTCAAAACCCTTACAGCCATCCTGAAATTACCTTAACTCCGTTATCAACTCATGACAACGGAGTAGTAATTTCAGATCACTAGAGCTTCCAGCAGCACAAGAAATATAAATGCATGCTGGACAAAACAAACACAAAAAAAATGCCAAAAGATTCAACTTAGCTGAATTGCAGACTTGGAGCAGGTAGCAAGCAACAGAGGTGCTCTGGTAACATTGATTGCCGGCACTAGAATGACTGAGAAGCCAGACTAAATAGGAAACTCCCACTCTCCAGATGGAAACAGGTGCACTGGAAACACAAGACACAAGTCACCCAGTACCACCAGTAGCCACCAGGGGGAGCCCAAAAACAGAATTCACAACAGTACCTCCCCCTTAAGGAGGGGGCACCGAACACTCATGAGAACCACCAGGGCGATCTGGATGCGCCCTATGAAAGGCGCGAACCAAATCAGAGGCATGAACATCAGAGGCAGTCACCCAAGAATTATCCTCCTGACCATATCCCATCCATTTAACCAAATATTGAAGTCTCCGTCTGGAAATGCGAGAGTCCAAAATCTTCTCCACAACGTACTCCAATTCACCCTCCACCAGCACAGGAGCAGGAGGCTCAACAGAAGGAACAACCGGTACCTCGTACCTCCGCAACAACGACCGATGGAAGACATTATGAATGGTGAAAGATGCTGGTAGGTCCAAACGAAAAGATACAGGATTAAGAATCTCCAAAATCTTATAGGGACCTATGAACCGAGGTTTAAACTTAGGAGAAGAGACCTTCATAGGGACAAAACGAGAAGATAACCACACCAAATCTCCAACACGGAGATGATGACCCTCACGACGATGACGATTAGCAAACTGCTGAGTCTTCTCCTGAGACAACTTCAAATTGTCCACCACATGACTCCAAATCCGATGCAGTCTATCCACCACAGTGTCCACTCCAGGACAATCCGAAGATTCCACCTGGCCAGATGAAAAACGAGGGTGAAACCCTGAATTGCAAAAGAAAGGAGAAACCAGAGTGGCAGAACTGGCCCGATTATTGAGGGCAAACTCTGCCAACGGCAAAAAGGCGACCCAATCATCCTGATCAGCAGACACAAAACACCTCAAATAAGTCTCCAAGGTCTGATTAGTTCGCTCCGTCTGGCCATTAGTCTGAGGATGGAACGCAGACGAAAAAGACAAATCAATGCCCATCCTGGCACAGAACGCTCGCCAGAACCTAGACACAAATTGAGATCCCCTGTCAGAAACGATGTTTTCCGGGATACCATGTAAACGAACCACATTCTGAAAAAACAAAGGAACCAACTCCGATGAAGAAGGCAATTTGGGCAAGGGTACCAAATGAACCATCTTAGAAAAACGGTCACACACCACCCAAATGACGGACATTTTCTGAGAAACCGGGAGATCCGAGATAAAGTCCATAGAGATGTGCGTCCATGGCCTCTTCGGAATGGGCAAGGACAACAACAATCCACTAGCCCGAGAACAGCAAGGCTTGGCCCGAGCACAAACATCACAAGACTGTACAAAGGTACGCACATCCCGAGACAGGGAAGGCCACCAGAAGGACCTGGCCACCAAATCTCTGGTAACAAAAATTCCAGGGTGGCCTGCCAACACAGAAGAATGAACCTCTGAGATGACTCTACTGGTCCACTCATCTGGAATGAACAATCTCCCAGGCGGACAACGATCAGGCCTATCAGTCTGAAACTCCTGCAAAGCACGTCGCAAGTCTGGGGAGACAGCAGACAAAATCACTCCATCCTTAAGGATACCCGTAGGCTCAGAATCACCAGAGGAGTCAGGCTCAAAACTCCCAGAAAGAGCATCAGCCTTCACATTTTTCGAGCCCGGCAAGTATGAAACCACAAAATTAAACCGGGAGAAAAACAATGACCAGCGTGCCTGTCTAGGATTCAGACGCCTGGCAGACTCAAGGTAAATCAGATTCTTGTGATCAGTCAAGACCACCACCTGATGTCTAGCCCCCTCGAGCCAATGACGCCACTCCTCAAATGCCCACTTCATAGCCAATAGCTCCCGATTACCGACATCATAATTTCGCTCGGCGGGCGAAAATTTTCGAGAGAAGAATGCACATGGTCTCATCACTGAGCAATCAGGACTTCTCTGCGACAAAACCGCCCCCGCTCCAATCTCGGAAGCATCAACCTCAACCTGAAAAAGGAGCGAAACATCAGGCTGGCGCAACACAGGGGCAGAAGAAAAGTGGCGCTTAAGCTCCCGAAAGGCCTCCACAGCCGCAGAGGACCAATTGGCAACATCAGCACCCTTCTTAGTCAAATCAGTCAGAGGTTTAGCAACACTTGAAAACCCAGTTATAAATCGACGATAGAAATTAGCAAAGCCCAAGAACTTCTGAAGACTATTCAGGGAAGTAGGCTGCGTCCAATCACAAATAGCCCGAACCTTGACAGGATCCATCTCAACAGAAGAAGGGGAAAAAATGTACCCCAAAAAGGAGATCTTCTGAACCCCAAAGATACACTTTGAGCCCTTTACAAACAAAGAATTGAACCGCAAAACCTGAAACACCTTCCTAACCTGTTGAACATGCGACTCCCAGTCATCCAAAAAAATCAAAATATCATCCAAATACACAATCATAAATTTATCCAGGTATTTACGGAAAATATCGTGCATAAAGGACTGAAAGACTGAAGGGGCATTAGAAAGACCAAAAGGCATTACCAAATACTCAAAATGGCCCTCGGGCGTATTAAATGCAGTTTTCCACTCATCTCCCTGCTTAATCCGCACCAAATTATACGCACTCCGAAGATCAACCTTAGAGAACCACTTTGCCCCTTTAATACGAGCAAATAAATCAGTCAATAGTGGCAAAGGATACTGGTATTTGACTGTAATCTTATTCAACAGGCGATAATCAATACAGGGCCTCAGGGAGCCATCTTTTTTACCCACGAAAAAAAAACCTGCTCCTAAAGGGGATGAGGATGGACGGATATGTCCCTTTTCCAAGGACTCCTTAATATACTCTCGCATAGCAGAATGCTCAGGCACAGACAGATTGAACAAACAACCCTTGGGAAACTTGCTGCCTGGAATCAAGTCTATAGCACAATCGCAATCCCTGTGAGGGGGGAGAGAACTAAGTTTAGGCTCCTCAAAAACATCACAATAATCAGACAAAAATGCCGGAATTTCAGAGGGAGTAGATGAAGCAATGGAAACCAAAGGTACTTCCCCATGAGCCCCCTGACATCCCCAGCTTAATACAGACATTGTTTTCCAGTCAAGGACTGGATTATGAGTTTGCAACCATGGCAATCCAAGCACTAAGACATCATGCAAGTTATGCAACACAAGGAAGCGAATCACCTCCCGATGGTCAGGAGTCATACACATAGTCACTTGTGTCCAGAATTGTGGTTTATTCCTAGCCAAAGGTGTGGAGTCGATACCCTTCAGAGGGATAGGAACTTCCAAAGGCTCTAGGCTAAACCCACAGCGTCTGGCAAAGGACCAATCCATAAGACTCAAGGAAGCGCCAGAATCCACATAGGCATCCACAGTAATAGATGATAATGAACAGATCAAAGTTACAGACAAAATAAACTTAGACTGTAAGGTGCCAATTGCAAAAGACTTATCAACCTTTTTTGTGCGTTTAGAGCATGCTGATATAACATGAGCAGCATCACCACAGTAGAAGCACAACCCATTTTTACGCCTATAATTCTGCCGTTCACTTCTGGACAGAATTCTATCACATTGCATAATCTCCTGTGCCTGCTCAGAAGACACCGCCAAATGGTGCACAGATTTGCGCTCCCGTAAACGCCGATCAATCTGAATAGCCATAGTCATGGATTCATTCAGACCTGTGGGCGTAGGAAACCCCACCATGACATCTTTAACGGCGTCAGAGAGACCTTCTCTGAAATTCGCCGCCAGGGCGCACTCATTCCACTGAGTAAGCACAGACCATTTTCGAAATTTTTGACAATATATTTCAGCTTCATCATGCCCTTGAGAGAGGGCTATCAAGGCCTTTTCAGCCTGAATCTCCAAATTAGGTTCCTCATAGAGCAACCCCAGTGCCAGAAAAAACGCATCCACACTGAGCAGCGCAGGATCCCCTGGTGCCAATGCAAATGCCCAATTCTGGGGGTCACCCCGCAACAAGGAAATAACAATTTTAACCTGCTGAGCGGAATCTCCAGCGGAGCGAGATCTCAGAGAAAGAAACAATTTACAATTGTGCTTAAAATTCAAAAAACGAGATCTATCTCCAGAAAAGAACTCAGGTATAGGGATCTTGGGTTCAGACATAGGAGCATGTATAACATAGTCTTGGATATTTTGAACCTTAGAAGCAAGAGTATTAAGGTTTGAAGCTAAACTCTGGATATCCATTTCTCAACAGCTGAGATCTGAGCCATTCAGGGGTTAAGAGGAGAGAAAAAAGCAGCAGATTGCAATTATGGCTAGACAGAACTTCTGAGTAAAAAAAAAAAAAAAAAAAAGTGTCAGAACCTTCTTTTTTCTCTCTTTCTTCAGCCAATACTTTTAATACAATCGGGCCGGCAATACTGTCATGATTCCCAATGGCAGGGACTAAGGCAAAAACGGACGAGCTCTAGGAAGATGGTATCTTAGGTAACCGCGATACTGAACCTAACACGCAAATAAAAGTAGCCAGGGGGTGTGCCTACGTTTTATCCCTAGACACCTCGCGCCAGCCGGAGATCTAGCTACCCCTTAGTAGAGGAATACACAGACCTGGCTTGCCTCCAGGGAAACCCCAAAAGTTATAGTAGCCCCCCACATATAATAACGGTTAGGTAAGAGGAAAACACAAACGCAGTATGAATATAGATTCAGCAAAGTGAGGCCCTCTGACTAGATAGCGGAAAATACAAAAGAGGACTTCGCGGTCACCTCAAAACCCTAAACAGCCATCCTGAAATTACCTTAACTCCGTTATCAACTCATGACACCGGAGTAGTAATTTCAGATCACTAGAGCTTCCAGCAGCACAAGAAATATAAATGCATGCTGGACAAAACAAACACAAAAAAAATGCCAAAGATTCAACTTAGCTGAATTGCAGACTTGGAGCAGGTAGCAAGCAACAGAAGGGCTCTGGTAACATTGATTGCCGGCACTAGAATGACTGAGAAGCCAGACTAAATAGGAAACTCCCACTCTCCAGATGGAAACAGGTGCACTGGAAACACAAGACACAAGTCACCCAGTACCACCAGTAGCCACCAGGGGGAGCCCAAAAACAGAATTCACAACAGTGGGCACCATCTCACTGATAGAGGGGCTCTCATAATGGCCTCTTTGTTTTGGATGCCCACATGTTTACTGTTGTTCTTGCATTCTGTTCAGTACTTCTTCAGTAAATCACACCAGTTTGTATAGAAAATTTCACTGAAAATTTTCCTGGATGAAAACTCATCATAGAAATGTCGCACGTTCCACATAAGTTTGGTGTGACTTTAACGCTGCATTGACAGGTCCAAGTTTAGGCAGCAAAACAGGTTATTGGGGACAAGACCCAATTTCCCACAGTAAGATGTATTATTTCATTTTATACTGTTATTTACAGTGGAGGAGCACTGATCGAGAAGGATGCCACCGAGATGAGTTCCTTCCTGCAAGGCTGTAGAACAATGACCGGTGAGTTATGGCAGATCACAAAAAAACAGACAAAAGCAGAAAAAGACGATAAAAGGATTCATTTCAACATGTAGGATCATACAATCAGGTGACCGGCAAGAGGTGATACTACAACAGTGGCTCCTGCTGGGGTACAACCACGGAGAATATATATCACAAATCTACCCTCTAAAACCAGATTTTATTATACCTTTTTAAAAACCAAACCGTGGTTAACATCAAAATCAAAAACACCGTGAAATATCAAACAACCAACCCTACGGGGATTTTATGGGGGTCCCTGGTATGGTACCTATACTTGCACCTTCCTATCAGCAGAGGTTGGCACCCTATGGGATACGTATTGGTGCCCCCCTCATCGATGCCCCTAGATATCAATGAACCATATACTCCCTCCCAAGATATGGAATAAAGGGCACCTCTGTATCTAAACAGTAATCCCGAAGGGTCAGTTTCTTAGACTCAGAAGAAACTGTTCTGATATCAAAATGTTTAAGAGCCAGACAGGGGATATGTTTGATGTTTAACCCCTTCATGACCATGGGATTTTCCGTTTTTCCATGTTTGTTTTTCGCTCCCCTCTTTCCCAGAGCCATAACTTTTTTATTTTTCCGTTAATATGGCCATGTGAGGGCTTATTTTTTGTGAAACAAGTTGTACTTTTGAACGACGTCATTGGTTTTAGCATGTCGTGTACTTAAACGGGAACATAAATTCCAAGTGCAGTCCCACGCTTGTTTTTTGTTTGGCTTTTTTGCTAGGTTCACTAAATGCTAAAACTGACCTGCGATTATGATTCTCCAGGTCATTACGAGTTCATAGACACCAAACATGTCTAGGTTATTTTTTATCTAAGTGATGAGAAAAAATTCCAAACTTTGCTAAAAAAACAAAAACAAATTGCGCCATATTCCGATACCCGTAGCGTCTCCATTTTTCATGATCTGGGGTTGGTTGAGGGCTTATTTTTTGCGTGCCGAGCTGGCGTTTTTAATGATGCCATTTCCGTGCAGATACGTTCTTTTGATCTCCCGTTATTGCATTCTAATGCAATGTCGCGGCGACCAAAAAATGGAATTCTGGCGTTTCTAATTTTTTTCTTTCTACGCCGTTTAGCAATCAGGTTAATGCTTTTTAATGCGATTCTGAAAGCGGCGATACCAAATATGTGTAGGTTTGATTTTTTTTTTATTGATTTATTTTGAATGGGGCGAAAGAGGGGTGATTTAAACGTTTATTTTTTTTCATTTTTTTCACATTTTTTGTTAACTTTTTTTTTTTTACTTTTGCCATGCTTCAGTAGCCTCCAAGGGAGGCTAGAAGCAGGCACAGCACGATCGGCTCTGCTACATAACAGCAATCTTATGTTCGCTGCTATGCAGCAGAATTGCAGGTGTGCTGTGGGCGCCGACCACAGGGTGGCGCTCACAGCTACCGGCGATCAGTAACCATAGAGGTCTCAAGGACCTCTATGGTTACAATGTAGAAGCATCGCCGACCTCCGATCATGTGACAGGGGTCGGCGATGCAATCATTTCCGGCCGCCCGGCCGGTTAAATGCCGCTGTCTGCGTTTGACAGCGGCATTTATCTAGTTAATAGTGGCGGGTGAATCGCGATTTCACCCGCCGCTATTGCGGGCACATGTCAGCTGTTCAAAGCAGCTGACATGTCCCGGCTTAGATGTGGGCTCACCGCGGAGCCCTGCATCAAAGTGGGGGATCTGACCTCGGACGTACTATCCCGTCCGAGGACAGAAAGGGGTTAAAGAAAAAGGCTATCCGGGTCATGTTTTGGATACAGCATATAAGTTTACTGAAAAAGAAGATAGACAACATCTGCTGCAGAAAAAGGGGGGGGGGGTTGAAAGACACCGATAATGACATTACTAGGATTATTGGTACTTTTGATCATCAACATCAAAAAGTGAGAGAAGTCATTAATAGACACTGGGACATACTTAACCCCTTCACCCCCAAGGGTGGTTTGCACGTTAATGACCGGGCCAATTTTTACAATTCTGACCACTGTCCCTTTATGAGGTTATAACTCTGGAACGCTTCAACGGATCCTGGTGATTCTGACATTGTTTTCTCGTGACATATTGTACTTCATGATAGTGGTAAAATTTCTTTGATATTACCTGCGTTTATTTGTGAAAAAAATGGAAATTTGGCGAAAATTTTGAATATTTCGCAATTTTCCAAATTTGAATTTTTATGCAATTAAATCACAGAGATATGTCACACAAAATACTTAATAAGTAACATTTCCCACATGTCTACTTTACACCAGCATCATTTTGGAACCAAAATTTTTTTGTGTTAGGGAGTTATAAGGGTTAAAAGTTGACCAGCAATTTCTCATTTTTACAACACCATTTTTTTTTAGGGACCACATCTCATTTGAAGTCATTTTGAGGGGTCTATATGATAGAAAATACCCAAGTGTGACACCATTCTAAAAACTGCACCCCTCAAGGTGCTCAAAACCACATTCAAGAAGTTTATTAACCCTTCAGGTGTTTCACAGGAATTTTTGGAATGTTTAAATAAAAATGAACATTTAACTTTTTTTCACACAAAATTTACTTCAGCTCCAATTTGTTTTATTTTACCAAGGGTAACAGGAAAAAATGGACCCCAAAAGATATTATACAATTTGTCCTGAGTACGCCGATACTCCATATGTGGGGGTAAACCACTGTTTGGGCGCATGGGAGAGCTCGGAAGCGAAGGAGCGCCGTTTGACTTTTCAATGCAAAATTGACTGGAATTGAGATGGGACGCCATGTTGCGTTTGGAGAGCCACTGATGTGCCTAAACATTGAAACCCCCCACAAGTGACACCATTTTGGAAAGTAGACCCCCTAAGGAACTTATCTAGATGTGTGGTGAGCACTTTGACCCACCAAGTGCTTCACAGAAGTTTATAATGCAGAGCCATAAAAATAAAACAAAATTTTTTTCCCACAAAAATTATTTTTTAGCCCCCAGTTTTGTATTTTCCCAAGGGTAACAGGAGAAACTGGACCCCAATAGTTGTTGTCCAATTTGTCCTGAGTACGCTGATACCCCATATGTGGGGGGAACCACCGTTTGGGCGCATGGGAGGGCTCGGAAGGGATGGAGCGCCATTTGGAATGCAGACTTAGATGGAATGGTCTGCAGGCATCACATTGCGTTTGCAGAGCCCCTAATGTACCTAAACAGTAAATCCCCCCCACAAGTGACACCATTTTGGAAAGTAGACCCCCTAAGGAACTCATCTAGATGTGTTGTGAGAGCTTTGAACCCCCAAGTGTTTCACTACAGTTTATAACGCAGAGCCGTGCAAATAAAAAATATTTTTTTTCCACAAAAATTATTTTTTAGCCCCCAGTTTTGTATTTTTCCAAGGGTAACAGGAGAAATTGGACCCCAAAAGTTGTTGTCCAATTTGTCTTGAGTACGCTGATACCCCATATGTGGGGGGGGACCACCGTTTGGGCGCATGGGAGGGCTCGGAAAGGAAGGAGCGCCATTTGGAACGCAGACTGATGGAATGGTCTGCAGGCGTCACATTGCGTTTGCAGAGCCCCTAATGTACCTAAACAGTAGAAACCCCCCACAAGTGACACCATTTTGGAAAGTAGAACCCCTAAGGAACTCATCTAGATGTGTTGTGAGAGCTTTGAACCCCCAAGTGTTTCACTACAGTTTATAACGCAGATCCATGCAAATAAAAAAATTTTTTTTTCCACAAAAATTATTTTTTAGCCCCTAGTTTTGTATTTTCCCAAGGGTAACAGGAGAAATTGGACCCCAAAAGTTGTTCTCCAATGTGTTCCGAGTACGCTGATACCCCATATGTTGGGGTAAACCCGTTTGGGCGCACGGGAGAGCTTGGAAGGGAAGGAGCACTGTTTTACTTTTTCAACGCAGAATTGGCTGGAATTGAAATCGGACACCATGTCACGTTTGGAGAGCCCCTGATGTGCCTAAAGAGTGGAAACCCCCCAATTATAACTGAAACCCTAATCCAAACACACCCCTAACCCTAATCCCAACGGTAACCCTAACCACACCTCTAACCCTGACACACCCCTAACCCTAATCCCAACCCTATTCCCAACCGTAAATGTAATCCAAATCCTAACCCTAACTTTAGCCCCAACCCTAACTGTAGCCTTAACCCTAACCCTAGCAATAACCCTAACCCTAGCAATAACCCTAGCCCTAACCCTAGCAATAACCCTAGCCCTAACCCTAACACCCTAGCCATAACCCTAGCCCTAACCCTCACCCTAGCAATAACCCTAGCCCTAACCCTAATGGGAAAATGGAAATAAATACATTTTTTAATTTTTCCCTAACTAAGGGGGTGATGAAGGGGGGTTTGATTTACTTTTATAGCGGGTTATTTAGCGGATTTTTATGATTGGCAGCCGTCACACACTGAAAGACGCTTTTTATTGCAAAAAATATTTTTTGCGTTACCACATTTTGAGAGCTATAATTTTTCCATATTTGAGACCACAGAGTCACGTGAGGTCTTGTTTTTTGTGGGACGAGTTGATGTTTTTATTGGTAACATGTTCGGGCACGGGATATTTTTTTGATCGCTTTTTATTCCGATTTTTGTGAGGCAGAATGACCAAAAACCAGCTATTCATGAATTTCTTTTGGGGGAGACGTTTATACCGTTCTGCGTTTGGTAAAATTGATAAAGCAGTTTTATTCTTCGGGTCAGTACGATTACAGCGATACCTCATTTATATCATTTTTTTTTTGTTTTGGCGCTTTTATACGATAAAAGCTATTTTATAGAAAAAATAATTATTTTGGCATCGCTTTATTCTGAGGACTATAACTTTTATATTTTTTCGCTCATGATGGTGTATGGCAGCTCATTTCTTGCGGGACAAGATGACGTTTTCAGCGGTACCATGGTTATTTATATCCGTCTTTTTGATCGCGTGTTATTCCACTTTTTGTTTGGCGGTATGAGAATAAAGCGTTGTTTTTTGCCTCGTTTTTTTTTTTTTTTTTTTACGGTGTTCACTGAAGGGGTTAACTAGTGATATAGTTTTATAGGTGGGGTCGTTACGGACGTGGCGATACTAAATATGTGTACTTTTATTGTTTGATTTTTTTTTTATTTAGATAAAGAAATGTATTTATGGGAATAATATTTTTTTTAAATTTATTTATTTAGGAATTTTTTTTTTTTTTACACATGTGGACATTTTTTTTTTACTTTTTTACTTTGTCCCAGGGGGGGACATTACAGATCGATGATCTGACAGTGTGCAAAGCACTCTGTCAGATCACCGATCTCACTTACATCGGTGCAGGCTTACCAGTGTCTGCTCTGAGCAGACACTCGGTAAGCCACCTCCCTCCCTGCAGGACCCGGATGCCGCGGCCATCTTGGATCCGGGACCTGCGGCGAGGAGGGAGGTAGGAGACCCTCGCAGCAACGCGATCACATCGCGTTGCTCCGGGGGTCTCAGGGAAGCCCGCAGGGAGCCCCCTCCCTGCGCGATGCTTCCCTATACCGCCGGCACACCGCGATCATGTTTGATCGCGGTGTGCCGGGGGTTAATGTGCCGGGGGCGGTCCGTGACCGCTCCTGGCACATAGTGCCGGATGTCAGCTGCGATAGTCAGCTGACACCCGGCCGCGATCGGCCGCGCTCCCCCCGTGAGCGCGGCCGATCGCGTATGACGTACTATTCCGTCCTTGGGAAGTAGGGCCCACCCCACATGGACGGAATAGTACGTCTAATGACAGAAAGGGGTTAAAATGGATCCAGATTTGAGGGACTTTATAGGAGAACGCCCTAACATTACTAGGGCCATTAGGGGCAGCCATCGATGAGCGGGGGGCGCCAATACGTATCCCATAGGGTGCCAACCTCCGCTGATAGGAAGGTGCAAGTATAGGTACCATACTAGGGACCCCCATAAAATCTCCATAGGGTTGGTTGTTTGATATTTCACGGTGTTTTTGATTTTGATGTTAACCACGGTTTGGTTTTTAAAAAGGTATAATAAAATCTGATTTTGTAGAGTAGATTTATGATATACAGTCATATGAAAAAGTTTGGGCACCCCTATTAATCTTAAGCTTAATGTTTTATAAAAAAAAAATTTTTGCAACAGCTATTTCAGTTTCATATATCTAATAACTGTTGGACACACTAATGTTTCTGCCTTGAAATGAGGTTTATTGTACTAACAGAAAATGTGCAATCTGCATTCAAACAAAAGTTGACAGGTGCATAAGTATGGGCACCCTTATCATTTTCTTGTTTTAAATACTCCTACCTATTTTTACTGACTTACTAAAGCACTTTTTTTGGTTTTGTAACCTCATTGAGCTTTGAACTTCATAACTAGGTGTATGCAATCATGAGAAAAGCTACTTAAAGTGGCCACTTGCAAGTTGTTCTCCTGTTTGAATCTCCTCCGAAGAGTGGCATCATGGGCTCCTCAAAACAACTGTCAAATGATCTGAAAACAAAGATTATTCAACATAAATGTTCATGGGAAGGATACAAAAAGCTGTCTCAGAGGTTTCTGTCAATTTCCACTGTGAGGAACATAGTAAGGAAATGGAAGAACACAGGTACAGTTCTTGTTAAGGCCAGAAGTGGCAGGCCAAGAAAAACATCAGAAAGGCAGAGAAGAAGAATGGTGAGATCAGTCAAGGACAATCCTCAGACCACCTCCAGAGAGCTGCAGCATCAACTTGCTGCAGATGGTGTCACTGTGCATCGGTCAACTATACAACGCACTTTGCAAAAGGAGAAGCTGTATGGGAGAGTGATGCGAAAGAAGCCGTTTCTGCCAGCACGCCACAAACAGAGTCGGCTGAGGTATGCAAAAGCACATTTGGAGAAGCTAATTTCTTTTTGGAAGAAGGTCCTGTGGACTCATGAAACCAAGATTGAGTTGTTTGGTAATACAAAAAGGCGTTATGCATGGCGGCAAAAAAACACAGTGCGTTGTATAGTTGACCGATGCACAGTGACACCATCTGCAGCAAGTTGATGCTGCAGCTCTCTGGAGATGGTCTGAGGATTGTCCTTGACTGATCTCACCATTCTTCTTCTCTGCCTTTCTGATGTTTTTCTTGGCCTGCCACTTCTGGCCTTAACAAGAACTGTACCTGTGTTCTTCCATTTCCTTACTATGTTCCTCACAGTGGAAATTGACAGGTTAAATCTCTGAGACAGCTTTTTGTATCCTTCCCCTGAACAACTATGTTGAATAATCTTTGTTTTCAGATCATTTGACAGTTGTTTTGAGGAGCCCATGATGCCACTCTTCGGAGGAGATTCAAACAGGAGAACAACTTGCAAGTGGACACTTTAAGTAGCTTTTCTCATGATTGCATACACCTAGCTATGAAGTTCAAAGCTCAATGAGGTTACAAAACCAAAAAAAGTGCTTTAGTAAGTCAGTAAAAAGTAGGTAGGAGTATTTAAAACAAGAAAATGATGAGGGTGCCCATACTTATGCACCTGTCAAATTTTGTTTGAATGCAGATTGCACATTTTCTGTTAGTACAATAAACCTCATTTCAAGGCAGAAACATTACTGTGTCCAACAGTTATTAGATATATGAAACTGAAATAGCTGCTGCAAAAAAAACAATTTTTATAAAACATTAAGCTTAAGATTAATAGGGGTGCCCAAACTTTTTCATATGACTGTATATACTCAGTGTATGCCCTTAAGTGATAATTATTTTGGAATGTACAACCACGGAGAACCATCTGTGCTCATTTCCCTACACAGACACACGCAATATGATGCCCCCACAGTACGTTCCCCCACACACCGACTGCGGAGACCCGTGTGTCGTAAACAGTGCCTTTCCCCCTCTCCCACCAATCCCGTAATGAAAACACAGACAGGCCTGGATGGGTTGAACAGGTCGGTCACAATTTATTAATTTGATAAGCAGAGAGGCAATTACAATTTGCAACGGACTCAACGCTGAAGGCCCTGTCTGCAACCGCCAGGCGAGCAAGCCAATGAGCGGCTATGAACCTTTGCCCCTCTCTACACTTCCACCATGGAGGATCATGTGTATGACCTACACAGGACTCCAACCCTCACCCATCAGCATTAGGGCCTGTTCAACTCCATCCTGCAAACAGGACAGAAATATGTCAAGCCCGATGTCCGTGAGGTGAATGCCGTCCAGTCTCAGCAGTGCTGAATTATCTCCTTCCAGCTCGTGGTGGCGAACCACGATGCCATATTTTCCCTTCACAAATTTTGCCATCTTCATGTTGATCCTTCTTGATTTCTCTATGGCTTTTGTGTCCTTAGATCCGTGCCAAACGGCTAGTGGCGCTATCTCCGACCACACCAATATCATCTGTGGTAAAAGACATGTTAAACGCTCTATGTCTGTTGACATCACTGTTTAGAGCTCAGCACCTTTTTGTTTGCCCAGATCGTTACCACCGGTGTGTAGCGCTAGTACCGCCGGCCCTTTGGCCCTCTTAGCGCTTTTGACCATTTCCAGGAAGATCTGATGCCACCGGAGCCCTCTGATGCCTCTCTAGTTGACCTCCAGTTTCGGGAAGCCTAGATTTTCACTGCCCAGCCGTAGTTTTGCTCGCCCAACAGACAAAAGAATGCCCCATTACCCAAACTGTGGGCTTACAGCCGCCTGTAAGAGACGAGATGTGTTAGAGCAGGTCGGGTCTTATATATCTGGCAATACTCCAGCCCTAATTGCTTCGGTGGCAGCCCCTATCCGGAAGGAATGTGTCCCGTATTCTTTGGGTTAATACAGACTGCTTCTAAGCACTGTTTAAAGATTGCGTGAAACTGATATTTAGTAAGTGGGGACCCGTATGTGAGAGAAAGAATCTACTCGCGTGTCTTATTACCATATAGTATCTATTTTTCCATGGGGTACGGGGCCACGACATCTGACGCCTTGACCAAGACCCACATCCCTCTAACCAGTGGGATCACATTTGGATTTCCGCACTCTAATGCGAAGAGCGTCGCTGCATATGACGAGGTCTTTGTCCCGTACTGCGACTTTAACTCTGATGAAGAAATTGCAATAATATCGTGCAAGACTCAATGAAATGGGGGATGACATTCCTGACTAGGTTGAAGCCTTTTACAGCCTTTAAAGGCTTGCTTAATGAAAAAGTATTTAGTAACGTCTTCCCACCCCATTAGCTGAAAGAAAAAGGCTGTACATACACATATATGTTGGCATTTGACTAAATTTAAAGGGGGATAAAAAAAAGCCGTATTTAAAGCCATAATACAGCTGCTTTGCAGCTTCTTAAGGCTACTTTCACACTAGCGTCGTGCACTGCACGTCGCTATGCGACGTTGCGGCGCACCGACGCTGTGAAAGCGCCGCACAACGGGGGCAGCGGATGCAGTTTTCCAACGCATCCGCTGCCCCATTGTGAGGTGCGGGGAGGCGGAGTTTCGGCCACGCATGCGCGGTCGGAAATGCTGCAGACGCGCCAAAAAACGTTACAAGCAACGTTTTTTGGTGGCGACGGTCCGACACCACGACGCAACCGTCGCACGACGGTTGCGATGTGTGGCAATGCGTCACCACTGCGTCGCTAATAAAAGTCTATGGAGAAAAAACGCATCCTGCACTTTTGCAGGATGCATTTTTTTCTGCAAAACGACGCATAGCGACGTGCAGTGCACGACGCTAGTGTGAAAGTAGCCTTATTAGGGTAAAGTCTCAGCCATGGGCCCAATGCGATTATGCTCACTGGGGTTAAGCCTTGTAGGCGCTCTGTTTGCTTGGCGGGTACATCTTGATGCAGGGTGTCCGCCTCCGCAGGCTGAGCAGTCGTGCCTATACAGTACTTACAAGACGCCTGGAAGCGGCAGTTTCCCTCGTTAAATAGCAAGCAGGCCCCTGGTATCCGTACGACCACGGAATTCTGGCCTACGGCTGTTGAGTAATTAGTGGTCATTGATGAAAAGGGGGGCTGTTTTTGGGACAGCATGAGTCTTAGCCACACGTCTGTTGCTTTTGTGACCCAGCCTAGATTAGGTTGCAGGGCTAGCTGCCTGCGGAACTCCTCATCATACCGTCACCATGCTGAACGTGGGACTTGTATGAATTATATATTAGGTCCTGATAAATAAATAGTTCGGAACGGTCCATAATGCAGCTGAGGACCGCGAAGGCCTGTAGCCAGTTGTTCATTGTTTGTGCTATTTTAGGCCTATTCCTAACATATAGCTTGCCTGTCCTCCTTTCCTTATTGACAGTTTGTTGGTCTGCTAATAATAGCGACCATATGTCTACGTAGTCTTTATCCCATATCTTGTTTGGTTTCTAAATTCAAGTGTGCGCCTAATGGGCTAATACCGCAGAAAAATACGTCCTTATGAAGGCTAGCAGATTGAGGTGTTGTCCTGGTGTCAGTAGTCCCGCCTGGACGAGTCAAATGCTGAACTAGCGCCCTGATAGCCGATGCCAACTCCTTCTCTCCCGCATTGTGTATGGCGTGGAGCTCGCCAAATTAAAAATACTCACCGCTGTCCGGCGCAAGCCGAGTGTCTCCCAGTGATGGAGGGACTCTGGCTCCCGCTGTGACGATGACATGATGCTGGCAAGAAGCCCAGGGAGATGGTGATGGGACTCCCTGGCTGGTGGCCAGTGCCGCACGTGATTGTTGGGCACTGCCATGTGCCTGATGCCGAGTGACTCCAGGTGAAGGAGGGGCTCCGGCTTCCGTTGCCTCGATGGTTCGGTGCTGGCCGGAGGGCCAGGGAGCTAGGGGTGGGACTCCCTGTCCAGCAGCCAAGAACGGAGCATGTGACAGCAGAGATCTGTCGTGTGCTCGAGGCTACCGCTGATGGTGGAACTCCGGCTGTGGTATGGTCGATGATGGGGGGTGTTGATGGTTCCCTCTGGCTGACCGTCATGGGTGAAGGGTGTGGCCACCATCTTCTGTTATGCACGCAAGAACGCCTGTCGTGACTCTCCGATGCGTTGGACCATTCCGATGTGGATGGTGAATGCCATCTGGAGGACCGTGATCTAAGCAGGGGTTAATGAGGATTCGTTGTAAATTTGTGACTGTGAGATGATGGTCAATGTAACAAACCCGGCACTCAACTTCAGTATGGATGCTGAACGATTTATTGTGTAGTATCAACAATAAAACGTTTCGGTCCTGCGGACCTTCCTCAGTTACTAATTGTGAGGTAAGTAGGGAGTAAACTTCCTTGCCAATAGAGCCCTATTGGAATCACTTATTATCCAGAAACGCTCCTGGTTTCAGCTTTAAAGCTGTGGTGTGTCCGGGTATAGACGCAGTGTCCACCGCTAGTCTTAATCGTCTGCCGGTGTGAAATCATTCAGCATCCATACTGAAGTTGAGTGCCGGGTTTGTTACATTGATTAGCTATAGGGTGTGGGAGCCTACCCGTGCACCTACGCTAGCAGTGCTCACGGTTAAATTCACCTGTGAGATGATGGTGACCCCGGGGATGAGGAAGGAGCCTGAGGCACGGTTAGGGAGTCGTGAGACGGCACAGGGAGTCGTGAGATGGCACAGGGAGGTGAGCACCTAAGCCAGATATAAGGGCTTGTAACCATTGCTCACCTTCCTGTCCTGCTCTGTCGCAGGGCCTCGATCACGCCGTCAGACATAGCTGCAGGGGGAGCTCCATGACCAAAGGACAACCAGGGAGAAAGAGGAAGGCACTGACCCCAGGCACCTGAATTTAACCCCTGAGGGTGTGGCCAGACATCACTTACTTTTTCCTCCCGTTGGTCAGTTGGGTGTCCCAATTATTGCATTATCTAGGGAGTAGTGGGAGGGGGGATTTGGGCACTGCACAGTTTCCTTCTGACTTTCCCATAGGGGCTCCGCAGTCAGAGGCAAGTTCCTTAATTAGCACTGTACCTGCCAATATAGCGTCCCTACAGTTTGTTACCCCCCCCCCCCCCACACACAGTATGATGTCCCCACAGTAAATTCCCGCCCACACACACAGTATGATGTCCTCACAGTACATTCCCCCCCACACGGTATGATGTCCCCACAGTATGTCCTCCCCCTCACAGTATGATGCCCCCACAGTACATTCCCCCATACACAGTATGATGCCCCCACAGTACATTCCCCCATACACAGTATGATGCT
Source organism: Ranitomeya variabilis (assembly GCF_051348905.1). Lineage (NCBI taxonomy): Eukaryota > Metazoa > Chordata > Amphibia > Anura > Dendrobatidae > Ranitomeya > Ranitomeya variabilis. The sequence goes on from NC_135238.1 coordinate 7,094,779, forward strand.
CCCACAGTACATTCCCCCATACACAGTATGATGCTCCCACAGTACATTCCCCCACACACACAGTATGATGTCCCCACAGTACATTCCCCCACACACAGTATGATGTCCTCATAGTACATTCCCCCCACACACAGTATGATGTCCCCACAGTACATTCCCCCACACACAGTATGATGTCCTCACAGTACATTCCCCCCACACACAGTATGATGTCCTCACAGTACATTCCCCCCACACACAGTATGATGTCCCCACAGTACATTCCCCCCACACACAGTATGTCCCCACAGTGCATTCCCCCACACACAGTATGATGTCCCCACAGTACATTCCCCCACACACAGTATGTCTCCACAGTACATTCCCCCACACAGTATGATGTCCCCACAGTACATTCCCCCACACACAGTATGATGTCCCCACAGTACATTCCCCCACACACAGTATGATGTCCCCACAGTACATTCCCCCCACACACAGTATGATGTCCGAACAGTACATTCCCCCACACACAGTATGATGTCCCCACAGTACATTCCCCCCACACAGTATGATGTCCCCACAGTACATTCCCCCACACACAGTATGATGTCCCCCCACAGTACATTCCCCCCACACAGTATGATGTCTCCACAGTACATTCCCCCCACACAGTATGATGTCTCCACAGTACATTCCCCCACACACAGAATGATGTCCCAACAGTACATTCCCCCACACACAGTATGATGTCCCCACAGTACATTCCCCCCACACAGTATGATGTCCCCACAGTACATTCCCCCCACACAGTATGTCTCCACAGTACATTCCCCCCACACAGTATGATGTCCCCACAGTACATTCCTCCACACAGTATGATGTCTCCACAGTACATTCCCCCACACACAGAATGATGTCCCAACAGTACATTCCCCCACACACAGTATGATGTCCCCACAGTACATTCCCCCCACACAGTATGATGTCCCCACAGTACATTCCCCCCACACAGTATGATGTCTCCACAGTACATTCCCCCACACACAGAATGATGTCCCAACAGTACATTCCCCCACACAGTATGATGTCCCCACAGTACATTCCCCCCACACAGTATGTCTCCACAGTACATTCCCCCCACACAGTATGATGTCCCCACAGTACATTCCCCCCACACAGTATGATGTCCCCACAGTACATTCCTCCACACAGTATGATGTCTCCACAGTACATTCCCCCACACACAGAATGATGTCCCAACAGTACATTCCCCCACACACAGTATGATGTCCCCACAGTACATTCCCCCCACACAGTATGTCCCCACAGTACATTCCTCCACACAGTATGATGTCCCCACAGTACATTCCTCCACACAGTATGATGTCTCCACAGTACATTCCCACACAGTATGATGTCCCCACAGTACATTGTCCCACACACAGTATGATGTCTCCACAGTATATTCCCCCACACAGTATAATGTACCCACGGTATATTCCCCCACACAGTATAATGTACCCACAGTACATTCCCCCACAGTATGATGTCCCCACAGTAGAATCCCTCCCACTTCACACTCTTTTTACTCCTAGAGACACTTCTGTCTGCAAATTGTGTCTTCAGAGGAAGAAGACAAACTCTAGTGCCACCTATAGGAAGTAAAAATACTTATATCCTAAGTCATGTGACACTTCTAGGATTTCTACACCCAATAGGTGGCGTTAGAGCTCTCCTCATTCTCCTCTCTGGAGAGGCAATTTCCATATTTAAATTTCCCAGAGAAGCCTTGCAAGGCTTAACTCTTGGCATGCCACTTCACAAGGAGCAACGTTACCCCTTGGATCTCGAGTGTCCAAACACATACGGACACAGTGCCTGTAAGATACCAGTAGAAATGCAGGAAGTCATTAGATACTTGAAGAACCCCACTTGAGTTTTGGCACATTTGCACAACCACTTTATTTTCTTTCTTCATGCACACACCCTTATTCTAGGCCTTTGGATGGGGAATTTTTAAAATTCCCGGTCGAGTGTCTGGTCAGTATTACACTGAAAAACCTTCACTTTTTATTTTTAGAAAGTAGTTCCCTGATGGGTTCCCTTCTTGACAGGTTTTGGTTAGAGGGGGTTGGAGTGTGTGGCCATCAGGTTCTGCTCCCTCCTGACCCCTTGGGTCTCCTATCTGGAGGACAGCGTTGTTGGCTTCCCTCTCCTGGGAGGGGAGCACAGTCTTAGGCTACTTTCACACTAGCGTCATGCACTGCACGTCGCTATGCGTCGTTTTGAAGAAAAACGCATCCTGTAAAAGTGCTTGCAGGATGCGTTTTTTCTCCATTGACTTGCATTAGCGATGCAGTGCGACGCATTGCCACACGTCGCAACCGTCGTGCGACGGTTGCGTCGGACCGTCGCCACCAAAAAACGTTGCATGGAACGTTTTTTGGTGCGTCGTCTGCAGCATTTCCGACCGCGCATGCGCGGCCGGAACTCCGCCCCTGCCTCCCCGCACCTCACAATCGGGCAGCGGATGCGTTGAAAAACAGCATCCGCTGCCCCCGTTGTGCGGCGCTTCCACACTATGCGTCGGTGCACTGCAACGTCGCATAGCGACGTGCAGTGCACGACGCTAGTGTGAAAGTAGCCTTAGGCCCCCACTGTCTTACTTGGGTGAGAGCTCAGGCAGATGCTGGGGGTAAGATTGGGTCTCCTCTGGCTTCAGCTGGAGGAGACTATTTGTCCCTGTGTCTCACTGTGGCCTTCTGGCTTGGAGGGACAGGGAACGGTTTGGAGGACACTTCTCTTTTTTGGAGAGGGTTTCAAGATGACAAGCATCTCAGCGCACTTTTTTTGTGGCACTTAGTCACTTTTTTAAGTGCACTATGGTGTAGGCACAAACTCAGGCATTAAAAAAAAAAAAAAAATAGACAGGTGAAGATTTACAGTCTTCATTCATGTCAATGACTAAGGAATCTTCCAATGAAGGTATTTTTCTTTCACATCGCAATCTGTTACATATAAATAGAAATCTTCAACTTTCACATTGGTCCCTGGGAATAATTTTATACTAGTACTTTACTTTTCTTTACTGAAGACTTTTCAGAACACTCATCATCACAGGCAGGATCACAATGACTGATAACACCTCTGTATACAGAAGATAGCTAAACATCCACAGTATGTGATGTCACAGCTCACCTCCTCCCCTTCCTGGACAATTACTGATAATACCTCTATATACAGTAGATAACACAGGATCCACCATTCACAATAGGTGATGTCACAGCTCACCTCCTCCCCTTCCTGGACAATTACTGATAATACCTCTATATACAGTAGATAACACAGGATCCACCATTCACAATAGGTGATGTCACAGCTCACCTCCTCCCCTTCCTGGACAATTACTGATAATACCTCTATATACAGTAGATAACACAGGATCCACCATTCACAATAGGTGATGTCACAGCTCACCTCCTCCTGTACAATGACTGATAACACCTCTGTATACAGGAGATAACACAGGTAAACAGGTGATTTTAAAACAAACCTTAGCCTGTGAAGATGAGCGCAGTCCTGAGACGTCATCTAATGGTCCCCGCATCCTCCGCCGCTCTGTTTCGAGCTCAGTATCTGACGGCCAGGTAATGATGACATCAGTGGGTGATACAGGGTCACTTCTTGTCTTCTCGCAGGTCTCTCCCCCATAATTATCATTACTCGCAAGAACAATCCGTATGCAGAGGAGATAGAAAGACGATTCCGACTGGCAGGTGCGGAGCAGGTAGTGCTGGTAGAAAACTACACCAAGGAAGACCACCTGCGGACCCTCAGCAAGGACACCGCTATCCTGACGTTCCTATACCATGCTCTGCAGGACGTCACCTTCCGGATGTCAGAGCGGCGCCACGTTGTAAGAGAAAGAGCCGAGCGCAAAAAGTTCCTGATCAAGTACATGCACCACATGGTGCTGGACAGGGAGATCCAAAAACTGAGGGCGACCCACAGGACTAACCGATAACGGTAATCAGCACCACGTCCGCCATCACCAATCGTGGAGGGATCGTCTCATCTTCTTACAATTAATAAAACAGCAAAGAGCTTGTAAAAATAATATTTAGGCTATGTGCACACGTTGCGGTTTTTGCCGTGGATTCGCAGCAGTTTTCCATGAGTGTACAGTACCATGTAAACCTATGGAAAACAAAATCCGCAGTGCACTTGCTGCGGGGACACGTAGCGTTGTTTATTCCACAGCATGTCAATTCTTTGTGCGGATTCCGCAGCGGTTTACATCTGCTCCACAGTAGGAATCCGCAGGTGTAAAACCGCAGGTGGAATCCACACAAAAACTGCATAAAATCCGCGGTAAATCCAGAGGTAAAATGCTTTTTACCTGAGGATTTCTCAAAACAGGTGCAGAAAAATCCGCAGAGGATCCATCTACATGAAGGCCATGCTGTTACCGATTACTGCTCATTGCCTTAGTTACCGACCACCTCTGCCGTCTTCTCAGCGGAGGCCGGTCTCCCAGGCAATAAGTGCGTGGTTTACAAGCCTTTTCTTTAGAACTTGTAAGCGCTACTCTGACTTTCTCCTCAGATCCCCTGCGCTCCTCCGGTATAGCAGAGGCAAAGTTGCAGAGGTCGGGTCAGCAGTGCGACCAACCATGCTGCTGGGGTGAACGGTCAATCACAATGGCAGCAGGGAGCCGAGGAGGAGATGGAAGATGAGCAATCCCTCTAACTGTGCAGCACTGGATCCACAGCACGCTATGTAAGGGCTGATTATTTCAGTACAATCTGTTGCCTTTTTCCATCATGGTGAACGGTGGTTTTTTCAGCTCTCTATGGCGGTATTGTCTGTGTGGCTGTATTACCTATGTTTGTCTCTTCTAGAGCACTGAGGTTTAAGGCTAAGTGCACACGTTGCAGAATTGCCGCGGAAATTTCCGCGGCAATTCTGAAGCGCCTGCCGCAGGTATATCGCATGTGGAATTAGCATGCGTATTACCGCAGAAAACTAGCGTTTTACAAGCATAATTAGCTTGCAGAATGCTAGCGTTTTCCAAGCGATCTGTAGCATTGCTTGGAAAACAGATTGACAGGTTGGTCACACATAGTGTTTGACAAGTGTGAGCAACTTTTTACTATTGATGCTGACTATGCCGCATTAATAGTAAAAGATAGATTGTTAAAAATAATTTAAAAAAAAAATGGTTATATTCACCTTCTGGCGGCCCGATCTCCTCAGCGGCTTCCGTTCCCATAGATGGTGTGTGTGCAGGACCTTCGATGACGTCGCGGGAAGCCACATGCGGGAAGTAAGCGATCTATGCATTCCTAGGTGTGGGGAATCCCCGCGATTCCGCAAATTTAATGAACGTGCTGCGTTTTTTTCTGGAATGCGATTCCTCTCAGGAAAAAAATGCATGTGCACAAAAAATGCGGATTGCATTCTATTAAATAGGATGCTTAATGTGAGCGTTTTTTGCCGGTTTTATAGCGTTTTTATAGCGAAAAACACGCGAAAAATCTGCTACGTGTGCACACAACCTAAGACTGGCTTTATTCATGGGGGAGGAAGAAAAAGAAAGGTCTTCCTAAACGCGCCCACATAGCCGATTGCGTAGCACCGATGTTAACTAAGCACTTCAACGTTTGAGGAGCTTTCAGTTCTTCACCAATAACCCTTTTTCAGTGGTACATGGGGGAGGTCGGACATTGCCCCGAAGTGTCGGAGATTAGGACGGTTTCAGCTTGTCCTAATAAAAAGGGTTCAGTCGCTCCTGAAGAGCCCCTCCGCATGTGAGGTTCATATACATAACAGCGCCTCACTGTCTTCCTGAGATGTAGATCTATTATGCATTGCTTATATAGCACCATCATATTCCACAGCGCTGTACAGGCATCAGCACTGTCCCCATCGGGGCTCACAATCTACATTCCCTATCAGTATGTCTGGAATGTGGGAGAGAGCCCGGAGGAAACCCATGCAAACACGGGGAGAACATACAATCTCCTTGCACATGTTTCCTTGGTGGGACATGAACCCAGCACCCCAGGCTGAAAAGCAACAGCGCTAACCACTGAGCCACCAGGATGCTATAAATATTGTACAGTGCTAACCACTGAGACACTGTGCTGCCCTATATATAGTTCAGTGCTAACCACTGAGCCACTATATATATATATATATATATATATATATATATATATATATATATATATATATATATATATAGTACAGTGCTAACCAGAGCCACTGTGCTGCCCTATATATAGTAGTGCTAACCACTGAGCCACCGTGCTGCCCTATAGTTCAGTGCTAACCACTGAACCACCATCCTGCTATAATATATATATATATATATATATATATATATATATATATATATATATATATATATATATATATATATATATATATATATATTAATAATAGTAAAAAAATGGAACAGCACAACACTTTAAACTTATCTTCTGGGTGCAGAGCCTCCAGGCAGCCTGTCCACTGGCTATCCACAGTCCATAGATTCAAACAAAAACCAGGCAGCACTCCATTATTTCTTAATCAATTGTGCAGTGTTTAATTACACCCACATGTCTGTCCTTCTTTTTTGTTTCGGCTCTAACTGAGCCTTTCTCAAGCAGTGGGTAAGCCTTTTCAATACATATATATAGGTTTAAAACCATAACAAACCTTATTGCCATTGGTGGTAAATACAATACATGTGTTACAATATGTGCATTTATCATTAGTCATTTACATTATAAAGTGCTTTAGTGCATTATAAAGTGCCGCATTATGTGTCCGTGTTTACATGTGTTATAAACTTTATCAGACTATCTTATTACGTGTATCTTACCCCCGGGGTTGCTTGCCGGTAATGGAGGACGTCCTCATGTATCTCGGCGTTACCTGAGATCTATTGCGCATGTCCGCAACGTCACACCACTGTGTTGGACCAAGGACCAATCAATGGCATCCGCGCATGCGCAGAAGCACAGTATTACGCCATCTTTGTAGTGGCATTCCACATCAGCCATATTATGTGAGGTTAATCCTCATTAGAGGGGACAGACATGTGGGTGTAATTAAACACTGCACAATTGATTAAGAAATAATGGAGTGCTGCCTGGTTTTTGTTTGAATATATATATATATATATATATATATATATATATATATATATATATATATATATATATATATATATATATATATATATATATATATATATATACACACACAGACATACATATATATATATACACACACACACATTATATATATAGTAGTGCTAACCACTGAGCCCCCGTGCTGCCCCATATATATAGTACAGTCCTTTTTAAATGATTTTTAGTGAATCTTTTAACAAGGGGGTAGGGAAGGGGGTAACAGTGGGAAGGGGAGGGAGTCAATAATTAGAGAACTCGGACAGAATATCTCAAATTGGCAGAGTAGCAAAGTTACAACATTGCACTGTATTTCTGAACAGGTACATGACATAATTGTGGTTAACAGAAGTAAACAAAAGAGAAAATATTAGTAAACTTAGGCTACTTTCACACTAGCCTTAACTGCAATACGTCGCAAATGCGTCGTTTTGCCGAAACTACGCATGCAGCAAAAGTTCTTGCTGGATACGTTTTTTCGTCATAGACTAACATTAGCGACACATTTGTGACGCATTGCCAAACGTCGCGTCCGTTTTGCGACGCTTGGGCGTGTGGTAGCGGACCGTCGGGAGAAAAAAACGTTACATGTAACGTTTTTTGCTCCCGACGGTCCGCTTTTTCCGACTGCGCATGCGCGGCCGGAACTCCGCCCCCCCCCCACCTCCCCGCACCTCACAATGGGGCAGCGGATGCGTTGGAAAAATACATCCGCTGCCCCCGTTGTGCGGCGGAGACCACGCTAGCGTCGGGAACGTCGGCCCGACGCACGGCGACGGGTTGTTCCCGACGCTAGTGTGAAAGTAGCCTTACTGGTCAGTTCGTCCACACACATCTTACAGGTAACTCAAGAACTGCGAAATGTTAAATTCTATAGCTCCCACTTCCTATTAGATTTCTTTATACCTTTATTGTTAACAGCAAACCTCCATCCTAAGGAGCCGTGTAAAGTTTACCTAATATATCTGTAAATTCAGGCTTTTTCCACCAATAAGCTAGGGTATTCTTAACTACTAAAAAATGTGGATCAGGATATATTTGATCGAAGAATCTACGTGCTCCATGTCAACAGAGAGAAGTGCCCTTTGAGGGGTTATCAAAAAGCTATTATTGGAAAAAGAGATATGTTGTGAAACATGCGTCCAGTGTGTTAACCTTACAGCACCCTCAAAATATGTGGTAAAGGTCGCCCTGCAGTCCGATCGAGACTTCTATGTGATCGTCTAATAGGGGTACAGCACCACCTTGACCGATTGCTATTAGAGGCATAGGTAGCACTGAATAGCACGGTCCCATTGATCAGTCTGAAGAGTGATATTAAGGTCAGCCTCCCACCTTTTCATGTATATATTCCTAAGAGTGGTAACATCTTTGTTAACGTAGTTGATTTTTTAGACTCCAAATATTTGTTGTGTTACGCAAAAGCAAAGAAAGGGATTTCAACATTCATTATTTTACTATTAATAACACCGACTCGGACAGAGGGATTTATTTGATCCTTGACTTGATCCAAATATCGGGTAATGAAAACTTATACATAGAAGCGAGCAAAGGTAGAGGAAGTTTTTTAATTTGTTCAACTCCAATGGAGTTTTTAGTAGGTTTAATGAGTATTTTCCAGGCATAAATTAGAGCTTGAAAATTTGGGTGTTTAGATTCTTTTAGCTGTGTGTGGATTAAGAAATTGAAAAACATTTCTGGGATAGACTTTAGGCTGCTATAAACAGATTCTAGGATGAACCACGCAGGGTGAGAGTGGTCGCTGAACCAATGCCAACTTTGTTTAAGCAGGGATGCCAGGTAATATGCATATATATTTGGTAAACCAAAACCTCCGTTACATTTACGTTTGTACAAAAGGTCAACCGCCACTCGAGCCCTTTTTCCATTCCAAACAAACGAGTTGATCATGCCTTGAATCTTAGAGATAAACCGAGAAGGAAAAACTATTGGGAGGGTGCTAAATATGTAAAGCATTTTAGATAGAATAAAGGATTTAACTGCCAGGATTTTGCCTAATAAGGAGATCTGAGCGCCCAAGATTAGAAAAGTCGACCGAGATCGTTTTTGTAATGTTGTCCAGATTGGCATCGGTAGTAGAGTGTAGCTTGTTTGTACAAGTGATGCCCAGATAGACAATGTCTTTCCCTTCCAGTGCAAAATCCGTTTGCTCCCTCAAATCACCAATCTCGGCCTGATTCATCTTAAACGTAAGTACTTTGGACTTTTGAGAATTTATCTTGAAGTATGAGACTTTAGAGAGGGTCTCCAATTCTAGAGTTAGGGCTCTGACGGAGTTTATATGGTCTCCCATTGTTAGAAAAAGATCGTCGGCCAACAAACTAATTTTAAATTGACGAGAGGGAAAATTGAATCCAAGAATTGACTTATTCAATCCAATTTTTTCTGCAAGGGGTTCTATGGCGAGAAAAATATATGATTAACTAGCTTGTCCCTCTGCTCTATAAACGGTCGCTTCCTCTGAAGTGAATTGCGCTACTGATTTGGGTTGGCTCCGGACCCATTAACCCTTGTGGAATAGGAGATGGTGGCAGCATACTTTGTTCTGTGCGTTTGGGAGACTTTGTAGAGACGGCGGCGTTGATAATTGTTCCCGCCTGTGTGGGAGTAGTTATATTGCCCTCCTGCAGTGTGCACAATAGCCAGCACACAGCCTTTCTGGCGACTAATTACCCTAGGTGCAGTACCTAATCTGACCTGAGGGTAAGGGAGGCGCCAGATCGCTGCAAGTATGAAACCGGAAAGTGGGATATCGATAAATCCCCCTCAGAGGGAACCAGGGGCAACCAAACAACCCCGGTTCATGACAAATTAGTGTGAGTAGTGGGGACGATAAAGATATCCTCCCCGGGATCCCTGACATATTGTTGGGATCCGTGACAGTGTTGGCAGCACGGTGTGAACCGTGACAGGTACCCTGGAACCAGGTAAAGACTGCAACCCTGTGTCCTCTATTTGCTGGCATTCACCATCCCTGCCAAGCACACCGGGAGCCCTGGGGACACCGCTTCACCTGTGGGAAGCGACATCATCTTTGTTACAGCACCATCGCCCCCAGAGGACCCCTTTAAGCAGCGTCGGTCACCTCTGACCGAGAACCACAGGTGGCATCACAAACTTTTATTATTTCCACGACCCCTTTAAAGACCGTCCCTTTTACTTGGGCGCCCAGAGCCACGGACCGGGTCGCTGCCACTGTGACCACCCCTTTAATTGTGACCGGACCTGGTACCGAGTACCCCCACTGCCCTGACGGGCGACTCAGATCCAGAATGTGAGAGATTTTATACAAGAAAATTTGTTTTAATTTTTCAGCAAAATATCATCACGTATATATATATATACACATACGAACAACGGCACCTGATGTCTGTACTAAGCAAGTGCAACAGTCCAAGCCCCTTAAACCCTCTGCACTGCTGTTGTGCACCATGCAGCATCTGATACAGATGAGAGATAGGTCACCGGCGCGGGTCACAGGGCGAACGGGTTGGCGTGGATGGTGACATCTTTGATTCGCACTTCTTCCAGGGGCCGGAAGGATTTCTCATGTACCGGAAGTTTCTCCAGTTCATCCAACGTGTCCAGTCCATCGATGACTCTGCAGAGCATAGAGGGAACAACACGCAGCTCCTGAAATACTCTGTGCTGCTGGGGACCCAGCTCCTTCTGCTATAAAACATTTAGCCTCTGTCCTCCCATTCACCCGGATGTGAAAAGGGGAATGGGGACAGAGAGAAGCGAGAGCCACGGGGAACAGAACTGCCGAGTATGCGAACAGAACCACTCTACTGGCCTCAAACACTCTGTGCTGCTTTTACTGTTTGCTTCTTCCACTATGGATCTCTCAGTACGAGACCTCCCTATAAGATCAGAGCTGACATCCTCTGCGCTGCAGAGCCCCCTTCTCCTGACATCCTCTGCGCTGCAGAGCCCCCTTCTCCTGACATCCTCTGTGCTGCAGGGCCCCCTCTCCTGACATCCTCTGTGCTGCAGGACCCCCTCTCCTGACATCCTCTGTGCTGCAGGACCCCCTCTCCTGACATCCTCTGTGCTGCAGGGCCTCCTCTCCTGACATCCTCTGTGCTGCAGGGCCCCCTCTCCTGACATCCTCTGTGCTGCAGGACCCCCTCTCCTGACATCCTCTGTGCTGCAGGACCCCCTCTCCTGACATCCTCTGTGCTGCAGGACCCCCTCTCCTGACATCCTCTGTGCTGCAGGACCCCCTCTCCTGACATCCTCTGTGCTGCAGGACCCCCTCTCCTGACATCCTCTGTGCTGCAGGGTCCCCTTCTCCTGACATCCTCTGTGCTGCAGGACCCCCTCTCCTGACATCCTCTGTGCTGCAGGGCCCCCTCTCCTGACATCCTCTGTGCTGCAGGGCCCCCTCTCCTGACATCCTCTGTGCTGCAGGACCCCCTCTCCTGACATCCTCTGTGCTGCAGGGCCCCCTCTCCTGACATCCTCTGTGCTGCAGGGCCCCCTCTCCTGACATCCTCTGTGCTGCAGGACCCCCTCTCCTGACATCCTCTGTGCTGCAGGGCCCCCTCTCCTGACATCCTCTGTGCTGCAGGGCCCCCTCTCCTGACATTCTCTGTGCTGCAGGGCCTCCTCTCCTGACATCCTCTGTGCTGCAGGACCCCCTCTCCTGACATCCTCTGTGCTGCAGGGTCCCCTTCTCCTGACATCCTCTGTGCTGCAGGACCCCCTCTCCTGACATCCTCTGTGCTGCAGGGCCCCCTCTCCTGACATCCTCTGTGCTGCAGGGCCCCCTCTCCTGACATCCTCTGTGCTGCAGGGCCTCCTCTCCTGACATCCTCTGTGCTGCAGGGCCCCCTCTCCTGACATCCTCTGTGCTGCAGGGCCCCCTCTCCTGACATCCTCTGTGCTGCAGGGTCCCCTTCTCCTGACATCCTTTGTGCTGCAGGACCCCCTCTCCTGACATCCTCTGTGCTGCAGGACCCCCTCTCCTGACATCCTCTGTGCTGCAGGGCCCCCTCTCCTGACATCCTCTGTGCTGCAGGGCCCCCTCTCCCGACATCCTATGTGCTGCAGGGCCCCCTCTCCTGACATCCTCTGTGCTGCAGGGCCCCCTCTCCTGACATCCTCTGTGCTGCAGGGCCCCCTCTCCTGACATCCTATGTGCTGCAGGGCCCCCTCTCCTGACATCCTCTGTGCTGCAGGGCCCGGTCACTTACTTCCCCAGTATGGTGTACTTCATGTCCAGATGCGGCTGTTTGCCGTACGTGATGAAGAACTGCGAGGCGTTGGTATTGGGGCCGCTGTTTGCCATGGAGACGACACCGCGGACGCTGTGCTGCGGGAGACATGATGGAGGACTGGAATCATCCTGAAAGGCTGGTAATAATCTCATCACACAGTCTGATACTCTGGCGCTGATTCTGGATCATCAGACCTGCTATGTGATAATACACACATACTGTACGTCTCTGCACAGCGGCCTCAGCAGAGGGAGCCGAGCCCGGGATAAGTCGCCGGAATATCAGGTGCCGGACTAACAGACATTCAGTACACTGGCTCTAACTGATGGATGGAGGACACAATGTAACTCACCTTTAAGAATTCGCTGAATTCATCCTCAAATTTACGACCCCAGATGCTTTGACCGCCCTTCCCTGTCCCTGAAAAAGAAAACCAAGATCAGCGGCAACAGAGAACAGAGCGAACGACACCGAGAGAGGAGGGCACCAACAGAGCGAGAGACACCGAGAAAGGAGGGAGCCAACAGAGCGAGCGACACCGAGAAAGGAGGGCACCAACAGAGCATGAGACAACGAGAAAGGAGGGCGCCAACAAAGAGACAGCGAGAAAGGAGGGAGCCAACAGAGCGAGCGACACCGAGAAAGGAGGGAGCCAACAGAGCGAGCGACACCGAGAAAGGAGGGCACCAACAGAGCATGAGACAACGAGAAAGGAGGGCGCCAACAAAGAGACAGCGAGAAAGGAGGGAGCCAACAGAGCGAGCGACACCGAGAAAGGAGGGAGCCAACAGAGCGAGTGACACCGAGAAAGGAGGGCGCCAACAGAGCAAGAGACACCGAGAAAGGAGGGCGCCAACAGAGCATGAGACAACGAGAAAGGAGGGCGCCAACAAAGACAGCGAGAAAGGAGGGAGCCAACAGAGCGAGCGACACCGAGAAAGGAGGGAGCCAACAGAGCGAGTGACACCGAGAAAGGAGGGAGCCAACAGCGCAAGAGACACCGAGAAAGGAGGGCGCCAACAGAGCATGAGACAACGAGAAAGGAGGGCGCCAACAAAGAGACAGCGAGAAAGCAGGGAGCCAACAGAGCGAGCGACACCGAGAAAGGAGGGAGCCAACAGAGCGAGTGACACCGAGAAAGGAGGGAGCCAACAGCGCAAGAGACACCGAGAAAGGAGGGCGCCAACAGAGCATGAGACAACGAGAAAGGAGGGTGCCAACAAAGAGACAGCGAGAAAGGAGGGAGCCAACAGAGCGAGAGACACCGAGAAAGGAGGGAGCCAACAGAGCGAGCGACACCGAGAAAGGAGGGCGCCAACAGAGCATGAGACAACGAGAAAGGAGGGCGCCAACAAAGAGACAGCGAGAAAGGAGGGAGCCAACAGAGCGAGCGACACCGAGAAAGGAGGGAGCCAACAGAGCGAGTGACACCGAGAAAGGAGGGAGCCAACAGCGCAAGAGACAACGAGAAAGGAGGGTGCCAACAAAGAGACAGCGAGAAAGGAGGGAGCCAACAGAGCGAGAGACACCGAGAAAGGAGGGAGCCAACAGAGCGAGCGACACCGAGAAAGGAGGGAGCCAACAGAGCGAGCGACACCGAGAAAGGAGGGAGCCAACAGAGCGAGCGACACCGAGAAAGGAGGGAGCCAACAGAGCGAGCGACACCGAGAAAGGAGGGAGCCAACAGAGCGAGCGACACCGAGAAAGGAGGGAGCCAACAGAGCTAGAGACACCGAGAAAGGAGGGCGCCAACACAGCAAGAGACACCGAGAAAGGAGGGAGCCAACAGAGCAAGCGACACCGAGAAAGGAGGGAGCCAACAGAGCGAGAGACACCGAGAAAGGAGGGCGCCAACAGAGCGAGCGACACCGAGAAAGGAGGGCGCCAACAGAGTGAGCGACACCGAGAAAGGAGGGCGCCAACAGAGCGAGCGATGCCGAGAAAGGAGGGCGCCAACAGAGCGAGCGACACCGAGAAAGGAGGGCGCCAACAGAGCGAGCGACACCGAGAAAGGAGGGTGCCAACAGAGTGAGCGACACCGAGAAAGGAGGGCGCCAACAGAGCATGAGACACCGAGAAAGGAGGGCGCCAACAGAGCATGAGAAACCGAGAAAGGAGGGGGCCAACAGAGCAAGAGACACCGAGAAAGGAGGGCGCCAACAGAGCATGAGACACCGAGAAAGGAGGGAGCCAACAGAGCTAGAGACACCGAGAAAGGAGGGCACCAACAGAGCGAGCGACACCGAGAAAGAAGGGCGCCAACAGAGCTACACCGAGAAAGGAGGGCGCCAACAGAGCGAGCGACACCGAGAAAGGAGGGCACCAACAGAGAGTCAGCGAGGAGGTCGCCAGACACGGCCCGGATCAGCAGCACTCTCCCGTCACCTGTGGGGTCTCCCGTCTGCACCATGAAGCCCTTGATGTTGCGGTGGAACACGCAGCCAGTGTAGTAGTTCCCGGCACACAGAGCCATGAAGTTCTGCAGGAGGAGACAGAGGGTCAGCAGTGGGAACAGTCAGCGTGGCGGCGGCGGCCCGGGCGTCAGCCTCACTCACCTCACTGGGCCTCACTCACCTCACTGGGCCTCAGCCTCACTCACCCCACTGGGCCTCACTCTCTTCACTGGCCCTCAGCCTCACTCACCTCACTGGGCCTCACTCTCCTCACTGGCCCTCACTCACCTCACTGGACCTCAGCCTCACTCACCTCACTGGGCCTCACTGGCCCTCAGCCTCACTCTCCTCACTGGCCCTCAGCCTCACTCACCTCACTGGGCCTCACTCACCTCACTGGGCCTCACTCACCTCACTGGGCCTCACTGGGCCTCACTCACCTCACTGGGCCTCACTCACCTCACTGGGCCTCACTCACCTCACTGGGCCTCACTCACCTCACTGGGCCTCACTCACCTCACTGGGCCTCACTCACCCCACTGGGCCTCACTCACCCCACTGGGCCTCACTCACCCCACTGGGCCTCACTCACCTCACTGGGCCTCACTCACCTCACTGGCCCTCAGCCTCACTCACCTCACTGGCCCTCAGCCTCACTCACCCCACTGGGCCTCACTCACCTCACTGGGCCTCACTCACCTCACTGGGCCTCATTCACCTCACTGGGCCTCACTCACCTCACTGGCCCTCAGCCTCACTCACCTCACTGGGCCTCACTCACCTCACTGGCCCTCAGCCTCACTCACCCCACTGGGCCTCACTCACCTCACTGGCCCTCAGCCTCACTCACCCCACTGGGCCTCACTCACCTCACTGGCCCTCAGCCTCACTCACCTCACTGGGCCTCAGCCTCACTCACCTCACTGGGCCTCACTCACCTCACTGGCCCTCAGCCTCACTCACCCCACTGGGCCTCACTCACCTCACTGGCCCTCAGCCTCACTCACCCCACTGGGCCTCACTCACCTCACTGGCCCTCACTCACCTCACTGGGCCTCACTCACCTCACTGGGCCTCACTCACCTCACCTCACTGGGCCTCACTCACCTCACTGGCCCTCAGCCTCACTCACCTCACTGGGCCTCACTCACCTCACTGGGCCTCAGCCTCACTCACCTCACTGGGCCTCACTCACCTCGCTGGCCCTCAGCCTCACTCACCTCACTGGGCCTCACTCACCTCACTGGCCCTCAGCCTCACTCACCTCACTGGGCCTCACTCACCTCACTGGCCCTCAGCCTCACTCACCTCACTGGGCCTCACTCACCTCACTCACCTCACTGGCCCTCAGCCTCACTCACCTCACTGGGCCTCACTCACCTCACTGGGCCTCACTCACCTCACTGGGCCTCACTGGGCCTCACTCACCTCACTGGGCCTCACTCACCTCACTGGGCCTCACTCACCTCACTGGGCCTCACTCACCTCACTGGGCCTCACTCACCTCACTGGGCCTCACTCACCTCACTGGGCCTCACTCACCCCACTGGGCCTCACTCACCCCACTGGGCCTCACTCACCTCACTGGGCCTCACTCACCTCACTGGCCCTCAGCCTCACTCACCTCACTGGCCCTCAGCCTCACTCACCCCACTGGGCCTCACTCACCTCACTGGGCCTCACTCACCTCACTGGGCCTCACTCACCTCACTGGGCCTCACTCACCTCACTGGCCCTCAGCCTCACTCACCTCACTGGGCCTCAGCCTCACTCACCTCACTGGCCCTCAGCCTCACTCACCCCACTGGGCCTCACTCACCTCACTGGCCCTCAGCCTCACTCACCCCACTGGGCCTCACTCACCTCACTGGCCCTCAGCCTCACTCACCTCACTGGGCCTCAGCCTCACTCACCTCACTGGGCCTCACTCACCTCACTGGCCCTCAGCCTCACTCACCCCACTGGGCCTCACTCACCTCACTGGCCCTCAGCCTCACTCACCCCACTGGGCCTCACTCACCTCACTGGCCCTCACTCACCTCACTGGGCCTCACTCACCTCACTGGGCCTCACTCACCTCACCTCACTGGGCCTCACTCACCTCACTGGCCCTCAGCCTCACTCACCTCACTGGGCCTCACTCACCTCACTGGGCCTCAGCCTCACTCACCTCACTGGGCCTCACTCACCTCACTGGCCCTCAGCCTCACTCACCTCACTGGGCCTCACTCACCTCACTGGCCCTCAGCCTCACTCACCTCACTGGGCCTCACTCACCTCACTGGCCCTCAGCCTCACTCACCTCACTGGGCCTCACTCACCTCACTGGCCCTCAGCCTCACTCACCTCACTGGGCCTCACTCACCTCACTGGCCCTCAGCCTCACTCACCTCACTGGGCCTCACTCACCTCACTGGGCCTCACTCACCTCACTGGGCCTCAGCCTCACTCACCTCACTGGGCCTCACTCACCTCACTGGGCCTCAGCCTCACTCACCTCACTGGGCCTCACTCACCTCACTGGCCCTCAGCCTCACTCACCCCACTGGGCCTCACTCACCTCACTGGGCCTCACTCACCTCACTGGGCCTCACTCACCTCACTGGGCCTCACTCACCTCACTGGGCCTCACTCACCTCACTGGGCCTCACTCACCTCACTGGGCCTCACTCACCTCACTGGGCCTCACTCACCTCACTGGGCCTCACTCACCCCACTGGCCCTCAGCCTCACTCACCTCACTGGCCCTCAGCCTCACTCACCCCACTGGGCCTCACTCACCTCACTGGGCCTCACTCACCTCACTGGGCCTCACTCACCTCACTGGCCCTCAGCCTCACTCACCTCACTGGGCCTCACTCACCTCACTGGCCCTCAGCCACACTCACCCCACTGGGCCTCACTCACCTCACTGGCCCTCAGCCTCACTCACCCCACTGGGCCTCACTCACCTCACTGGCCCTCAGCCTCACTCACCTCACTGGGCCTCAGCCTCACTCACCTCACTGGGCCTCACTCACCTCACTGGCCCTCAGCCTCACTCACCCCACTGGCCCTCAGCCTCACTCACCCCACTGGGCCTCACTCACCTCACTGGCCCTCACTCACCTCACTGGGCCTCACTCACCTCACTGGGCCTCAGCCTCACTCACCTCACTGGGCCTCACTCACCTCACTGGCCCTCAGCCTCACTCACCTCACTGGGCCTCACTCACCTCACTGGCCCTCAGCCTCACTCACCTCACTGGGCCTCACTCACCTCACTGGCCCTCAGCCTCACTCACCTCACTGGGCCTCACTCACCTCACTGGCCCTCAGCCTCACTCACCTCACTGGGCCTCACTCACCTCACTCACCTCACTGGCCCTCAGCCTCACTCACCTCACTGGGCCTCACTCACCTCACTCACCTCACTGGCCCTCAGCCTCACTCACCTCACTGGGCCTCACTCACCTCACTGGCCCTCAGCCTCACTCACCTCACTGGGCCTCACTCACCTCACTGGGCCTCACTCACCTCACTGGGCCTCACTCACCTCACTCACCTCACTGGGCCTCAGCCTCACTCACCCCACTGGGCCTCACTCACCTCACTGGCCCTCAGCCTCACTCACCTCACTGGGCCTCAGCCTCACTCACCTCACTGGGCCTCACTCACCTCACTGGCCCTCAGCCTCACTCACCTCACTGGGCCTCACTCACCTCACTGGGCCTCACTCACCTCACTGGCCCTCACTCACCTCACTGGCCCTCACTCACCTCACTGGGCCTCACTCACCTCACTGGGCCTCACTCACCTCACTGGCCCTCAGCCTCACTCACCCCACTGGGCCTCACTCACCTCACTGGCCCTCAGCCTCACTCACCCTCAGCCTCACTCACCTCACTGGGCCTCACTCACCTCACTGGCCCTCAGCCTCACTCACCTCACTGGGCCTCACTCTCCTCACTGGCCCTCAGCCTCACTCACCTCACTGGGCCTCACTCACCTCACTGGCCCTCAGCCTCACTCACCTCACTGGGCCTCACTCACCTCACTGGGCCTCACTCACCTCACTGGCCCTCAGCCTCACTCACCTCACTGGGCCTCACTCACCTCACTGGCCCTCAGCCTCACTCACCCCACTGGGCCTCACTCACCTCACTGGCCCTCAGCCTCACTCACCTCACTGGGCCTCACTCACCTCACTGGCCCTCAGCCTCACTCACCCTCAGCCTCACTCACCTCACTGGGCCTCACTCACCTCACTGGGCCTCACTCACCTCACTGGGCCTCACTCACCTCACTGGCCCTCAGCCTCACTCACCTCACTGGGCCTCACTCACCTCACTGGCCCTCAGCCTCACTCACCTCACTGGGCCTCACTCACCTCACTGGCCCTCAGCCTCACTCACCTCACTGGGCCTCACTCACCTCACTGGGCCTCACTCACCTCACTGGGCCTCACTCTCCTCACTGGGCCTCACTCTCCTCACTGGGCCTCACTCTCCTCACTGGGCCTCACTCTCCTCACTGGGCCTCAGCCTCACTCACCTCACTGGGCCTCACTCTCCTCACTGGCCCTCAGCCTCACTCACCTCACTGGGCCTCACTCACCTCACTGGGCCTCACTCACCTCACTGGCCCTCAGCCTCACTCACCTCACTGGGCCTCACTCACCTCACTGGGCCTCACTCACCTCACTGGCCCTCAGCCTCACTCACCTCACTGGGCCTCACTCACCTCACACCTCACTGGGCCTCACTCACCTCACTGGGCCTCACTCACCTCACTGGGCCTCACTCACCTCACTGGGCCTCACTCACCTCACTGGGCCTCACTCACCTCACTGGGCCTCAGCCTCACTCACCCCACTGGGCCTCACTCACCTCACTGGCCCTCAGCCTCACTCACCTCACTGGGCCTCAGCCTCACTCACCTCACTGGGCCTCACTCACCTCACTGGCCCTCAGCCTCACTCACCCCACTGGGCCTCACTCACCTCACTGGCCCTCAGCCTCACTCACCCCACTGGGCCTCACTCACCTCACTGGGCCTCACTCACCTCACTGGCCCTCAGCCTCACTCACCTCACTGGCCCTCAGCCTCACTCACCTCACTGGGCCTCACTCACCTCACTGGGCCTCAGCCTCACTCACCTCACTGGGCCTCAGCCTCACTCACCTCACTGGGCCTCAGCCTCACTCACCTCACTGGGCCTCAGCCTCACTCACCTCACTGGGCCTCACTCACCTCACTGGGCCTCACTCACCTCACTGGGCCTCACTCACCTCACTGGGCCTCACTCACCTCACTCACCCCACTGGGCCTCACTCACCTCACTGGCCCTCAGCCTCACTCACCTCACTGGGCCTCACTCACCTCACTGGCCCTCAGCCTCACTCACCCTCACTCTCCTCACTGGGCCTCACTCACCTCACTGGGCCTCACTCACCTCACTGGGCCTCACTCACCTCACTGGGCCTCACTCACCTCACTGGGCCTCAGCCTCACTCACCTCACTGGCCCTCAGCCTCACTCGGCCTCACTCTCCTCACTGGGCCTCACTCTCCTCACTGGGCCTCACTCTCCTCACTGGGCCTCACTCTCCTCACTGGGCCTCACTCTCCTCACTGGGCCTCACTCTCCTCACTGGGCCTCACTCTCCTCACTGGGCCTCACTGGGCCTCACTCACCTCACTGGGCCTCACTCACCTCACTGGGCCTCACTCACCTCACTGGGCCTCACTCCTCACTGGGCCTCACTCTCCTCACTGGGCCTCACTCTCCTCACTGGGCCTCACTCACCTCACTGGGCCTCACTCACCTCACTGGGCCTCACTCACCTCACTGGGCCTCACTCACCTCACTGGGCCTCACTCACCTCACTGGGCCTCACTCTCCTCACTGGGCCTCACTCACCTCACTGGGCCTCACTCACCTCACTCTCCTCACTGGCCCTCAGCCTCACTCACCTCACTGGGCCTCACTCTCCTCACTGGGCCTCACTCACCTCACTGGGCCTCACTCACCTCACTCTCCTCACTGGCCCTCAGCCTCACTCACCTCACTGGGCCTCACTCTCCTCACTGGGCCTCACTCACCTCACTGGGCCTCACTCTCCTCACTGGGCCTCACTCTCCTCACTGGCCCTCGGCCTCACTCACCTCACTGGGCCTCGGCCTCACTCACCTTACTGGGCCTCACTCTCCTCACTGGGCCTCACTCACCTCACTGGGCCTCACTCTCCTCACTGGCCCTCGGCCTCACTCACCTCACTGGGCCTCGGCCTCACTCACCTCACTGGGCCTCGGCCTCACTCACCTCACTCGCCTTCGGCGCTCGCTCACAGAACACCTCAATTTTGATGTCGCCCAAGTCCGTGTGCAGCGTCACCGCCTGAGAGAACGGAGAAGGGGGATCAGGGAGACGTCAGGGGAGCCGGGGAGCCACGGGGGTGACATTCCGGGAGCCGGGGAGACGCGAGGCGGCCATGGCTCATTGTTTCCTCACACCCGAGTATCACCGCCTCGTGCAGGGGTCACTTACTTACAGAATTACTGACAGCTGATGATGATGTGGGAGAGAACTCACCATCGTGTCCGCGGGAAGATCAGAGGCAGAATTGCGCCCGTGCTCCCGGGTGTACCAGCATGGGCGCCCCCGCCTTCTCTCGCCTCATGGGTGTAGCAATATGGCCGACCGCCAGCCCAGTACAGTCTAAACTTCCTGTGAGTAGGAACACGGCATTAAAGAGAAAGCCGGGTGTGGTAAGATGGCGGCTTTTCCTGTTGGGAACGGAAGTGGTTCGAAATCTGGGTGTAGAAAGATGGCGGCTTTCTGAAGCTGCAGGTGGTGACTTGAGTACAGAACCGGTGAGTGCAGGGGAGGAGGGCATGCTGGAACTTGTAGTGAATTGCTGGGAAAAGTTGATATTAGTGCTTATTGTTCTGAGCTCACATCTGTGTCCTGTGACTACATTCTACTTCTGCAAAATGCACGCTACTGCTCTCTGTTATCAACCACTTCAGGCTGATTAGAGTGTACTGTAGAGCTTTCTAGAATGAAAAGTATACAGGGGCAGGGAGTATACAGCACAAAGGAGACTGTAAGTATACAGAGGGGTCGGGGCAGTGGGGTGTGCAGCGGAGGAGGTGGTGCGGGGCAGTGGGGTGTGCAGCGGTGGAGGAGGTGGTGCGGGGCAGTGGGGTGTACAGGGGTGGAGGAGGTGGTGCGGGGCAGTGGGGTGTGCAGCGGTGGAGGAGGTGGTGTGGGGCAGTGGGGTGTGCAGCGGAGGAGGTGGTGCGGGGCAGTGGGGTGTGCAGCGGTGGAGGAGGTGGTGCGGGGCAGTGGGGTGTACAGGGGTGGAGGAGGTGGTGCGGGGCAGTGGGGTGTGCAGCGGTGGAGGAGGTGGTGCGGGGCAGTGGGGTGTACAGGGGTGGAGGAGGTGGTGCGGGGCAGTGGGGTGTACAGGGGTGGAGGAGGTGGTGCGGGGCAGTGGGGTGTGCAGCGGTGGAGGAGGTGGTGCGGGGCAGTGGGGTGTGCAGCGGTGGAGGAGGTGGTGCGGGGCAGTGGGGTGTGCAGCGGAGGAGGTGGTGCGGGGCAGTGGGGTGTGCAGCGGTGGAGGAGGTGGTGCGGGGCAGTGGGGTGTACAGGGGTGGAGGAGGTGGTGCGGGGCAGTGGGGTGTGCAGCGGTGGAGGAGGTGGTGCGGGGCAGTGGGGTGTACAGGGGTGGAGGAGGTGGTGCGGGGCAGTGGGGTGTACAGGGGTGGAGGAGGTGGTGCGGGGCAGTGGGGTGTGCAGCGGTGGAGGAGGTGGTGCGGGGCAGTGGGGTGTGCAGCGGTGGAGGAGGTGGTGCGGGGCAGTGGGGTGTGCAGCGGTGGAGGAGGTGGTGCGGGGCAGTGGGGTGTACAGGGGTGGAGGAGGTGGTGCGGGGCAGTGGGGTGTGCAGCGGTGGAGGAGGTGGTGCGGGGCAGTGGGGTGTACAGGGGTGGAGGAGGTGGTGCGGGGCAGTGGGGTGTACAGGGGTGGAGGAGGTGGTGCGGGGCAGTGGGGTGTGCAGCGGTGGAGGAGGTGGTGCGGGGCAGTGGGGTGTACAGGGGTGGAGGAGGTGGTGCGGGGCAGTGGGGTGTACAGGGGTGGAGGAGGTGGTGCGGGGCAGTGGGGTGTGCAGCGGTGGAGGAGGTGGTGCGGGGCAGTGGGGTGTGCAGCGGTGGAGGAGGTGGTGCGGGGCAGTGGGGTGTGCAGCGGTGGAGGAGGTGGTGCGGGGCAGTGGGGTGTACAGGGGTGGAGGAGGTGGTGCGGGGCAGTGGGGTGTGCAGCGGTGGAGGAGGTGGTGCGGGGCAGTGGGGTGTACAGGGGTGGAGGAGGTGGTGCGGGGCAGTGGGGTGTACAGGGGTGGAGGAGGTGGTGCGGGGCAGTGGGGTGTGCAGCGGTGGAGGAGGTGGTGCGGGGCAGTGGGGTGTGCGGCAGTGGAGGAGGTGGTGCGGGGCAGTGGGGTGTGCGGCAGTGGAGGAGGTGGTGCGGGGCAGTGGGGTGTACAGGGGTGGAGGAGGTGGTGCGGGGCAGTGGGGTGTGCGGCAGTGGAGGAGGTGGTGCGGGGCAGTGGGGTGTACAGGGGTGGAGGAGGTGGTGCGGGGCAGTGGGGTGTGCGGCAGTGGAGGAGGTGGTGCGGGGCAGTGGGGTGTACAGGGATGGAGGAGGTGGTGCGGGGCAGTGGGGTGTGCGGCAGTGGCGGTGCGGGGCAGTGTGGTGTGCAGCAGTGGAGGTGGCGGTGCGGGGCAGTGGGGTGTACAGAGGTGGTGTGGGGTGTGCGGCGGTGGAGGAGGTGGTGTGGGGTGTGCAGTGGAGGAGGAGGTGGTGCGGGGCAGTGGGGTGTACAGGGGTGGAGGAGGTGGTGCGGGGCAGTGGGGTGTACAGGGGTGGAGGAGGTGGTGCGGGGCAGTGGGGTGTGCAGCGGTGGAGGAGGTGGTGCGGGGCAGTGGGGTGTGCGGCAGTGGAGGAGGTGGTGCTGGGCAGTGGGGTGTGCGGCAGTGGAGGAGGTGGTGCGGGGCAGTGGGGTGTGCGGCAGTGGAGGAGGTGGTGCTGGGCAGTGGGGTGTACAGGGGTGGAGGAGGTGGTGCGGGGCAGTGGGGTGTGCGGCAGTGGAGGAGGTGGTGCGGGGCAGTGGGGTGTGCGGCAGTGGAGGAGGTGGTGCGGGGCAGTGGGGTGTGCGGCAGTGGAGGAGGTGGTGCGGGGCAGTGGGGTGTACAGGGGTGGAGGAGGTGGTGCGGGGCAGTGGGGTGTGCGGCAGTGGAGGAGGTGGTGCGGGGCAGTGGGGTGTGCGGCAGTGGAGGAGGTGGTGCGGGGCAGTGGGGTGTACAGGGGTGGAGGAGGTGGTGCGGGGCAGTGGGGTGTGCGGCAGTGGAGGAGGTGGTGCGGGGCAGTGGGGTGTACAGGGGTGGAGGAGGTGGTGCGGGGCAGTGGGGTGTGCGGCAGTGGAGGAGGTGGTGCGGGGCAGTGGGGTGTACAGGGGTGGAGGAGGTGGTGCGGGGCAGTGGGGTGTGCGGCAGTGGAGGAGGTGGTGCGGGGCAGTGGGGTGTACAGGGATGGAGGAGGTGGTGCGGGGCAGTGGGGTGTGCGGCAGTGGCGGTGCGGGGCAGTGTGGTGTGCAGCAGTGGAGGTGGCGGTGCGGGGCAGTGGGGTGTACAGAGGTGGTGTGGGGTGTGCGGCGGTGGAGGAGGTGGTGTGGGGTGTGCAGTGGAGGAGGAGGTGGTGCGGGGCAGTGGGGTGTACAGCGGTGGAGGAGGTGGTGTGGGGCAGTGGGGTGTGCAGCGGTGGAGGAGGTGGTGTGGGGCAGTGGGGTGTGCAGCGGTGGAGGAGGTGGTGTGGGGTGTGCGGCGGTGGAGGAGGGGGTGTGCAGCGGAGGAGGAGGTGGTGCGGGGCAGTGGGGTGTGCAGCGGTGGAGGAGGTGGTGTGGGGTGTGCGGCGGTGGAGGAGGGGGTGTGCAGCGGAGGAGGAGGTGGTGTGGGGCAGTGGGGTGTGAGGAGGTGGTGTGGGGTGTGCAGCGGAGGAGGAGGTGGTGGAGGAGGTGGTGTGGGGTGTACAGCGGTGGAGGAGGTGGTGCGGGGCAGTGGGGTGTGCAGCGGTGGAGGAGGTGGTGCGGGGCAGTGGGGTGTACTCATTATTTATGTCCATTGTTCTCACGTTTCCTTGCCCCGCCTCCAGACTCCGCCCCTTTGCACTGAATGCTGCATTGCCGGCCGCTGTGGCCCCTCCTCCTTGCCATTTCCTCGCGTCCTCCTCGCCGGCACATGATGGACCTGTCCTTGGTGGTCTCCCGTCTGGACGCGCTGGCTCCCCCGGCCCTGGCGGAGAGCTGGGATAATGTCGGCCTCTTGGTGGAGCCGAGCCCCCCGCACCAGGTGCGCAGGATGCTGCTGACCAATGACCTGACGGAGGACGTCCTGCAGGAGGCGCTGGCGGCGGGGGCAGACATGGTGCTGTCCTATCACCCGCCCATCTTCAAGGCACTGAAGCGTGTGACCTGCGCCCACTGGAAGCAGCGGCTGGTGGTGACGGCTCTGGAGAAGCGGCTGGCGGTGTACTCCCCACACACGGCCTGCGACGCTCTCGCCAACGGGGTCAACGACTGGCTGGGGCGAGCGCTGGGTGAGTCCTGTCCTCATGTAACGGGGAACTCGCCCCAGATCCTGCCTGACCCCTGACTGTCTGTGCAGGTGCCTGTGTGTCCGTGCCGCTCCGCGCCTCCACCGCCCTCTCCTACCCCGGAGGACATGGACACGTCCTGGAGTTCGGGGGCCACGTCCCGGAGTCCGTGCTGAGCAGGGTGAGCGCCCTGCAGGGGGCGTGTGTGCGCACCTTCCCGCTCAGGTAATGTCCTGCCTGTGTATATACCTGTGTAATGTCAGTCACTGTATACACCTGACCCCGACCATCACCCAGGGGCGGAAAGGAGGACGGCGCCCGGGTCCGGCTCAGCTGCTCCCACACCACCATGCTGCAGGCCCTCGCCATACTGTCTGAGGACCCCGAGGTCTACAGGGGCACGGAGCTGCTCACCCTGCAGAAGGTAAGACCCCCCCGGGTATAATATCACTAGCCCCCTCTGCTGGCCGCATTGTACAGACCCCCGGGTATAGTATCACTAGCCCCCCCTGCTGGCCACATAGTACAGACCCCCGGGTATAGTATCACTAGCCCCCCCTGCTGGCCACATAGTACAGACCCCCGGGTATAATGTCACTAGCCCCCCCTGCTGGCCACATTGTACAGACCCCCGGGGTATAATATCACTAGCCCCCCCTGCTGGCCACATTGTACAGACCCCCGGGGTATAATATTACTAGCCCCCCCCTGCTGGCCACATTGTACAGACCCCCGGGGTATAATATCACTAGCCCCCCCTGCTGGCCACATAGTACTGACCCCCGGGTATAGTATCACTAGCCCCCCCTGCTGGCCACATAGTACTGACCCCTGGGTATAATGTCACTAGCCCCCCCTGCTGGCCACAGTGTACAGACCCCCGGGTATAATATCACTAGCCCCCTCTGTTGGCCACATTGTACAGACCCCCGGGTATAGTATCACTAGCCCCCTCTGCTGGCCGCATTGTACAGACCCCCAGGTATAGTATTACTAGCCCCCTCTGCTGGCCACACTGTACAGACCCCCGGGTATAGTATCACTAGCCCCCTCTGCTGGCCGCATTGTACAGACCCCCAGGTATAGTATTACTAGCCCCCTCTGCTGGCCGCATTGTACAGACCCCCGGGGTATAGTATTACCAGCCCCCCCTGCTGGCCACAGTGTACAGACCCCCGGGTATAGTATTACCAGCCCCCCCTGCTGGCCGCATTGTACAGACCCCCGGGTATAGTATTACTAGCCCCCTCTGCTGGCCACACTGTACAGACCCCCGGGTATAGTATTACCAGCCCCCCCTGCTGGCCACATTGTACAGACCCCCGGGTATAGTATTACTAGCCCCCTCTGCTGGCCACACTGTACAGACCCCCGGGTATAGTATTACCAGCCCCCCCTGCTGGCCACATTGTACAGACCCCCGGGTATAGTATTACTAGCCCCCTCTGCTGGCCACATTGTACAGACCCCCGGGTATAATATCACTAGCCCCCTCTGCTGGTCACTGGTGGGAATAATATCACTAGTCCCTACAGGGTGGTCCCCCGAGGTATATTGTCACTAGTCCTTATAGGGTGGACCCCACAGTATATTCGCACTAGCCTCTAATGGTGGACCCCCGGGTATAATCTGCCTCTGCAGCCCCCTCTGCTGGACGCGGGGATGGGTCGCCTCTGCACTCTCGCGGGTCCAGTGTCCATGGCTGTCGCTGTTGAACGCATCAAAAGTCACGTTGGCCTGCAGCACGTGCGTCTCGCCCTGGGGCGAGAGAAGACGTTGGGTGAGTGCGACCCCCATCATCTCCCGTTCTGTATATCTCCGGAGGATCCTTCACGCTTCTTCCCTTCTTGGTTTCCGCAGACTCCCCGGTGACTGTGATGGCCGTCTGCGCCGGCTCCGGGAGCAGCATATTAAGTGGCGTCCCCGCCGATCTCTACCTGACAGGTAACAGTGCCGTGACCACCATGATGGTGTCTATTAGCGGAGGTGGGGGGGCAGATGTGTGATTTGGGAGCACGGCGCCGCCTCTCTCCTCAGGTTGTGTCAGGTATTGCACCTGTGGACTGCAGTACCCCCCACATCCTTTATAGCCAGCAGCCATGCTCTTCTATCTCCTTATCTTGTTGATGAGCGCCCTTTTCCCTCCGCAGGTGAGATGTCGCACCACGAGGTCCTGGATGCGGTGGCGGAGGGCCGCAGCGTTATCCTGTGTGAGCATAGTAACTCGGAGCGGGGGTACCTGCGGGAACTGGGGGCGCAGATTGCACAACGCCTGGAGGGGAAGGTGGAGGTGATGGTGTCCCGGACTGACCGCGACCCCCTGGAGGTGGTGTGAGGAGCGGTGGGAGCCGCCAGCACAGGATGAAGAGGCTGCCGATGATCCCAGCGCAGTGTGGTGTAATAAAGCGAGTCGCACTGGACTTAGGTGCTCCCAGACATCCAGTGGTCGCACTGCAGATAGTCGCGGGGTGTTCCCAGTGTCGGTCATCATCAGTGCTGTACTCCGAGCAGTGCTCGACAGCACTCTGATCACTTCCTAACGTGGGGTGTGCCCAATATGTGTGTATGGTGGACTCATGCTGATATGTTACGTAATCATTATTGCTATACTTTAATTATATTAATACATATAACCCTTGATGTCTTATTATGTCACCAAACATCTCCCAAAAATGCAATAAAAGCAAACACAATGCCGTGTGTATCCCAGGGTGCTATCAGGAAAAACATGAGTGCGGCGTGCAAAAGGCAACTCCTCGGCGTGCAAAAGGCAATCCCTGCCGGCCCCATCAACAGCAACATAAAAAGTTACAGGTCTAATAAAATAGCAACATAATCCCTTTTTTTTACCATTTGTTATTTTTTTTTTTTTACCACTTAAATAATAGAAAAAAAATCTTCATGGTGGCGACCTGGAGAATGGCGTTAACAGATCATTGTAGCTGCACACTGGATGTCCGGACATATTACGGTAAATGAAATATTATTCAAAACTCCATCTCGTCTCACATAAAGCAAGCCTCGTACGGCTCAGGAGACGGGAAAGTAAGAGATTTCTGGCACTTAAGAGGAAAAAACTTTAAAAATGAAAAATCACTGGAGAGTTCAGAGATGAAGGTAAAAATGAGTTTTAGGCGCCCTCTGACCCTAAAGGTGGCGATGTGTTTCCGACCACTAGTCCGCAGCTTTCTGCCCCTCGTTCTGCTGGCGGCAGCAGTCATACCTGGGAAATACACGGTCACATTTAGGTGATGGTTTCGGGTTCTGTTTCTGTAACGTGTCCTGAATCTGTGTAATAATCATTTCCTGCCGTACGGATCGGGCTTTGTGTCCTCTTCATCCATTACCTGGACCGGAGTCATGGCTTCCCTTCTCTATGCCTTTCCTCCACCACGTTAGTAATGGTGCGGTATTACACACGGCGTCTCACCGGACGTCAGATGTGCGCTGTTCACAACAACCGTCATGTGTCCACAGAGACTAACAACGTCCATCTTGGACTGACCTCACTCTATGAAGACACAAGGATGTCGGCGTGCAGACCGCCATATAGTGCACCGGCAGGACTCGGGGGACATCCTTCGCTCACACATGCTCAGTTCGTGCATTTACTCACAGGTCACCGGTTTCTCAGGATCGATGTGTAATTCCAGGTGAGTCACTTTTCCAGTGGTTTACAGCTCATCTGTCGTGTCTTGTGCTGCCCATAATGTCGGATGCACACATCCCCCGCGTCTCAGGCTTGGCACGGACCCATCACCTGTGCACCGGGCCTGAATCACTGCAGAAGAGCAGGAACAGAACGACCATCTCTGCTTGTCTGTCCATGACCACCAAAGCCACTCTTGTCTTGGGCTGTTCTCCAAATGAAGGATCAGTCACAGAAGGCACCACATGACATGGCGCTGTCAATAAGTAGGGACTGTTACAGCCTGTATAAAAGCTGAGGCTGGGAATACAGCGGCCTGGATCGTGAGGGCGTCACAGGTTAGCTATAGGGATGAGGAGAGAAAGCTGTAAAGCACTGAATAAACATTAACGTTAGTGTGTGATAGCATTGCTAAGGCTATGCTTGTGATAAAGGGGTTTATACAGTCCTAGGAGACCTCCGAGTGTGTTACACATATTGTTCTCAGAGCAGTTGGAGGCCTTGTAGCACTTCACATTCGCAGTGCACTGAGTTTTTGGGAAGAATGTGGAGAATTTTAATTTCAGGAGATTTCCTGACCTCTAATATATGTTCTCCCGTGTTTTGTGGGTTTCCTCCGGGTTCTCTGGTTTCCTTCCACACTCCATAGACGTCCTGATAGAGAATTTATAGTGGGAGCCCCGATGGGGACAGCGATGATGGCCGGTGAGTAAAATAAACGTTTCACATCTTTGGTGACACACAGGTCTGGGCTGAGCAGAGTATGGCTACTTTCAAAGTCCGGTGATTTTTGAAAAAAACGGATCAGGTGAATGATGCCGCTGGATCCTTTTTATTCCCATAATGTTGTATTAGTGCCGGATGGTGTTACGTTTCATCTGGTCTTCGCAGGATCTGGTCTCTCACATTCACGACCATCACTTAGACCCATATTTACCAGCAGAGAAGGATTTTTACATCTCCGGCCGCATGCGAGCTGCAGGTCTGGTCACAGCAGCTGGCGACAGCAGAGACGCGAATCTCAGAAAATGGCGCTATAATAGAACAAGTTTCTGCATTTTCTGGAAGGAGAAAGAATGCAACGTGGAAAATCTGGGAGCTAAATCCTCCTGTAAGCGGAGCGACGGTGGTGAGTGACGTGTGCGCCATTGTGAGCAGCGGAAGGAGAATGTGACCGCCATCTTTTCTTTGTTTCCTTCATCTGATAACTCGTCCGTTATTTCTTCTCACTCCAATATCTGAGCCTTCACTTCCCGGAGCCTGAGGACGATAGTGCGGCATTATCATGGTGGTGATGGGGGCGGTGGACTGAGGTCACGGGACGCGTCTCTGCCCCTTCTGACTCCATGATAAAATGTTATTGCGATGCGCCCGTTGCCTTTAAGGCTGTGACGGCAAAAGGCGACTTGTTATCGGGCAACTAATTTTTAGCGCTGTCATTTTTCTGTAAAAGAACAGACAAGTTGCATGCAAGTGGCAGTCCCATGTAACATGGGGCGCAGGGAGGATTAATCAATCATCTAAATAAAGGAAACAGCAAACTGCTTCTGTCCAGTCTGCATCAGCTAACTGAGGACAATAGGTTTATTACCACCGGCGGGCGCAGAGATTCCAGGTGTACTGTCACTTTAAACTTCCCCATGTGTCTTCTGCTGATACAAAGTATAAAAGATTCTAAACCGCAACATTGTATCCAGATCAGAGTCACGTGGGAGGGAACTAATGGGCAGAGGGTGATTGTCACAGGACAGGAAGCTGCAGGCAGAGCTCTGCCCCCATCCTCCACCTACAACCCCCATCCTCCTCCTCCCAGTCTCCACCTACAACCCCCATCCTCCTCCTCCCCATACACTGGTTTCCTCCTCCTGGAGGCTCTTGCTTTGGAAGCACATGGTGCAGGTCAGTGACTATTAGGATGGGGCCAGATTGCTCTGCATAGTTTGGGGTCTTTACTTTTGTGGGGATGTTGGTCACAGCTGCTGTACCCATGGGGCTGCGGGGTCACCACTGGCAGCACCACTTTCTGGGGATGCAGATTCTGTTGAAAGCAATGATGGAGCAGGGGGTGATCAGTAGTGGGAAGAAACAATCCTTGTGCCCCCTGCACCAGGCCGCTATGGGCACTGGTTGGCAGACCCCCGGGTGCAGCATGTTGTGGTCCGGTGCACATGGCACAATGCTGTGCTGCGGCGTCTGTGGAGAAGCGTATAGGGGTCACACAGCCGTGTGTTATCATAGCACTGACTGTGGTCTGGTCCTGGACCCAAGAGCCTGCACTCCACAGCCGGTGCCCGTGTCTATAAGACGCGATACATCATGTCTACTCCAGTCACATCCAGAGCTGCAGCTGCTGTCACTGCAGTCGTGACCAGCCTCAGGGGGTCACACATCTGTGTGCAGCAAAGTCCAGGACCTGGCGGTCAGCAAGGAAGTGTCACACATGACAAGATTAGATACATGGCTCAGTAGGCAATAAACAAAGTGACGGGATTAGATACACATCTGAGCAGACAGTATCACCAGATAAGATACGTGGTGGTATTAGATACACGGCTCAGCAGTCAGTATCACATGTGGCAGGATGAGATACACTGTGTGCCATCCTGATACATTTTTCTTCCTCCAGGTGCCCTCTGTTATTGGAGATGGAGATTTTGCACTTCTATTGCTCTTTCCGGCCGTCTGATGATTCCCCGCGATTGTCTGGATCTGAGAATCTCCGGACCGTGCAGAGCGAGCTGTGCTACAATGTCAGCTGGACGGGTGAGGGATTAGATGCGTTGGTATCGCACACTGTATGTGATGACTAGGGTCGTCGGGCCGCCTCCTCTGGGGTCGTCGGGCCGCCTCCTCTGGGGTCGTCGGGCCGCCTCCTCTGGGGTCGTCGGGCCGCCTCCTCTGGGGTCGTCGGGCCGCCTCCTCTGGGGTCGTCGGGCCGCCTCCTCTGGGCTCGGTCCCTGAGGTTTCGCAGTGAGCGGTGTCCTCTCCTGTTCTCACAATTTACAGATCTGGCTGATAGTGATGGTGGAGGACACACATTGGCCTGTAGCTCCAATCTTTGCCATCACCACTTGCTGACTTTTCGCACCCTGCAGGTGACTCTCCACCGATTCCTGAGCAGACGGCTGCCCTGCGTTGGCTCTTCAGTTGCCCCTTTGACCCTCAGAGTATTTCGGACACAAGTTTCCTTCGCCCTGAGCCCACGGACCTGCTGGTAGAGGTAGGACCCAGGTGAGTAGGAAGATTACTGACGGCCTCTATGTCTTATGGGAGAACCTCCTGCTGATGGTTTCTCTTCTCATCTGTAGATTGAATTTCTCCACTGCGTCTTCCACCAATGCCGCATCCATCTGTCGCTCCATCGGTCTGACCGACATCGACCGCATCGAGTGTTCTAGGCGATATCTGATGAAGGTGAGCCGGGCGCCATGTTTCGCACACTTCCTGCTCTGGCGCTGTGATCGGTGGTGATCGATGACGTGCAGCCGAGAAGGGTCAGTGATCGAGGTGGTGACCTCTCCGACAATCCACGTTTCTTATCCGCCAGCCATGGTCCTGCTTGCCCTTCCATTTTCTTGAGGTTGTAACTGGAAATTTTCTAGTGATCGAATGTCTCCACCCGTCAGTTTCAGAAAGCCCCCGAGGAGGGCGAGAAGAAGAAGCTAACCTCGTCTCTGTACGATCGGATGACGGAGTGCGTCTACCCAGAGCCCATCAGAAGCTTCTCCATCTCTGTGCGGCCGGAGAAGGTTTACGAGGTGGATGTGATCGGAGGAGGCCGAGCGGCGCTGGAAGCGGCCAACACGGAGCTGGGTACGTGGCTCTCCATGTGGATTGTGTTGTATGTTCTACTCCAGTCACATACAGAGCTGCACTCAACGTTCCGCCTTTTGCTGCCTGAATCCCTAAGAGTAGAGCTGTGCCTCATTTATAGCGGTACACTCTGCATTATGGGACTTGTAGTGCTCTTCGGCATGATGCTCTTGCACTGAGCCGGACAATAAAGCTACGTATCGAACATGATCCGCACTGTCAGAGGAGATCTGAGCGGCTGCCTGAGAGCCACCTGCAAGTCAGCAGATTTAATGAGCTTTAGATGTAACTGGAGCATAAATGGCGCCGGGTCGGTTATCGGCCTCAGTTCTGGCCCCGTCTCCTCGCCATCCTCCCATTATCATTCACAGGTCTGGCATTTGACTCCTGGGATCTGGATTATTACACGTCTCTCTTCCAGCGCGTGGGTCGTAACCCGAGCAGCGTGGAGTGCTTCGATCTGGCGCAGTCTAACAGGTCCATGTCTCGGACGTTCGCTGTGACTCATCTACAAGGTCTTCGGGGTATCGCTGATCCTTTCCTCCATCTTGTAGTGAGCACAGCCGTCATTGGTTCTTCAAGGGGAAGCTCCTAGTGGACGGGGCGGAGAGGCCGCACTCGCTGTTCGATCTGATCATGAAGACTCAGGACACCAGCAACCAGAACAATGTCATCAAGTTCTGTGATAACAGCAGGTAAGAGGCGGCTCCACAGAAGGACGACAAGGACTATGGGTAGTGACCATGATGATGGAAATGTATGATGACAATGACCAATGGTGATGGGGTGGATGATGATGGCTAACAATTATGGGTGAAGGAGGATTGACTATAATTAATTTGACTACCGCTTACGTCCTCCCAATGTCTCCACCTGTCTAGTGCAATCCAGGGGAAACCGGTGTCGAGCCTGGTCCCTACCGATCCTTCACGTCCCGGCCCCTACCAACAGAAGACCTCCACCCGGCACCTCATCTTTACTGCCGAAACCCATAACTTTCCTACAGGTGAGCCTAGAGCTTGGTGTTTCCTGGTGTAACCGTGGCTGATCCTTCTAACATTGTTACTTCTTCTATAGGCGTTGCTCCATTTAGTGGTGCGACTACAGGCACGGGGGGTCGTATTCGGGATGTACAGAGCACGGGGAAGGGGGCTCACGTAATTGCCGGCACTGCTGGATATTGCTTTGGGAACCTGCACATTCCCGGTAAGTGAATCACTGGTGTCTTCTGTCCGGTAAGATCTCGTTCTTTGGGTTATTCACTTCGCGGCTCCTTCTGTCCAGTAAGTTTGTGTTCATTTGCTCTCAGGATACTCTATGCCTTGGGAGGACGCCTCATATCAATATCCGGTCCAGTTTGCCCGACCCCTGGAGGTGGCCATCGAAGCCAGTAATGGAGCCTCAGACTATGGCAATAAGTTTGGAGAGCCGGTGCTGGCAGGTAAGGTCACCCACTCCCAAGCTTCGATGACTTTCCACCATTGGGATGGGTCATCTAATCTGAGACACATAGGATTATTCTGCACTTCTCGCCATCGATTCTAGTCCTCTCATTATGGTAACAGGATTCGCTCGCTCTTTTGGCCTCCGTCTGCCCTCTGGGGAGAGAAGAGAGTGGGTAAAGCCGATCATGTTCAGTGGAGGGATCGGTTCTATGGAAGATGTTCATCGGACCAAAGAGGCTCCAGAACCAGGTAAAGGCTCCTCCACGATGAATGGACGTCTATCCTAGAGTCGTCGCGTCTTTCTGGTTTGGTGGTCAAATGTGTGGACCTCACTTCCTCTCCTCACAACACCTTTCTTCCCACTCAGGGATGCATGTTGTGAAGATTGGAGGCCCCGTCTATAGGATTGGGGTAGGCGGCGGGGCAGCATCTTCCATTCAAGTAAGTAATGATTCTAAAATGTATCATGTGCATTAGACATTGTATCAGATGGATACTTAGTTCTTGGGGGGTGACCAGGTTCAGGGGGACAACGCCAGTGAACTGGACTTTGGGGCAGTGCAGCGAGGGGACGCGGAGATGGAGCAGAAGATGAACCGAGCTGTCCGCGCCTGTGTGGAGCGAGGCGAGCGGAATCCAATCTGTAGCATTCACGACCAGGGGGCCGGTGGGAACGGTGAGAGATGGACGACTGCGTTGTCACTTCTGCCCCTGAGAATCCTCTGGTTTCTTCCTCTGTCTTGACTTGTAGACTTCTCATCTTTGCAGGAAATGTCCTAAAGGAGCTGAGTGAGCCACAAGGGGCCATCATCTACACCAAGAACTTTCAGGTAGGAGGCCTGTGGATCTTCTGGGTGCAGGATCTCGTGGATCTGTAACTTCTCTGATTATCTGTCTTCTCCAGTTAGGAGATCCCACTCTGAGCGTCCTGGAGATTTGGGGAGCCGAGTACCAAGAATCTAACGCTTTGCTCATCCGTCCAGAGGACGCAGAATTCCTGCAGTCCGTGTGTCGTAGGGAGAGGTCTCCGGTGGACTTTGTGGGTAGAATCACAGGAGATGGCCGGGTGAGAAGCTACAGCCCCTCGAGTCAAGGATGGAGCTCGGTTATATGCAGAGTCGGATAATATCCCCCTAAATTAGACCAGACCTGTATCGTCCTCATGTGCAAGGCTTCTGACTTATTGATCTTGAGGTCACCTTTGATGAGATCTATATTCTCCTGTATAGATCGTCTTAGTAAATGGGAGCGAGAACGATCCTGTCCCGGACCACAGTGATCGTAACTGCATCCCGGTGGACCTGGAGCTGGAGTGGGTCCTGGGAAAGATGCCTCAGAAGGTAGAGGGCCTAATTTGTGTTTGGTTCCTCCAGACATGGCGACTTTGTGCCGGCTCTGATCTTTTATTTCTCCTTCTCTATAGGAGTTTGAGTTGAGTCGCGTTACCCCCACACTTTTACCACTGACCCTCCCTGAAAACCTGAGCGTCCAGCATGTCCTGGAGCGCGTCCTGAAGCTGCCGTCTGTTGCCAGCAAACGATACCTGACCAACAAGGTGGATTTCATGTCCATGCTGGGACTTGTGGTAACTTAATGCCTATCCACAGTGACCTGTAAACTTCCCTCTGTCTGCAGGTGGATCGCTCGGTCACCGGTCTTGTGGCCCAGCAGCAATGTGTGGGGCCACTTCACACCCCCTTGGCAGATGTAGCTGTGATCTCGCTGTCCTACATGGACACTGTAGGTGGCGCCACAGCAATTGGGGAGCAGCCAATTAAAGGCCTCCTGGACCCGGCGGCAGGGGCTCGCATGGCGGTGGGCGAGGCTCTTACAAATCTGGTGTTTGCCCTAGTGACGGACCTAAAGGTAATTTTCCAGTGAACTTCAGGGGGTACTGGTGGTGTCATTGGCGCAGGATGTGCACCGCTTTGTGTGGAGGTCTACCCTTTGTCTCCATTGAAGGGGAACCTCGGCCGTTGACCCCTGTGGTTGTGCCCGTTTGCCCAGTCTCTCGAGATGTTCATTGTCGGCTGCCCCTCCGTACAGTCGCTCATCTCTTATTATTTTTGCAGGATGTGAAGTGTAGCGGTAACTGGATGTGGGCGGCCAAACTCCCAGGAGAAGGTGCCGCGCTGTACGATGCGTGTGTGGCCATGTGTGATGTCATGGCGCAGGTCGGGATCGCGGTGGATGGAGGAAAAGACTCGCTCAGCATGGCCGCCAGAGTGGGATCAGAGACTGTGAAGGCTCCAGGTGACCGATGGCCCTGTGTCCTCTGAAGGGTCCTGTCTCCATCCTCCTGTCTCATACTGTCTCTGCTCTCCAGGGTCTCTGGTCATCTCTGTGTATGCCGTGTGCCCCGATATCTCTGCCACCGTCACACCAGACCTGAAGAACCCCGGGCAGAAGGGTAAGTGCCCCCTCTGCTGTATGTAGCCCCATGGTGCCAGACCCCAGAGGACCAGGAATAATTCTGGCCTCTTCTGTCTGCACCCCAGGTGTCCTCCTCTACGTCCCCGTGACTCCCGGGAAGCATCGTCTGGGTGGCAGCGCCCTGGCTCAGTGCTACTTACAGCTGGGAGAGCACCCGCCTGACCTGGACGACCCCCAGACCTTGGTCTCCTGCTTCAAGGTCACACAAGATCTCATCAAAGGTAAGACCATGCTGATTCACCTCCGGAACTGCGCTCTCCATTCTGCTGATTTGCTGCTGGCTCTCAGGTTGCCGGAGGCGCAGGGGTTTTATTACTTGGTGAGCTCACACTATGGTGTAATGTGGGAGATGAGGCACGTGCTACAGTCTACAGCAGAGCAAAATCTCGGCTGATGCCAAAGCTTCGGATGCAGAGCGCACAAGTCAAGATGAGTTTGTCATCAGCTGCATGAGCGGCCACCGAGATAAGAAGCCTTCCGGTGTGATGTAGTGAGCGTTGTCATCCAGGTCACTGCCTGTGCGAAGATCAGCAGCTGAAGATGAGCTGCTCACGACTGCTGCACTGTGCATAGGCAGCCACCGAGATAAGAAGCCTTCCGGTGTGATGTAGTGAGCGTTGTCATCCAGGTCACTGCCTGTGCGAAGATCAGCAGCTGAAGATGAGCTGCTCACTACTGCTGCACTCTGCATAGGCAGCCACCGAGATAAGAAGCCTTCCGGTCTGATGTAGTGAGCGTTGTCATCCAGGTCACTGTGCGAAGATCAGCAGCTGAAGATGAGCTGCTCACGACTGCTGCACTCTGCATAGGCAGCCATGTAGATGTCCAGGGCTGCACTGCGCTCTTCTACCGCTCCACATCTCTTCACTCATTTTTTCTTATAAAGTTGACTCTTTGTAAGTTTTCACATATTTCTCCTAACTCTGAGGGCCAGGGCTGCAGTTAGGGGCAGAGTGAGCTTTAGGGACAGGGTGAGGTTTGGGGCTGGAGTTATAAAATGGTCACATAAAGTCTGTAACAATGTATCAGCTCATTTATGACACTTTATATGTAACATCCATGGATTGTGGGAGTATCAGAACTACTTACCTTGTCCCAGACGCCGCCTGCGCACACTGCACCCTACATCTCCCACATTACACAGCCGCAGAACCTGGGCCAGCACTGAACCTGCAGGGCCTCTGATGGTCTCGGTGCCTGTTCTGTGTTTCGGTACTTTGCCCTTTATTTTAACCCTTCCTCTGCCTCCTCTCATCCACAGAGCGTGCGCTGAGCGCAGGGCACGATGTGAGTGATGGCGGCCTCATTACTTGCCTCCTGGAGATGGCGTTCGCTGGTAACTGCGGGCTGGATGTGGAGTTCTCCTCCCCCGACGTCAGCGGTGAGTCTCTGCGCAGCTCCTCTCCTCCGGTGACGGTCGGCATTGGGGCATCTTCACGTCTCCTTCCTCTTCCTCAGCGCTGGACCTGCTCTTCTCCGAGGAGCTGGGGATTGTTCTGGAGGTCTCGGAGGCGGCACATGAGCGAGTCATGCAGCAGTACCGAGCCGCGGGGCTGCAGTGCGTGAAACTAGGGCGGACGCAGGGAAGGGGCCCGAGCTCCACGGTATGTCCCATCACGGGGAACATTCCCTTTATTTAAAGGGCCATGAAGCTTGAATTAATAAAAAGTACAGTACGTGCGCTGGAGACATCTGTGTTCACCCAGTTGAAGCACCGTGTCCTCTGTGCTGTGGTTTATGGATTTGCATTAATTTGCATTTATCTTTCCATTGGCCCGCCTTTTAAAGGAGACCTCCCTTCTTTTTTTTTTTTTAATCTCTAGGTCCGAGTCCGTGTCAATGGGGAGGAGGTCCTGTGCGATGACGTGGGGACGCTGCGGGCGCGGTGGGAGGAGACAAGTTTCCAGTTGGAGCGATTGCAGGCCAGCCCCGCTTGTGTGACCCAGGAGGAGGCGGGGCTCCTTAAGAGGGAGGGGCCAAACTACCAGCTGACGTTCGATCCATCACACAAGCCGGCCCTGATAGGTGCAGTAGTGATGGATGGTGGTGGTTATACGGGCGGTGCCGGGCGACTGTATAACTGGGCCCTTATCTCGCAGGCTCGGCTCAGCCGCGTGTCGCTGTTGTACGGGAAGAGGGCAGTAATGGCGACAGAGAGATGGCGGCCGCGCTGCTGATGGCCGGGTTTGAGGTAACTCATTGTGCTGTACGTCCATAATATTACATGTCCATAACATGACTGCAGGCACATGAGGAGGAAACGCTCCGCTGACTTCCTGCCGACTCTCAGGATCTTCTCCACTGTACTGTCAGTAATGGAGAGGGAAGGACAGCGACAACTACTCCCATCACTCTCTCCTCCTCCCCCGCAGGTCTGGGACGTCACCATGGAAGATCTTCTGTCCGGAGGAGCAACGCTGGATATCTTTAGGGGTCTGATATTTGTTGGAGGATTCAGCTATGCAGATGTTCTAGGGTCCGCGAAAGGCAAGTGACCACCGGGATGTAAAAACCTACACAGTAAGAATAGTAGTAATGTAATACTGCCCCCTATAGACTGGAGCTAAAACTGTGCATAAGGGCAGTATTATAGTAGTTATATTCTTGTACATAGGGGCAGTATTATAGTAGTTATATTCTTGTACATAGGAGCAGTATTATAGCAGTTATATTCTTGTACATAGGAGCAGTATTATAGTAGTTATATTCTTGTACATAGGGGCAGTATTATAGTAGTTATATTCTTGTACATAGGGGCAGTATTATAGTAGTTATATTCTGTACATAGGGGGCAGTATTATAGTAGTTATATTCTTGTACATAGGAGCAGTATTATAGTAGTTATATTCTTGTACATAGGGAGCAGTATTATAGTAGTTATATTCTTGTACATAGGGGCAGTATTATAGTAGTTATATTCTTGTACATAGGGGCAGTATTATAGTACTTATATTCTTGTACATAGGGGCAGTATTATAGTAGTTATATTCTTGTACATAGGGGGCAGTATTATAGTAGTTATATTCTTGTACATAGGGGGCAGTATTATAGTAGTTATATTCTTGTACATAGGAGCAGTATTATAGTAGTTATATTCTTGTACATAGGAGCAGTATTATAGTAGTTATATTCTTGTACATAGGGGCAGTATTATAGTAGTTATATTCTTGTACATAGGGGGCAGTATTATAGTAGTTATATTCTTGTACATAGGAGCAGTATTATAGTAGTTATAT
The DNA here is from genome assembly GCF_051348905.1 of Ranitomeya variabilis. NCBI lineage: Eukaryota > Metazoa > Chordata > Amphibia > Anura > Dendrobatidae > Ranitomeya > Ranitomeya variabilis. The sequence goes on from NC_135238.1 coordinate 7,134,780, forward strand.
TCTTGTACATAGGAGCAGTATTATAGTAGTTATATTCTTGTACATAGGGGCAGTATTATAGTAGTTATATTCTTGTACATAGGGGCAGTATTATAGTAGTTATATTCTTGTACATAGGGGCAGTATTATAGTAGTTATATTCTTGTACATAGGGGCAGTATTATAGTAGTTATATTCTTGTACAGAGGGAGCAGTATTATAGTAGTTATATTCTTGTACAGAGGGAGCAGTATTATAGTAGTTATATTCTTGTACAGAGGGGCAGTATTATAGTAGTTATATTCTTGTACATAGGAGCAGTATTATAGTAGTTATATTCTTGTACATAGGAGCAGTATTATAGTAGTTATATTCTTGTACATAGGAGCAGTATTATAGTAGTTATATTCTTGTACATAGGAGCAGTATTATAGTAGTTATATTCTTGTACATAGGAGCAGTATTATAGTAGTTATATTCTTGTACATAGGAGCAGTATTATAGTAGTTATATTCTTGTACATAGGAGCAGTATTATAGTAGTTATATTCTTGTACATAGGAGCAGTATTATAGTAGTTATATTCTTGTACATAGGGGCAGTATTATAGTAGTTATATTCTTGTACATAGGGGCAGTATTATAGTAGTTATATTCTTGTACATAGGGGCAGTATTATAGTAGTTATATTCTTGTACATAGGAGCAGTATTATAGTAGTTATATTCTTGTACATAGGAGCAGTATTATAGTAGTTATATTCTTGTACATAGGGGCAGTATTATAGTAGTTATATTCTTGTACATAGGGAGCAGTATTATAGTAGTTATATTCTTGTATATAGGGGCAGTATTATAGTGGTTATATTCTTGTACATAGGAGCAGTATTATAGTGGTTATATTCTTGTACATAGGAGCAGTATTATAGTAGTTATATTCTTGTACATAGGAGCAGTATTATAGTAGTTATATTCTTGTACATAGGGAGCAGTATTATAGTAGTTATATTCTTGTACATAGGGGCAGTATTATAGTAGTTATATTCTTGTACATAGGAGCAGTATTATAGTAGTTATATTCTTGTACATAGGGGCAGTATTATAGCAGTTATATTCTTGTACATAGGGGCAGTATTATAGTAGTTATATTCTTGTACATAGGGGCAGTATTATAGCAGTTATATTCTTGTACATAGGAGCAGTATTATAGTAGTTATATTCTTGTACATAGGGAGCAGTATTATAGTAGTTATATTCTTGTACATAGGGGCAGTATTATAGTAGTTATATTCTTGTACATAGGAGCAGTATTATAGTAGTTATATTCTTGTACATAAGGGCAGTATTATAGTAGTTATATTCTTGTACATAGAGGTCAGTATTATAGTAGTTATATTCTTGTACATAGGGGCAGTATTATAGTAGTTATATTCTTGTACATAGGGGGCAGTATTATAGTAGTTATATTCTTGTATATAGGAGCAGTATTATAGTAGTTATATTCTTGTACATAGGGGCAGTATTATAGTAGTTATATTCTTGTACATAGGGGGCAGTATTATAGTAGTTATATTCTTGTACATGGGGCAGTATTATAGTAGTTATACTCTTGTATATAGGAGCAGTATTATAGTAGTTATATTCTTGTACATAGGAGCAGTATTATAGTAGTTATATTCTTGTACATAGGAGCAGTATTATAGCAGTTATATTCTTGTACATAGGGGCAGTATTATAGTAGTTATATTCTTGTACATAGGAGCAGTATTATAGTAGTTATATTCTTGTACATAGGAGCAGTATTATAGCAGTTATATTCTTGTACATAGGGGCAGTATTATAGTAGTTATATTCTTGTACATAGGAGCAGTATTATAGCAGTTATATTCTTGTACATAGGGGCAGTATTATAGTAGTTATATTCTTGTACATAGGAGCAGTATTATAGCAGTTATATTCTTGTACATAGGGGCAGTATTATAGCAGTTATATTCTTGTACATAGGGGCAGTATTATAGTAGTTATATTCTTGTACATAGGAGCAGTATTATAGTAGTTATATTCTTGTACATAGGAGCAGTATTATAGCAGTTATATTCTTGTACATAGGGGCAGTATTATAGCAGTTATATTCTTGTACATAGGGGCAGTATTATAGCAGTTATATTCTTGTACATAGGAGCAGTATTATAGTAGTTATATTCTTGTACATAGGGGCAGTATTATAGTAGTTATATTCTTGTACATAGGGGCAGTATTATAGTAGTTATATTCTTGTACATAGGGGGCAGTATTATAGTAGTTATATTCTTGTATATAGGGGCAGTATTATAATAGTTATATTCTTGTACATAGGAGCAGTATTATAGTAGTTATATTCTTGTGCATAGGAGCAGTATTATAGTAGTTATATTCTTGTACATAGGGGCAGTATTATAGTAGTTATATTCTTGTACATAGGGGCAGTATTATAGTAGTTATATTCTTGTACATAGGGGCAGTATTATAGTAGTTATATTCTTATACATAGGGGCAGTATTATAGTAGTTATATTCTTGTGTATAGGAGCAGTATTATAGTAGTTATATTCTTGTACATAGGGACAGTATTATAGTAATTATATTCTTGTACATAGGAGCAGTATTATAGTAGTTATATTCTTGTACATAGGAGCAGTATTATAGTAGTTATATTCTTGTACATAGGGGCAGTATTATAGTAGTTATATTCTTGTACATAGGAGCAGTATTATAGTAGTTATATTCTTGTACATAGGGGCAGTATTATAGCAGTTATATTCTTGTACATAGGAGCAGTATTATAGCAGTTATATTCTTGTACATGGGGGCAGTATTATAGCAGTTATATTCTTGTACATAGGAGCAGTATTATAGTAGTTATATTCTTGTACATAGGGGCAGTATTATAGCAGTTATATTCTTGTACATGGGGGCAGTATTATAGCAGTTATATTCTTGTACATGGGGGCAGTATTATAGCAGTTATATTCTTGTACATGGGGGCAGTATTATAGTAGTTATATTCTTGTACATAGGAGCAGTATTATAGCAGTTATATTCTTGTACATAGGAGTATTATAGTAGTTATATTCTTGTACATGGGGGCAGTATTACTTATATTCTGGTATTTCTTATGTCACCGTTTTTCTATCTGCTGTAGGTTGGGCGGCCTCAGTCATGTATAACTCTGGTGTCCGGGATCAGTTCGATGCTTTCCGCTGTCGCTCTGACACTTTCAGCCTTGGTATCTGTAATGGCTGCCAGCTGATGGCGCTCCTGGGTTGGGTCGGAGCGGAGGGCCCGGTTCGTACAGGTGAGTGACCCGCACATTTGTTTTTTGGGTTTTTTTTGTATGTTGTACTTCTCTCCTCACTTCATGTCCTTCTGGCAGGGGAGCGTCCTACACAGGGGGTCCTGCTGAGTCACAACCTGTCTGGAAGGTTTGAGTCTCGCTTTGTGACTGTGAAGATTGAGGAAAGTCCCAGTGTCCTGCTGCAGGGGATGGCCGGGTCATCTCTCGGGGTTTGGGTGGCACATGGAGAAGGTAAGTGTCTCCTGGTGACTTCTGCCCTTCCTACAGCAGAAGTCTGTAAAGAAGGGTTCTGCCGGCTGTCGGGGTTGAGCATTGGTTGTCACCTGGTTTGACCATTCACCTCTGTCCTCCAGGTCTCATGAGATTCCGGTCTGAGAAGGTTCGCGACCACTTGGCCGCTCATCATTTGGCTCCTCTGCGCTACGTGAATGACCAGAATGTCGCCACAGAGGAGTACCCCATGAATCCTAACAGCTCCCCGCTCGGGATCGCCGGCCTCTGCTCGGAGGATGGACGCCACCTGGCGATGATGCCGCACCCTGAGCGCTGCGTCCTGAAGTGGCAGTGGCCCTGGATGCCGGAGGACTGGAGGACCACACTGGACGCATCGCCCTGGATGCGCCTCTTCCACAACGGTTACAACTGGTGCCTGAAGAGCGCGATGGAGGACTGAGGAGGAGGACAAGTGCGATCCGCAGATCGAGAAGGAAGAGTGTCCACCGCGGAGATCTGTGATGGGACGTTTATTGCTTATATTAAGCCTTATCTGCATGTGAACGGAGAATAAATGTCAGCAGGCATCAAAGCCACAACACCAAACCTACATGTGTTCCTCTGTCATGGAATATACCCCAGAGCTGCACTCACTATTCTGCTGGTGCAGTCACTGTGTACATACATTACATTACTGATCCTGAGTTACATACTGTATTATACTCCAGAGCTGCACTCACTATTCTGCTGGTGCAGTCACTGTGTACATACATTACATTACTGATCCTGAGTTACATCCTGTATTATACCCCAGAGCTGCACTCACTATTCTGCTGGTGCAGTCACTGTGTACATACATTACATTACTGATACTGAGTTACCTCCTGTATTATACCCCAGAGCTGCACTCACTATTCTGCTGGTGCAGTCACTGTGTACATACATTACATTACTGATCCTGAGTTACCTCCTGTATTATACTCCAGAGCTGCACTCACTATTCTGCTGGTCCAGTCACTGTGTACATACATTACATTACTGATCCTGAGTAACCTCCTGTATTATACCCCAGAGCTGCACTCACTATTCTGCTGGTGCAGTCATTGTGTACATACATTACATTACTGATCCTGAGTTACATCCTGTATTATACTCCAGAGCTGCACTCACTATTCTGCTGGTCCAGTCACTGTGTACATACATTACATTACTGATCCTGAGTTACATCCTGTATTATACTCCAGAGCTGCACTCACTATTCTGCTGGTGCAGTCACTGTGTACATACATTACATTACTGATCCTGAGTTACCTCCTGTATTATACCCCAGAGCTGCACTCACTATTCTGCTGGTGCAGTCACTGTGTACATACATTACATTACTGATCCTGAGTTACCTCCTGTATTATACCCCAGAGCTGCACTCACTATTCTGCTGGTGCAGTCACTGTGTACATACATTACATTACTGATCCTGAGTTACATCCTGTATTATACCCCAGAGCTGCACTCACTATTCTGCTGGTGCAGTCACTGTGTACATACATTACTGATCCCGAGTTACCTCCTGTATTATACTCCAGAGCTGCACTCACTATTCTGCTGGTGCAGTCACTGTGTACATACATTACATTACTGATCCTGAGTTACATCCTGTATTATACTCCAGAGCTGCACTCACTATTCTGCTGGTGCAGTCACTGTGTATATACATTACTGATCCTGATTTACATCCTGTATTATACCCCAGAGCTGCACTCACTATTCTGCTGGTGCAGTCACTGTGTATATACATTACATTACTGATCCTGAGTAACCTCCTGTATTATACCCCAGAGCTGCACTCACTATTCTGCTGGTGCAGTCACTGTGTACATACATTACATTACTGATCCTGAGTTACATCCTGTATTATACCCCAGAGCTGCACTCACTATTCTGCTGGTGCAGTCACTGTGTACATACATTACATTACTGATCCTGAGTTACATCCTGTATTATACTCCAGAGCTGCACTCACTATTCTGCTGGTGCAGTCACTGTGTACATACATTACTGATCCTGAGTTACACCCTGCATTATACCCCAGAGCTGCACTCACTATTCTGCTGGGGCAGTCACTGTGTACATACATTACATTACTGATACTGAGTTACCTCCTGTACTATGCTCCAGAGCTGCACTCACTACTCTGCTGGTGCAGTCACTGTGTACATACATTACATTACTGATCCTGAGTTACATCCTGAATTATACTCCAGAGCTGCACTCACTATTCTGCTGGTGCAGTCACTGTGTACATACATTACTGATCCTGAGTTACTTCCTGTATTATACTCCAGAGCTGCACTCACTGTTCTGCTGGTGCAGTCACTGTGTACATACATTACTGATCCTGAGTTACCTCCTGTATTATACTCCAGAGCTGCACTCACTATTCTGCTGGTGCAGTCACTGTGTACATACATTACTGACCCTGAATTACATCCTGTATTACACTCCAGAGCTGCACTCACTATTCTGCTGGTGCAGTCACTGTGTACATACATTACTGATCCTGAGTTACTTCCTGTATCATACTCCAGAGCTGCACTCACTATTCTGCTGGTGCAGTCACTGTGTACATACATTACTGATCCTGAGTTACCTCCTGTATTATACTCCAGAGCTGCACTCACTATTCTGCTGGTGCAGTCACTGTGTACATACATTACATTACTGATCCTGAGTTACTTCCTGTATTATACTCCAGAGCTGCACTCACTATTCTGCTGGTGCAGTCACTGTGTACATACATTACATTACTGATCCTGAGTTACCTCCTGTATTGTACCCCAGAGCTGCACTCACTATTCTGCTGGTGCAGTCACTGTGTACATACATTACATTACTGATCCTGAGTTACATCCTGTATTATACCCCAGAGCTGAGCTCACTATTCTGCTGGTGCAGTCACTGTTACATACATTACTGATCCTGAGTTACCTCCTGTATTATACTCCAGAGCTGAGCTCACTATTCTGCTGGTGCAGTCACTGTGTACATACATTACATTACTGATCCTGAGTTACATCCTGTATTATCCTCCAGAGCTGCACTCACTATTCTGCTGGTGCAGTCACTGTGTACATACATTACATTACTGATCCTGAGTTACATCCTGTATTATACCCCAGAGCTGAGCTCACTATTCTGCTGGTGCAGTCACTGTTACATACATTACTGATCCTGAGTTACCTCCTGTATTATACTCCAGAGCTGAGCTCACTATTCTGCTGGTGCAGTCACTGTGTACATACATTACATTACTGATCCTGAGTTACCTCCTGTATTATACCCCAGAGCTGCACTCACTATTCTGCTGGTGCAGTCACTGTGTACATACATTACATTACTGATCCTGAGTTACATCCTGTAGATCTTTTATTATAAAAATGAAAAACATAACAATAATAGCAGAAAACATAACAAAAATATTAGCCCGAAAATAATCAGTATACTGAACACTGGTCCAGCCGCTCATTCTCTCCTCTCACACATATTATACAGAACAATAACTTCAGGTCCGGTCACCAAACAAAATAATAATAACAAATAAAATAAACAATGGAAAACAAAGACTATATACATGAACTTTTTTTTTTTTTTTTAGTTTTAAATAAAATAACTACAAATTAAACAAATATATACAATACTACAAGCTATCCTCCATTCCCAACCCCCCGCACTGACCTGAGAGCTGGTCCTGCGTCTCATGCCTCAGTCCATGTCCAACGTCCATAGGCCAGATCAGGCAGTGCCAGTTTTTCCCCCAAACAACCCGGTGTCCCATAGTCCCACGAGATAATCCCACCTCCCCCCTTTTCCCACCACCCAACCTAACACCTACACCCAAATCTATATCCCCATATACAATATATACATTATATACAGCAGCACACACCACAATAATCACAACTCACGAAGCCCAAGTTCGGCGCCTGCAGCCCTACATCACTGTATAATGATCAAACGAAACAAAAATCTACAGTGTCAGCATCAGCCCACCACCAGCAAAGGAGATGACCAGACTAGGGCACACTAAAAGAAAAGCCCCTCCAGAGGAGCGCGGCCCTCCGTGCGCCCAGTCTCCCATACTCCAGAGAGCGCACCTTCACCAGGTCACCGAGTATGGTCCTAAACACATCGTCCACTGGGAGGATTTTTCGTTGCGTCGATACTAAGCATCGTGCGTTCCAAGTGTGATACCTAACCACTGCGCTAACTAGAAATAAGGTGCAGCGGTCCCGACCACCCAGGTCTCCGAATGCTCCATAGGCCCATTCCGCATAGGAGAGACCGGCCAGCCGAGACCAGCCAATGAAGGCGCCCACCCTGTTGTACACCTCTGTTGAAGGGACAATGAAGCAGGAAGTGGTCCATGCTTTCCAGCAAGGTACCACAATGCTCCCGAGGACAATTCCTGTCCTCAGAGCTCCTACACTTCAGATTGTCCCTCACACACAGTTTCCCATGGAAGCAGCGCCAAGCCAAGTCCCAAAACTTCGAGGGGATCCGGATAGAATTCAAAAGATGTAAACCCACCCCAAGATCCCGACTTGGGCAGTCCCTGAGCGCCAGAGGCCTCTGGAAATGGGTCAACAGAACCCTACTGTCAAGTAGTTTCCTTGGCAGAGTCCTGATCTCCCACATTCCCAGACCCCACCGACGAATTACCTTCAGAACCAAGGTAGCGTAAGCCGGAAGATGTCCATGCGGTGTGCGAAGATCCTTCACTTGCCCTCCTGTCTCCCATTCCTGGAAGAAAGGCTGAAACCATCCCCTACAGGAGAATACCCACGGAGGAGCCCTCTCTTTCCAGAGGTTTGCGATATTGATCTTAATGAAGGTATCCACAAGGAATACCACAGGGTTGACCATACCCAACCCTCCTAGTCTCCTCGTACGGTAAGTAACCTCCCTCTTGACCAGGTTCAGTCTATTCCCCCATAACAGTTGGAAGAACAAACTGTAGACCCGAGTCCAGAGAGATTCTGGCAAGATGCACACACTGCCCAGATAAATCAGTAAAGGGAGCAGGTAAGTTTTGATCAGGTTTACCCTTTCCCTTAGGGTCAAAGACCAACCCTTCCATTGGTTCACCTTCTGAGTGGCGATCTCTAGCCTGCTATCCCAATTTTGTTTGGGGTAATCCCCCTGGCCAAATTCGATGCCAAGGACCTTTGCAGAGACTTTGGGTCCTGGAAGGGTGTCCGGGAGATCAAAACCAGGATCTCCTCCTCCCAGCCAGACACTCACACTTATCCCGGTTGATCTTGGACCCGGATGCCTCCGAGTAGCGATCTACCTCTGACATCAGCCACCCTGCCTCCTCGTGAGAGGAAGCAAATACGGTGACATCATCGGCATACGCCACCACCCTCAGAGTGGCTTCCGGTGCTGCCTGATCCATCCCGATCCCGGCCAACGGTCCACGCTCCACCCTCCTAAGAAGAGGGTCAATCGCAAACACGTACAGCAGCGGGCTCAAGGGACAACCCTGGCGAACACCGGACCCAACCTCAAAAGAGCTACCAATCCAACCATTCACAAGCGGGAAACTCTCTGCCCCACTGTACAAGGTCTTAAGCCAATCAACAAACCCCCCCGGCAGGCCATATCTCAGAAGGACGGACCAGAGGTACTCGTGATTAACCCGATCAAACGCTTTTGCCTGGTCCAGTGACAGCATGTACCCCTTCCAGTGACCAGCCCTACCCTGCTCCACTGCCTCTCGGACACAGAGCACAGCACTAAATGTGCTGCGGCCTGGAACAGAGCAATGCTGGGCCCCCGAAAGGAGTTGGGGTGCAAATTTCACCAGCCGATTAAACAGCACCTTTGCCAGAACCTTCCTGTCTGCATTGAGAAGCGCTATGGGACGCCAATTCTCAATGCAAGACGGGTCCTTACCCTTTGACAAGATGATCAGAGCAGACCTCCTCATTGACTTCGGCAGAGTGCCCGAGGAAAGACACTCATTGAATACCTCAGTCAAGAGGGGAACCAAAACATCCTTAAAGGTCTTATAGAATTCAGATGTTAAGCCATCTGGACCAGGCGATTTTTTGGGGGCAAGCCCTTCAATCGCCAACTGAACTTCCTCTTCCCTGATCATTTCTGTCAAAACGTCAAGAGAGGGGTCTACCCCTGGTTCGGGGACGGCTTCTGCCAGGAAAGCCGACATCTCATCCCAATCAAGATCCCTCTTCCCCAAGAGGTGCGAGTAGAAGGATCTGACAACCTCCAGGATCCCTGATCTGGATCGCCTCAGGGACTCCGTAGTGTCGACCAGTCCTGTAACCACTTTACTATTCACTGACATCTTGCAGTTTCTGTAAGGGTCGGGCGAGCGGTACTTCCCGTAATCCCTCTCAAAAACCAAAGATGCGTGTCTATCGTACTGACACCTCATAAGCAAAGATTTCACTCTGGAGATCTCCTCGCGGCTACCTCCAGTTGAGACAAGATGCTCGAGTTTCCTCCTCAGACCCTGATACAGGCGGTACCTGCTCAGATTCCTGAGGCTCGAGAGCTGGCGGAAGAATCTCGCCACCCTTTCCTTGAACATCTCCCACCACTCTGACCTACTACTACAAAGATCCAGTAAGGGTACCTGGCTCTGAAGAAAATCCTCAAAGGACTGTCTTATCTCCGCTTCTTCCAAGAGAGACGAATTGAGCCTCCAAAAGCCTCTTCCCATCCGGAGGGTCTCTGTAACATTCAGAGAAAACAAAATTAAACAGTGGTCGGAGAACTCCACCTCAACAACAGACACTGCTGAAGAGACAGCTTCCTCCTTTAAATAAAACCTATCTATTCTGGACCTACAGTTACCTCTATGATATTTGAACCCCTTGTGGCCTGGGGTGTGCCGAATGTGGACATCCACCAGGCGAGCCTCACTAGCTATACTATTAAGGGCGACGCTATCATAAGTCAGCTTGTCTCTGGAACCTCCTCTATCTCGGGGCCTCGTGACAGCATTGAAGTCCCCTCCAAAGACAACCTGCCGACTTGTAAAAAGGTAGGGCTTGATCCTCATAAAGAGACACTTCCGGTCCCACTTAGATTGGGGACCATAGATGTTAATGAGCCGGAGCTCTTGTCCCTTCATGAGGACATCTAAGATCAGGCACCTCCCCATTTCTAACTCAATAACCCGTCGGCATTCCACCGGTGCGGTAAAAAGGAGCGCCACTCCGCTATACGGCTCGGCCGCAAGAGACCAATAGGAGGGCCTGAGTCTCCACTCCCTCTTAGCTTTAAACACATCTGCCATGTTTGGCAGCCTGGTCTCTTGCAAAAAGAAAATGTCAGCTTCAACCCGGCTGAGAAAATCAAAGGCCGCAAAGCTAGCTGTATTTGACTTTATGCTGGCGACATTAATGGACGCCAGCGTCAACGGAGTGGGTTCCGCCATCATTGGTGATTGAGTTAGATGGCTTTCTTTTTTCCACTACCCTTATCCTCTGCCTCAGAGGAGGAATCCTTCCCCCTCTTTAATGACATGGAGGTATCCATTTCCACGCGTTTTTTATTTTTTTCGTCCTCGTCTCCGGACTCTGGGCCAGTCCCTCCCTCCAAAGATCTTATGTTCCCAGAAGGAGGAGACTCGGCGCCCCCTGTGAGCCCCGCCAAAGCCAGAACCTCACCCTCAGCTTCCTCCTCAGAGGAAGAGATGTTTTCAAGGGCTTGGAACCGGTTAGAAAGACCAACCAGAGGGGAGTCAGTTTTTCCTTCCTTAGGTACCTTGGTCAGAGTGAGAGAAGATTTTTTTTTCCTCCCTTCTTTCTCTTCTTTTTGGTGCCGAGCTTACGCTTGTCCTCTAGCCACTGCCTATTATCCTCATCCATACTTTCATAATGGGAGGACTCTGAGGCAGTGGCACTCTCCTCCCTGTGGATCCTCCTGACCTCCTCATCCAACTCATCATCCCTTGGGGCCTCAGCAGCAAGACTGGCATCCAGGACAGGGGCCGCCCCAGTAGCCCGAGGCTCGCCCAGCTCCCTATCCTGTCTGCGCTTGTCTAGACGCCTTAGCTGGGCAGGCATCTTTTTATTGCTTTTCTTCCTTGGCCCCTCAGCTCCCTCACCCTTGCTAGTCCCTTCCCCAGCAGAATCAGCCTCACGGCTTTCTCCCACCGGGGTCATGACTGCGTTAGCGAAGGAGCGAGGACAACGGCTGAATGGGTGACCTGTTGTGAAATTGGATTTTGGGCTCCCCCGGTGGCCACTGGTGGAATTGAACTGGTGTGCATCATCCCCTCTGTTCACCTGTTTCCATCAGGATGTGGGAGTCGCTATTTAACCTTGCTCCTCTGTCACTTCCATGCCGGTCAACATTGTAATCAGAAGCCTTTCTGTGCATGTTCCTGCTGCTAGACAACTCCCAGCTAAGTTGGACTTTAGTCCTCGTTTGTTTTTGCATTTTGTTCCAGTTCACAGCTGTAGTTTCGTTTCTGTGTCTGGAAAGCTCTTGTGATCTGAAATTGCCACTCTGATGTTATGAGTTAATACTAGAGTTTTAAAGTAATTTCAGGATGGCGTTTTGATAGGGTTTTCAGCTGACCATGAAAGTGCCCTTTCTGTCTTCCTGCTATCTAGTAAGCGGACCTCAATTTTGCTAAACCTATTTTCATACTACGTTTGTCATTTCATCTAAAATCACCGCCAATATATGTGGGGGCCTCTGTCTGCCTATCGGGGAAATTTCTCTAGAGGTGAGCCAGGACTATATTTTCCTCTGCCAGGATTAGTTAGTCCTCCGGCCGGCGCTGGGCGTCTAGGGATAAAAAACGTAGGCAACGCTACCCGGCTACTGTTAGTTGTGCGGCAGGTTTAGTTCATGGTCAGTTTAGTTTCCATCCTTCCAAGAGCTAGTACTTATGTTTGCTGGGCTATGTTCTCTTGCCATTGAGAACCATAACAGTTTGACCGGCCCCAAAGGGTTAAATTAATTGACAGAGAAAGGAGAGAAAAGAGAAGTCTGCTGAAGATTTTTATTTTTTTTTCCCTTCCCTTCAGTTCTGAGTGTGCTTGTAATTGAATCTCTTGCAAGTCTGCCTATATTGCAGCCTTTCTCTCTCTCTCTCTCCTTCTAATCCTGGAATGGCTCTGTGTTCACCTGTTTAAAATGGATATTCAGAGTTTAGCTGCAGGTTTGAATAATCTCACCACGAAAGTTCAAAATTTACAAGATTTTGTTGTTCATGTTCCTATATCTGAACCTAGAATTCCTTTGCCTGAATTTTTCTCGGGGAATAGATCTTGCTTTCAAAATTTCAAAAATAATTGCAAGTTGTTTTTGTCCCTGAAATCTCGCTCTGCTGGAGATCCTGCTCAGCAGGTCAGGATTGTGATTTCCTTGCTCCGGGGCGACCCTCAGGATTGGGCTTTTGCATTGGCTCCAGGGGATCCTGCGTTGCTCAGTGTGGATGCGTTTTTTCTGGCCTTGGGGTTGCTTTATGAGGAACCTCAGTTAGAGCTTCAGGCGGAAAAGGCCTTGATGTCCCTATCTCAGGGGCAAGACGAAGCTGAAATATACTGCCAGAAATTCCGTAAATGGGCTGTGCTTACTCAGTGGAATGAGTGCGCCCTGGCGGCGAATTTCAGAGAGGGTCTCTCTGATGCCATTAAGGATGTTATGGTGGGGTTCCCTGTGCCTGCGGGTCTGAATGAGTCCATGACAATGGCTATCCAGATCGATAGGCGTCTGCGGGAGCGCAAACCTGTGCACCATTTGGCGGTGTCTACTGAGAAGACGCCAGAGAATATGCAATGTGATAGAATTCTGTCCAGAAGTGAACGGCAGAATTTAAGACGAAAAAATGGGTTGTGCTTCTATTGCGGTGATTCAACTCATGTTATATCAGCATGCTCTAAGCGTACTAAGAAGCTTGATAAGTCTGTTTCAATTGGCACTTTACAGTCTAAGTTTATTCTATCTGTGACCCTGATTTGTTCTTTATCATCTATTACCGCGGATGCCTATGTCGACTCTGGCGCCGCTTTGAGTCTTATGGATTGGTCCTTTGCCAAACGCTGTGGGTATGATTTGGAGCCTCTTGAAACTCCTATACCCCTGAAGGGGATTGACTCCACCCCATTGGCTAGCAATAAACCACAATACTGGACACAAGTAACTATGCGGATTAATCCGGATCACCAGGAGATTATTCGCTTTCTTGTGCTGTATAACCTACATGATGTGTTGGTGCTTGGATTGCCATGGCTGCAATCTCATAACCCAGTCCTCGACTGGAAAGCTATGTCTGTGTTAAGCTGGGGTTGTAAGGGGACGCATGGGCACGTACCTGTGGTTTCCATTTCATCATCTATTCCCTCTGAGATTCCTGAATTCTTGTCTGACTTTCATGACGTTTTTGAAGAACCCAAGGTTGGTTCACTACCTCCGCACCGGGAGTGCGATTGTGCCATAGACTTGATCCCGGGTAGTAAATACCCTAAGGGTCGTTTATTTAATCTGTCTGTGCCTGAACACGCTGCTATGCGAGAATATATAAAGGAGTCCTTGGAAAAGGGACATATTCGTCCTTCGTCATCTCCCTTAGGAGCCGGTTTTTTCTTTGTGGCTAAGAAAGATGGCTCTTTGAGGCCGTGTATTGATTATCGGCTTTTGAATAAAATCACGGTTAAATATCAATATCCGTTGCCACTGCTGACTGATTTGTTTGCTCGCATAAAGGGGGCCAAGTGGTTCTCTAAGATAGATCTCCGTGGGGCGTATAATTTGGTGCGAATTAAGCAGGGGGATGAGTGGAAGACCGCATTTAATACGCCCGAGGGCCACTTTGAGTATTTGGTGATGCCTTTTGGTCTTTCAAATGCCCCTTCAGTCTTTCAGTCCTTTATGCATGACATTTTCCGTGATTATTTGGACAAATTTATGATTGTGTATCTGGATGATATTTTGATTTTTTCGGATGACTGGGACTCTCATGTCCAGCAGGTCAGGAGGGTTTTTCAGGTTTTGCGGTCTAATTCCTTGTGTGTGAAGGGTTCTAAGTGCGTTTTTGGGGTTCAAAAGATTTCTTTTTTGGGATATATTTTTTCCCCCTCTTCCATCGAGATGGATCCTGTCAAGGTTCAGGCTATTTGTGATTGGACGCAACCCTCTTCTCTTAAGAGTCTTCAGAAATTTTTGGGCTTTGCTAACTTTTATCGTCGATTTATTGCTGGTTTTTCTGATGTTGTTAAACCATTGACTGATTTGACTAAGAAGGGTGCTGATGTTGCTGATTGGTCCCCTGCTGCTGTGGAGGCCTTTCGGGAGCTTAAGCGCCGCTTTTCTTCCGCCCCTGTGTTGCGTCAGCCTGATGTTGCTCTTCCTTTTCAGGTTGAGGTCGACGCTTCTGAAATCGGAGCTGGGGCGGTTTTGTCGCAGAGAAGTTCCGATTGTTCCGTGATGAGACCTTGTGCCTTTTTCTCGCGTAAATTTTCGCCCGCCGAGCGGAATTATGATGTTGGGAATCGGGAGCTTTTGGCCATGAAGTGGGCTTTTGAGGAGTGGCGTCATTGGCTTGAGGGGGCTAGACATCAGGTGGTGGTATTGACTGACCACAAAAATCTAATTTATCTTGAGTCCGCCAGACGCCTGAATCCTAGACAGGCACGCTGGTCGTTGTTTTTCTCTCGGTTTAATTTTGTGGTGTCCTACCTGCCGGGTTCTAAGAATGTTAAGGCGGATGCCCTTTCTAGGAGTTTTGAGCCTGACTCCCCAGGTAACTCTGAACCTACAGGTATCCTTAAGGATGGAGTGATATTGTCTGCCGTTTCTCCAGACCATCCTGCGGGCCTTGCAGGAGTTTCAGGCGGATAGACCTGATCGTTGCCCACCTGGTAGACTGTTTGTTCCTGATGATTGGACCAGTAAAGTCATTTCTGAGGTTCATTCTTCTGCGTTGACAGGTCATCCTGGAATCTTTGGTACCAGGGATTTGGTGGCAAGGTCCTTCTGGTGGCCTTCCCTGTCTCGAGATGTGCGAGGCTTTGTGCAGTCTTGTGACGTTTGTGCTCGGGCCAAGCCTTGTTGTTCTCGGGCTAGTGGATTGTTGTTGCCCTTGCCTATCCCGAAGAGGCCCTGGACGCACATCTCGATGGATTTTATTTCGGATCTTCCTGTTTCTCAGAAGATGTCTGTCATCTGGGTGGTGTGTGACCGTTTCTCTAAGATGGTCCATTTGGTTCCCCTGCCTAAGTTGCCTTCTTCTTCCGAGTTGGTTCCTCTGTTTTTTCAAAATGTGGTCCGTTTGCATGGTATTCCGGAGAATATCGTTTCTGACAGAGGAACCCAATTCGTGTCTAGATTTTGGCGAGCATTCTGTGCTAGGATGGGCATAGATTTGTCTTTCTCGTCTGCTTTCCATCCTCAGACTAATGGCCAGACCGAGCGGACGAATCAGACCTTGGAGACATATTTGAGGTGTTTTGTGTCTGCAGATCAGGATGATTGGGTTGCTTTTTTGCCTTTAGCGGAGTTTGCCCTCAATAATCGGGCCAGCTCTGCCACCTTGGTGTCTCCTTTTTTCTGTAATTCGGGGTTTCATCCTCGATTTTCTTCTGGTCAGGTGGAATCTTCGGATTGTCCTGGAGTGGATGCTGTGGTGGAGAGGTTGCATCAGATTTGGGGGCAGGTAGTGGACAATTTGAAGTTGTCCCAGGAGAAGACTCAGCTTTTTGCCAACCGCCGGCGTCGGGTTGGTCCTCGGCTTTGTGTTGGGGACTTGGTGTGGTTGTCTTCTCGTTTTGTCCCTATGAGGGTTTCTTCTCCTAAGTTTAAGCCTCGGTTCATCGGCCCGTACAGGATATTGGAGATTCTTAACCCTGTGTCCTTCCGTTTGGACCTCCCTGCATCTTTTTCTATTCATAATGTTTTTCATCGGTCATTGTTGCGCAGGTATGAGGTACCGGTTGTGCCTTCCGTTGAGCCTCCTGCTCCGGTGTTGGTTGAGGGCGAGTTGGAGTACGTTGTGGAAAAAATCTTGGACTCCCGGGTTTCCAGACGGAAACTCCAGTATCTGGTCAAATGGAAGGGATACGGTCAGGAGGATAATTCTTGGGTGACTGCCTCTGATGTTCATGCCTCCGATCTGGTCCGTGCCTTTCATAGGGCTCATCCTGATCGCCCTGGTGGTTCTGGTGAGGGTTCGGTGCCCCCTCCTTGAGGGGGGGGTACTGTTGTGAAATTGGATTTTGGGCTCCCCCGGTGGCCACTGGTGGAATTGAACTGGTGTGCATCATCCCCTCTGTTCACCTGTTTCCATCAGGATGTGGGAGTCGCTATTTAACCTTGCTCCTCTGTCACTTCCATGCCGGTCAACATTGTAATCAGAAGCCTTTCTGTGCATGTTCCTGCTGCTAGACAACTCCCAGCTAAGTTGGACTTTAGTCCTCGTTTGTTTTTGCATTTTGTTCCAGTTCACAGCTGTAGTTTCGTTTCTGTGTCTGGAAAGCTCTTGTGATCTGAAATTGCCACTCTGATGTTATGAGTTAATACTAGAGTCTTAAAGTAATTTCAGGATGGCGTTTTGATAGGGTTTTCAGCTGACCATGAAAGTGCCCTTTCTGTCTTCCTGCTATCTAGTAAGCGGACCTCAATTTTGCTAAACCTATTTTCATACTACGTTTGTCATTTCATCTAAAATCACCGCCAATATATGTGGGGGCCTCTGTCTGCCTATCGGGGAAATTTCTCTAGAGGTGAGCCAGGACTATATTTTCCTCTGCCAGGATTAGTTAGTCCTCCGGCCGGCGCTGGGCGTCTAGGGATAAAAAACGTAGGCAACGCTACCCGGCTACTGTTAGTTGTGCGGCAGGTTTAGTTCATGGTCAGTTTAGTTTCCATCCTTCCAAGAGCTAGTACTTATGTTTGCTGGGCTATGTTCTCTTGCCATTGAGAACCATAACAGTGACCTAACTCACCACACAGGTGGCACCTAATCTCCACACAAGATGCAGCAAGATGGCCGACATCCCCACACAATGCACACTTCTGCACAGTGCAGTTTGCGCTGAAGTGTGTGGGGTCGCCGCACTTGTGACAGAGCTTCGGTTGCCCCTGGTAGAAGACCAGGATACGATCCCTACCCAGGAAGGCAGATGATGGTATGTGGGCAACCGTACCACCTGAACGCTTAAGTTTTACCATAAACGTCCAGGCCCCTGACCAGATACCAAACTCGTCACGGTTTTTCTTTGGCATCTCCACTACCTCTCCATACCGGCCAAGCCACGTCATGATGTCATAACAAGAAAGCGACTCGTTACATGTCATCACGGTCACTTTCTTGACTTGATTTTGGCGAGACACCGCCTGAACGGCAAAGTCTCGCCAGCCGGGCTCATTTTTTGCCAACTCATAGTTCGACCAGAAAAGTTCAAGCGCCTCCGGCCGAACAAAGCTGACATCAAACTCAGGTGTGGAATAGGGATGTATCAAGGCGTAGATGTCAATCGCCTTGAAGCCCATCCTCAGCAGGAGCTCCACAACCTTCGACCTTGGAGGACATGCATCACTGCCCCTCCACCGAAGACGGACCACATTCCTACGCACACTACCCGGCCCGGCTGTTGGGAGGGACCACACTGTATCCCCCCCTCTTTGCTCTCGGAAGGCCCCGAGGCCATGCCTCTCTATCCAGAAGGATAGATCAACCTCTCGACCCTCTACCATTAGTGATCTCTCTCCCCTCTTTAGAGCCTCCAGGAGACGCCGTTGCAACATGCCATCCCCAGAGCCCAGAGACGAGGAGGACGCCCTATTTCCCCCGGAGGTGACAGCGGCATAACTCCTGACAGGTGCTGCCACCACTGGGGGGGCAACCGGACCAGTGACAACATCCACACCAACAGCATCACCATTACCCAGCTCCATAACCTCCTCACCCTCCACCAAACCAGCAACCACACCACTAGACAGAGTTTTCCTCATCCATACCCACCACCACATTCACTCCTGCTGGACCAGTGACAACAGGAGGTGACACTTTGGCCTCCGCATCATCAGGCACAAGGGGCTGAGTCTCCTCCACAGAACTGGAGGTGACCTCACCCCTGGTTTTATGTGTGCCCTCCGCATCATCAGTTGATATTTTCCGCTGCTTCATGGTTGCTACCAGGCGCCGCTGATCTTTCGCTGCTGTGAGGCACCGCTGATCCTTAGCATCAGGATCTTGTTGACCAGCGGCGCCAACACAGAACAGGACTTTGGTGGGAGGACTGGAACGCCCTGCCCCGGTAACCCCCTCACGCTGCCGCCGCTTCTCAACTAAGTGATCAGCGGCAACAGCATTCAGGGGCACCGAGGCTACCGGAGCTGCCCCTGACACCGGGCTGCTCCCCCCTCCCACTGGGGAGCGCACCACAGTATCGTGGCCTGATTTTTCGCCCGCCGCCGGGCCGCCCTCACTGTCCAGCCTCTCGGCTGATGCACCTGCTGCTACGTCCCTGCTACTACAAGCAGAAACGGAGCTCTGCGCCTCACTACATTGCTTTGTAGTCTCCCCGCGCCTTTGCACCGGATCCACAGCAGAACCCGGGCTGGGCTGGGCAACGGGGCTTATACAGCGAGCTGACCCTGCAGCCGACTCAGGGGTACAGGGAGGGGGGCATATACATAGCTTACCGCTTCCTGCAGCTTAGGTTTGATCTTCTTCACCTTTTTTTTCCGGCCCCCAGGTGCCTCCTCTGGTAAATCATCACCAAGATGGAAGTTCTGAAGGCACACTGGGGACTCCAGGAGCTTGATCTCTGCCATTAGCGCCCCTCCCTGGCCGATGTCACTGTCCTCCCCAGAGCCAGCAGAACTGCGACGAGATGTCATTGTCGCCTGTCCTGCAGGGAGCTCGCTGCACGTGGCCTGTGAGTGACTAAGCAGGCTGCCAGGTGGGGCTTTCTGCTGGTCATCCTCCTCCTCCTCATCATCATCATCCACCTGGCACTCAGGCTGCAGCCCCATCTGCCTTTGCTCTCTGTTATCAGCCATTTCTCTGAATCGGTCTTCATTTTGCAATTTTTCTTTAAATGGTCCACTTTTTTCTTGGATAAAGGCTTTTCTTACCTCCAGGTCATTAATTTCAAGCTTCAGCCTCTTTACCTCCGCCTGGAATTGCGTCTTCCTGGGTCTGGAGGCGCCTGCAGCTCGCTTGTGCAGCGCAGCTCCTCCCGGAGCCTTCTCAATCTCTTGCTTGCTTCTTCATTCTCACGAAGGTGGCTCATGACCCGGGAGGCATAGGTGGACACAGACTCCCGGGGTCTCTGCAGCGCCCAACCCTCCTCAGTGAGGTCGGCCTCACCTCCGTGAGCACTCAGCTTTCCTCCGGAAGGGCCGCCATCCTGCTCGCTAGCAGGCTTCTCCTCCATGGAAGCCTTGCGGCTTCTCTGGGTCTCTGCAGACCTGGGGGGAGTAGGAGCCACATTGCTGCGACTCCTGGTGGAGCGTCTCACCCCCGAATCCTCTGATGTGCAGGCTGGTTGCTGGTTCCTTCTGCCCCCCGCCAGCCTGGTCCGGGAAGCAGAAGCCTGGGACTTGGCTCCTTCACTCATCCCAGGAAACCCACTCCCTCCCTGGGTAAGAGAGAGCGCAGGTCCCCGGGTGGAGAGGTGGTGGTTCCCAGCTCAGGAGCACACAGCAGGTTCAGCAGCGACCGCACCCACAATCAGCACAGTGAGCAGCAGCTGAGCAGAGCTGCACCCACTATTCTGCTGGAGCAGTCACTGTGTACATACATTACATTACTGATCCTGAGTAACCTCCTGTATTATACCACAGAGCTGCACTCACTATTCTGCTGGTGCAGTCACTGTGTACATACATTACTGATCCTGAGTTACGTCCTGTATTATACCCCAGAGCTGCACTCACTATTCTGCTGGTGCAGTCACTGTGTACATACATTACATTACTGATCCTGAGTAACCTCCTGTATTATACCCCAGAGCTGCACTCACTATTCTGCTGGTGCAGTCACTGTGTACATACATTACATTACTGATCCTGAGTAACCTCCTGTATTATACTCCAGAGCTGCACTCACTATTCTGCTGGTGCAGTCACTGTGTACATACATTACTGATCCTGAGTTACATCCTGTATTATGCTCCAGAGCTGCACTCACTATTCTGCTGGTGCAGTCACTGTGTACATACATTACATTACTGATCCTGAGTTACATCCTGTATTATGCTCCAGAGCTGCACTCACTATTCTGCTGGTGCAGTCACTGTGTACATACATTACATTACTGATCCTGAGTAACCTCCTGTAGTATACCCCAGAGCTGCACTCACTATTCTGCTGGTGCAGTCACTGTGTACATACATTACTGATCCTGAGTTACATCCTGTATTATACCCCAGAGCTGCACTCACTATTCTGCTGGTGCAGTCACTGTGAACATAGATTACATTACTGATCCTGAGTTACATCCTGTATTATACTCCAGAGCTGCACTCACTATTCTGCTGGTGCAGTCACTGTGTACATACATTACATTACTGATCCTGAGTAACCTCCTGTATTATACCCCAGAGCTGCACTCACTATTCTGCTGGTGCAGTCACTGTGTACATACATTACATTACTGATCCTGAGTTACATCCTGTATTATACCCCAGAGCTGCACTCACTATTCTGCTGGTGCAGTCACTGTGTACATACATTACATTACTGATCCTGAGTAACCTCCTGTATTATACCCCAGAGCTGCGCTCACTATTCTGCTGGTGCAGTCACTGTGTACATACATTACATTACTGATCCTGAGTTACCTCCTGTATTATACCCCAGAGCTGCACTCACTATTCTGCTGGTGCAGTCACTGTGTACATACATTACATTACTGATCCTGAGTTACCTCCTGTATTATACTCCAGAGCTGCACTCACTATTCTGCTGGTGCAGTCACTGTGTACATACATTACATTACTGATCCTGAGTTACCTCCTGTATTATACTCCAGAGCTGCACTCACTATTCTGCTGGTGCAGTCACTGTGTACATACATTACTGATCCTGAGTTACATCCTGTATTATACTCCAGAGCTGCACTCACTATTCTGCTGGTGCAGTCACTGTGTACATACATTACATTACTGATCCTGAGTTACATCCTGTATTATACCCCAGAGCTGCACTCACTATTCTGCTGGTGCAGTCACTGTGTACATACATTACTGATCCTGAGTTACATCCTGTATTATACCCCAGAGCTGCACTCACTATTCTGCTGGTGCAGTCACTGTGTACATACATTACTGATCCTGAGTTACATCCTGTATTATATCCCAGAGCTGCACTCACTATTCTGCTGGTGCAGTCACTGTGTACATACATTACTGATCCTGAGTTACATCCTGTATTATACTCCAGAGCTGCACTCACTATTCTGCTGGTGCAGTCACTGTGTACATACATTACTGATCCTGAGTTACATCCTGTATTATACTCCAGAGCTGCACTCACTATTCTGCTGGTGCAGTCACTGTGTACATACATTACATTACTGATCCTGAGTTACATCCTGTATTATACCCCAGAGCTGCACTCACTATTCTGCTGGTGCAGTCACTGTGTACATACATTACATTACTGATCCTGAGTTACCTCCTGTATTATACCCCAGAGCTGCACTCACTATTCTGCTGGTGCAGTCACTGTGTACATACATTACATTACTGATCCTGAGTTACATCCTGTATTATACCCCAGAGCTGCACTCACTATTCTGCTGGTGCAGTCACTGTGTACATACATTACATTACTGATCCTGAGTTACCTCCTGTATTATACCCCAGAGCTGCACTCATTGAGGTGAAATCTCCCAGCATTCCTTGTTTCCTTGTGGTGCTTTGCATTCTGGGAGCAGTTCCCCCAGGCTCAGCAGTGTAGTGTCTGTGTGTCAGGATGTGGCTGCGCTGTATACAGGGTAATCTTGGCATTATAGCGGGGGAGGGAGTAGTCTGCGGTTTCCCTCCCTCTGTGGTGTCAGGGATTACACAGAGTCCAGGGTGACACTGCTGGGACCAGAGGGTGAGGAGGAGGCTCTGGCGGAGGAGAGGCCTGCACAGGTGAGAACAGAGGACTACCTGGTCCTGGCTACAGGAAGAAGCCTTGTACTTAGAAAATGTCTGAAACTTCCTGTGGAAATGAATGAAGTGTTCTTCTCTATTATCAGCTGCTCTTGTGCTTTATTTTATCACACGGGACGCTGTGGGGTCCGGAGATGCGGTGAGGTCCGGATACACAGCGTCAGGCAGCTGCAGTAAAGCAGAGATTTATTGTAATGGTAATGATACAGATAATCGTACAATCAGGAGGACTGGTGTGCTCAGGTCCAGACTTGTGGATCTAGGGCTGTGCAGCCCTCGCTCCCTCCTCCTCCTCGTCGGTCTAGTCACTCAACAATCTCCATTTATTTCAGAAGATAAACCAGAAGTGTTGTCACTCACGTAAATAATTTCATGCCGATGAGCAAACACCTCCTGGTGGACTGGAGAGGCCTGGGGTCACCTATAGTATGGAGATGTAAGAAGTATGGAAGGTATACACTACGGTTCCAAGGTTTAGGGTCACCCAGACAATTTAGTGGTTTCCATAATTCCTACTTTTATTAATCCAATGAGTTGCCAAATGAATGTAAAATCTAGTCCAGACATTGACAAGGTTCGAAAAAAAGATTTTCATGTGAAATAATAATTTTCTCTTTCAATCTTTGCTCCTTTGCAGCAGTTCCAGCATTGCAGACCTTTGGCCTTCTAGAAGTTAATTTGCTGCGGTAATCTGGAGAACTTTCCCCCCATGCTTCCAGAAGCCCCTCCACATGTTGGTTTGGCTGATGGACACTTTTTGCACCATACGGTCCAGCTGCTCCCACAACAGCTCAATGGGGCTGAGATCTGGTGACTGTGCTGGCCGCTCCATTACAGATAGATACCAGCTGCTGCTTCTTCCCTAAATAGTTCTTGTATAATTAGGAGGTGTGCTTCGGGTCATTGTCCTGTTGTAGGATGAAATTGGCTCCAACCAAGCGCTGTCCACAGGGTACGGCATGGCGTTACAAAATGGAGTGAAAGCCTTCCTTATTCAATATCCCTTTTACCTTGTACAAATCTCCCACTTTACCAGCACCAAAGCAGCCCCAGACCATCACATTACCTCCACCATGCTTCACAGATGGCGTCTCACTCTCTTCCAGCATCTTTTCAGTTGTTCTGCGTCTCACAAATGTTCTTCTGTGTGATCCAAACACCGCAGACTTGGATTCGTCTGTCCATAACACTTTTTTCCAATCTTCCTCTGTCCAATGTTTGTGCTCTTTTGCCTATATTAATCTTTTCCTTTTATTAGCCAGTCTCACATATGGCTTTTTTTTTTGCCACTCTGCCCTGAAGGCCAGCATCCCGGAGTCGCCTCTTCACTGTAGACGTTGACGCTGGCGTTTTGCGTGTACTATTTAATGAAGCTGCCAGTTGAGGACCTGTGAGGCGTCGATTTCTCAGACTACAGACTCTAATGTACTTGTCTGGTTGCTCAGTTGTGCAGCGCGGCCTCCCACTTCTCCTTCTACTCTGGTTAGAGCCTGTTTGTGCTCTGCTCTGAAGGGAGTAGGACACACCGGTGTAGGAAATCTTCAGTTTCTTGGCAGTTTCTCACATGGAATAGCCTTCATTTCTAAGAACAAGACTAGACTGTCGCGTTTCACATGAAAGTTCTTTTTTTCTGGCCATTTTGAGAGTTTAATGGAACCAACAAATGTAATGATCCAGATTCTCAACTAGCTCAAAGGAAGGTCAGGTTTATAGGTTCTCTAATCAGCCAAACTGTTTACAGCTGTGCTAACATACTTGCACAAGGGTATTCTAACCATCCATTATACTTCTTACACAGGTAGCAAACACTAAGTACCATAAGAACGGAAGATGGTTGTTGGAAATGGGCCTCTATACACCTATGAAGATATTGCATTACAAACCAGACGTCAGCTAGAATAGTCATTTACCACATTAAGGCTGGGGTCACACATGCGTGTTTTACGTACGTAAGAGCGCAAAAACTACGTACGTAAAACTCGCATTACATACGGCACAATGCTTCTCAATGGGGTTGCTCCTATTAGCCGTATATTACGGTTCAGTATTATACGGCGTTCTACGGCCGTACAAAATCGCAGCATGCTGCGTTTGTCAGCGTATTGCGCAAATAATACGCCAATGAAAGTCTATGGGGGCGAAAAAAATACGGATTCCACACGGACCAGCAGTGTGACTTGCGAGAAATACGCAGCGGTGTTAGTGAAAAGTCGGTAATTCAATTGCCGGCTTTGCATTTCTCCTGCACAAACCCGACAGGATATGAGACGTGGTTTACATATAGTAAACCATCTCATATCCCCTTTTTTTTGCATATTCCACACTACTAATGTTAGTAGTGTGTATGTGCAAAATTTCAGCGCTGTAGCTGCTGAAATAAAGGGTTAAATGGCGGAAAAAATTGCCGTGGGCTCCCGCGCAATTTTCTCCGCCAGAGTGGTAAAGCCAGTGACTGAGGGCAGATATTAATAGCCAGGAGAGGGTCCATGGTTATTGGCCCCCCCGTGGCTAAAAACATCTGCCCCCAGCCACCCCAGAAAAGGCACATCTGGAAGATGCGCCTATTCTGGCACTTGGCCACTCTCTTCCCACTCCCTGTAGCGGTGGGATATGGGGTAATGAAGGGTTAATGCCACCTTGCTATTGGAAGGTGACATTAAGCCAGATTAATAATGGAGAGGCGTAAATTATGACACCTATCCATTATTAATCCAATTGTAGGAAAGGGTTAAAAAACACACACACACATGATTGAAAAGTATTTTAATGAAATAAACACAGCGGTTGTTGTAATAATTTATTGTTCTCTCAAATCCATTTGCAGTCCCTCGCTTGGCAACATAATAAATGCACAAGATACATACCTTCTGATGTACTGTCAGGTCCAACGATGTAATCCATCTGAAGGGGTTAACTAATATTACAGGCAGGAGCCCTGCTAAATGCAGCTGTGCTCCGTGCTTGTAATTCCCCTGCGAATGAATGAAATGTAGGTCATTGACCTACATTTCATTCATTCGCGGTGAGGCGCCCTCTGGTGGATGTTCTCACGCGCAGTACGCCCGGCACCCGGAAGATCTTTGGGGTCTCGGCTGCCGGGGGTAGCCGAGACCCCAAAGAACATGATCGGGGTCGGTTTGCACCGACCCCTGTTTTGCGATCGCCGGTAATTAACAGTTTACCGGCGACCGCAAAAAAAAAAAAAAGCGATCTGTAATTCTCTGTCCTCTGATGTGATCACACATCAGAGGACAGAGAAATAGGGGGATTCGGGGACCCTAACATACTCACCCGGTGTCCCTGGGTCCTTTTCTGTCTTCTCCTGCCAGCCGGCTTTTTCCTTATGGCGGGCGCATGCGCAGTGCGCCCGCCATCTGCTGCCATCTGCCGGCCGGCAGGAGAAGACGAGTTGGGGCTAAAATTAGGGTTAGGGTTAGGGTTGGGGCTAAATTTAGGGTTAAGGTTAGGGCTAGGGTTAGGGTTAGGCTACTTTCACACTAGCGTTTTTTGGCTTCCGTCGCAATGCGTCGGAGAAAAAACGCATCCTGCAAAAGTGCTTGCAGGATGCGTTTTTTCTCCATTGGCTTGCATTAGCGACGCATTGCGACGGATTGCCACATGTCGCATCCGTCGTGCGACGGATGCGTCGTGCTTTGGCGGACCGTCGGCACAAAAAAAAAAGCTACATGTAACTTTTTTGTGCGACGTGTCCGCCATTTCCGACCGCGCATGCGCGGCCGGAACTCCGCCCCCGCCTCCCCTCACAATGGGGCAGCGGATGCGTTGAAAAAACAGCATCCGCTGCACCCGTTGTGCGGCGCTTACAACGCTAGCATCGGTACGTCGGCCCGGCACACTGCGATGGGCCGAGTACGACGCTAGTGTGAAAGTAGCCTTAGGCTTCTCTCACACTTGCGTCGGTACGGGGCGGTCGCAATGCGTCGTGAAAATTGTGCACAACGTGGGCAGCGGATGCAGTTTTTCAACGCATCCGCTGCCCAGTCTATGTCCTGGGGAGGAGGGGGCAGAGTTACGGCCACACATGCGCGGAAATGGTGGACGCGACGTACAAAAAAAAGGTTACATTGAACTTTTTTTGTGACGACGGGGCTAAAGTTATGGTTAGGGTTGGGGCTAAAGTTAGGGTTAGGGTTGGGGCTAAAGTTAGGGTTAGAGTTGGGATTAGGGTTTGGATTAGGGTCGGGATTAGGGTTACGTTTGGGATTAGGGTTAGGGGTGTGTTGGATTTAGGGTTTTGATTAGGGTTATGGTTAGGGTTGAGATTAGGGCTGTTTTGGGGTTAGGGTTGTGATTATCGTTAGGGTTGTGATTAGGATTATGGATCGGGTTAAGATTAGGGTTAGGGGTGTGTTGGAGTTAGGGTTGGAGTTATAATTTGGGGGTTTCCACTGTTTAGGTACATCAGGGGGGTCTCCAAACACGACAGCCAATTTTGCGCTAAAAAAGTCAAATGGTGCTCCCTCCCTTCTGAGCTCTGCCGTGCGCCCAAACAGTGGTTTACCCCCACATATGGGGCATCAGCGTACTCGGGATAAATTGGACAACAACTTTTGGGGTCCAATTTCTCCTGTTACCCTTGTGAAAATAAAAACTTGGGGGCTAAAAATCTTTTTTGTGGGAAAAAAAATATTTTTTTATTTTCACTACTCTGCATTATAAACTTCTGTGACGCACTTGAGCATTCAAAGTTCTCACCACATACCTAGATAAGTTCCTTAGGGGGTCTAGTTTCCGAAATGTGGTCACTTGTGGGGGGTTTCTACTGTTTAGGTACATCAGGGGCTCTGCAAATGCAACATAACACCCACAGACAATTCTATCAAAGTCTGAATTCCAAAATGGCGCTCCTTCTCTTCCGAGCTCTGCCGTGCGCCCAAACAGTGGTTTACCCCCACATATTGGGTACCAGCATACTCAGGACAAATTGGACAACAACTTTTGCAGTCCAATTTCTCTTGTTACCCTTGTGAAAAAAAAATTTGGGGGCTAAAAAAATCTTTTTTGTGGGAAAAAAAAATATTTTTTATTTTCACTACTATGCATTATAAACTTCTGTGAAGCACTTGGGCATTCAAAGTTCTCACCACATATCTAGATAAGTTCCTTGGGGGGTCTAGTTTCCAAAATGGGGTCACTTGTTGGGAGTTTCTACTGTTTAGGTACATTAGGGGTCTGCAAACGCAACATAACGCCCGCAGACAATTCTATCAAAGTCTGCATTCCAAAATGGCGCTCCTTCCCTTCCGAGCTCTGCCGTGCGCCCAAGCAGTGGTTTACCCCCACATATGGGGTACCAGCATACTCAGGACAAATTGGACAACAACTTTTGGGGTCCAATTTCTCTTGTTACCCTTGTGAAAATAAAAACTTGGGGGCTAAAAAATCTTTATTGTTAAAAAAAATATATTTTTTATTTTCACGACTCTGCATTATAAACTTCTGTGATGCACTTGGGCATTCAAAGTTCTCACTACACATCTAGATAAGTTCCATGGGGGGTCTAGTTTCCAAAATGGGGTCACTTTTGGGGGGTTTCTACTGTTTAGGCACATCAGGGGCTCTCCAAACGCGACATGGCGTCCGATCTCAATTCCAGTCAATTTTGCATTGAAAAGTCAAATGGCGCTCCTTTGCTTCCGAGCTCAGCCATGCACCCAAACAGTGGTTTACCCCCACATACGGGGTGTCGGCGTACTCAGGACAAATTGTACAACAATTTCTGGGGTCCATATTCTCCTGTTACCCTTGGTAAAATAAAAATTTGGAGGCAAAAAGATCATTTTTGTAGAAAAAATGCGATTTTTTTATTTTCACGGCTTTACGTTATAAACTTCTGTGAAGCACTTGGGGGTTCAAAGTGCTCACCGAATATCTAGATAAGTTCCTTAAGGGGTCTAGTTTCCAAAATGGTATCACTTGTGGGGGGTTTCCACTGTTTAGGCACATCAGGGGCTCTCCAAACGCGACATGGCATCCGATCTCAATTCCAGCCAATTCTGCATTGAAAAAGTCAAACGGTGCTCCTTCACTTCCAAGCTCTGCGGTGCGCCCAAACAGTGGTTTACCCCCACATATGGGGTATTGACGTACTCAGGAGAAATTGCACAACAACTTTTGTGGTCTAATTTCTCCTGTTACCCTTGTGAAAATAAGAATTTGTGGGCGAAAAAATCATTTTTGTGAAAACAAATGCGATTTTTTATTTTCACAGCTCTACGTTATAAACTTCTGTGAAGCACTTGGGGGTTCAAAGTGCTCACCACACATCTAGATAAGTTCCTTAAGGGGTCTAGTTTCCAAAATGGTATCACTTGTGGGGGGTTTCCACTGTTTAGGCACATTAGGGGCTCCCGAAACGCGACATGGCGTCCGATCTCAATTCCAGCCAATTCTGCATTGAAACAGTCAAACGGTGCTCCTTCACTTCCAAGCTCTGCGGTGCGCCCAAACAGTGGTTTACCTCCACATATGGGGTATCGGCGTACTCAGGAAAAATTGCACAACAAAATTTGTGGTTACATTTCTGTTTTTACACTTGTGAAAATTAAAAAAAATGGTTCTGAAGTAAAATGTTTGCAAAAAAAAGTTAAATGTTCATTTTTTTCTTCCACATTGTTTCAGTTCCTGTGAAGTACGTAAAGGGTTAATAAACTTCTTGAATGTGGTTTTGAGCAGCTTGAGGGGTGCAGTTTTTAGAATGGTGTCACACTTGGTTATTTTCTATCATATAGACCCCTCAAAATGACTTCAAATGAGATGTGGTCCCTAAAAAAAAATGGTGTTGTATAAATGAGAAATTGCTGGTCAACTTTTAACCCTTATAACTCCCTAACAAAAAAAAAAATTGTTTCCAAAATTGTGCTAATGTAAAGTAGACATGTGGGAAATGTTATTTATTAACTATTTTTTGTGACATATCTCTCTGATTTAAGGGCATAAAAATACAAAGTTTGAAAATTGCTAAATTTTAAACATTTTCGCCATATTTCCATTTTTTTCATAAATAATCGCAAGTAATATCGAAGAAATGTTACCACTAACTTGAAGTACAACATGTCACGAAAAAACAATCTCAGAATCAGCAGGATCCGATAAAGCGTTCCAGAGTTATAACCTCATAAAGTGACACTGGTCAGAATTGTAAAAATTGGCTCGGTCATTAAGTACCAAATTGGCTCTGTCACTAAGGGGTTAAGCTCGGTGGATATGTTGCGTGTTTACATTGAGGATTCGTTGCATGTTTACATTTGGTGGATCCGTTGCGTGTTTACACTCGGTGGATCCGTAGCATGTCTACACTGGGTGGATACATTGCGTGTTTACACTGTGGGGATCCGTTGCATGTTTACATTCGGTGAATCTGTTGCGTGTTTACACTCGGTGGATACATTGCGTGTTTACACTGGGGGGATCCGTTGCATGTTTACATTCGGTGAATCTGTTGCGTGTTTACACTCGGTGGATACATTGCGTGTTTACACTGGGGGGATCCGTTGCATGTTTACATTCGGTGAATCTGTTGCGTGTTTACACTCGGTGGATACATTGCGTGTTTACACTGGGGGGATCCGTTGCATGTTTACATTTGGTGAATCTGTTGCGTGTTTACACTCGGTGGATACATTGCGTGTTTACACTGGGGGGATCCGTTGCATGCTTACATTCGGTGGATCCGTTGCGTGTTTACATTCGGTGAATCTGTTGCGTGTTTACACTCGGTGGATACATTGCGTGTTTACACTGGGGGGATCCGTTGCGTGTTTACATTCGGTGAATCTGTTGCGTGTTTACACTCGGTGGATACATTGCGTGTTTACACTGGGGGGATCCGTTGCATGTTTACATTCGGTGGATCTGTTGCATGTTTACACTTGGTGGATACATTGCTTGTTTACACTGTGGGGATCCGTTGCATGCTTACATTCGGTGGATCCGTTGCGTGTTTACATTCGGTGAATCTGTTGCATGTTTACACTCGGTGGATACATTGCGTGTTTACACTGGGGGGATCCGATGCATGTTTACATTCGGTGGATCCGTTGCATGTTTACATTCAGTGGATCCATTGCGTGTTTACACTCCGTGGATATGTTGCGTGTTTACACTCCGTGGATATGTTGCGTGTTTGCACTCAATGGATAGATTGTAGCAGTTGGGGCAGATGTTTGGATCTCGTCAACCGCTCACTCCGTCACCGCAGCTGCAGCATCAATGTGATCGTATGTGATTTTCCCCCATTGTAGTGATCGGTGGGATTCGTGTGCTCGGTGACCCCCTCATATTTCATCTTTCAGGTCTACAAGATGGGATCCACATGGCAGGCAGCACAAGATTTCTACTTGTGGGCCCTAGAGAATGGAGGTAAAAAAACAGCAAGCCCCTCCCAATTCAGGGCGACGAGCTCCAAGGTTTGGAATCTCCCCTTATTCTTGGGTGGTCATAGACCCCATCCACTCTAGGGTGGTGCCCAATAGTCGCAGATGGCTCCCTGTCGCAGGTGGTGGCCTGCTGGTCCTGACGTGGATATTATTTATTTTTTTTTCCTGTTATTTGCAGACAGCCGCACGGACCCCTGGCTCCTCGTCTACTCGCCCGTCCCTGTCATCCTGATATTTGCCTTCTACCTTGTTCTTGTGGCCCTGGGCCCTAAAATAATGGAAGGACGGGAACCCTTCACCCTGCGCTCTGTCCTCCTGGTCTATAACCTGGCACTGGTGGTACTGTCAGCCTATATGTTCTATGAGGTGAGACTAGGCTGAGTATATACTCCACCCTGACCTACACGGACCCTCCACCCCGTACCGTGCAGTCTATATACTCCACCCTGATCTACACGGACCCCCCCACCCCGTACCGTGCGGTCTATATACTCCACCCTGATCTACACGGACCCCCCACCCGGTACCGTGCGGTCTATATACTCCACCCTGATCTACACGGACCCCCCACCCGGTACCATGTGGTCTATATACTCCACCCTGATCTACGTGGACTCCCTACCCTGTACCGTGCAGTCTATATACTCCACCCTGACCTACACGGACCCTCCACCCCATACCATGTGGTCTATATACTCCACCCTGATCTACACGGACCCTCCACCCCATACCATGTGGTCTATATACTCCACCCTGATCTACACGGACCCCGTACTGTGCGGTCTATATACTCCACCCTGACCTACACGGACCCTCCACCCCATACCATGTGGTCTATATACTCCACCCTGATCTACACGGACCCCCCACCCAGTACCGTGTGGTCTATATACTCCACCCTGATCTACGTGGACCCCCTACCCTGTACCGTGCAGTCAATATACCTCACCCTGATCTACGTGGACCCCCTACCCTGTACCATGCAGTCTATATACTCCACCCTGATCTACACGGACCCCCCACCCCGTACCGTGCGGTCTATATATTCCACCCTGATCTACATGGACCCCCAACTCCATACTGTGCGGTCTATATACTCTACCCTGACCTACAAAGACCCTCCACCCTGTACCATGCTGTCTATATTCACCACCCTGATCTATACGGACCCCCACCCCGTACCGTGCGGTCTATATACTCCACCCTGATCTATGCAGACCCCCTACCCCATACCGTGCAGTCTATATACCTCACCCTGACCTATACGGACCCTCCACCCCATACCGTGCAGTCTATATACTCCACCCTGATATACACGGACCCTCCACCACGTACCGTGCGGTCTATATACTCCACACTGAACTACACCCTCTACCATGCTGTCTATATGCCACCCTGATCTATACGGATCCCCCACCCCGTACCGTGCCGTCTATATACTCCACCATGAGCTACACGAACCCTCCACCCCGTATTGTGCAGTCTATATACTTCACCCTGACCCCCACCCCGTACCGTGCGATCTATATACTCCACCCTGACCTACACAGACCCTCCACCCCATACAGTGCAGTCTATATACCCCACCCTGACCTACACGGACTCCCCAACCCTAAACCATGCAGTCTATATACTTCACCCTGACCTACACGGAACCCCAACCCCATGCCATGATCTCTATGATCTTATATTTGTTTTCAGCACATTCTCTGATTTTTTTCCTGGTTCTTTGTGTTTTTCCTCAGTTCCTGGTGACGTCGGTGCTGGCGGGGTACAGCTACTTTTGTCAGCCAGTGGACTACAGTAACAGTGAGCTGGGCCTGCGGGTGAATATAATACAAGTTGTATGTGGTTTCATGGCGGTGGTCTGCTGGATAGTGGTCCGCTGGTCAGTGGTCTGCTGGTCAGTGGTCCGATGGTCAGTGGTCCGCTGGTCAGTGGTCCGATGGTCAGTGGTCTGCTGGTCAGTGGTCTGCTGGTCAGTGGTCCGCTGGTCAGTGGTCCGCTGGTCAATGGTCTGCTGGTCAGTGGTCTGCTGGTCAGTGGTCCGATGGTCAGTGGTCCGCTGGTCAGTGGTCCGCTGGTCAGTGGTCTGCTGGTCAGTGGTCTGCTGGTCAGTGGTCCGCTGGTCAGTGGTCCGCTGAGTCGCAGTACTGTGTTCCGGGTGATGACTCTCCCCCATGCTTCTGTCTCATAGATGGCGAGGGTCTGCTGGTGGTTCTTCTTCTCAAAAGTGATTGAACTTCTTGACACGGTGAGGACGGCGGCCGCTGCGGACACTTCTCTCTCCATTATCTTTTCCTCTTTCTTTATCTCATTCACTATATAAAATTGAGGATCTTCGACATATAAATGTGCATGGGGTGGCCTAACTTACCCTGGCTGTAGGTGTTGGAGGAAAAAAGATTGGACATGTCGAGGTTTACAAGGAAAAGAGGAATCTGGTGGAGGACAGAAGGGTCTGGAGGAGGAGATCAGGGGAGTCTGAGGAGGAGGATAGATGGGTCTTGAGGAGGAGGACAGGGGAGTCTGAGGAGTTGGACAGAGGGGTCTGGAGGAGGAGGGCAGGAGTTTAGAGGAGGACAGAGGTCTGGATTAGAAGCAGGACAGAGGGACCTAGTGGAAGAGGATAAAGGAGGAGGACAGAGTGCTCTGAAGGAGGAGGAGGAGGTTAACCGAGGAGTCTGGAAGAGGAGGGGGACAGAGGAGTCGAGAAGGGCAGATGGGTCTGGAGGAGGTAAATTATATTGTACAGTGTATCAGTCACCTGGTGTATCTCAGCGTTACGGGCTGTATCTCAGCACTATGCCTTTATCTCTCATCTCTTCTCTCTACAGATTTTCTTCATTATGAGAAAGAAGTTCAGTCAGATCTCGTTCCTCCACGTTTACCACCACGGCACCATGATCTTCAACTGGTGGGCGGGGGTGAAGTACGTGGCCGGGGGTCAGGGTGAGTGTGTACCCCGGCATCTCGCTGGCCTGACCCCACATTCCCAACTTTAACCCTTTGTGACAGTCATGCTGAACAACCCTCTGTCTCGGCTGCATCGCTTCCTTGTGTCTGTGTAGCGGAGATGTGCTAAGAGAATTGCATTTTTCTGTCACCATACAGGGGCTTCTTACAAAATGAGAATATCAACAAAAAGTGAATTTATTTCAGTTCTTCAATACAAAAAGTGACTCTCATATATTCTATAGATTCATTACACACATAGTGATCTATTTCACGTGTTTATTTCTGTTAATGTTGATGATTATGCCTTACAGCCAATGAAAACCCAGAAGTCATTATCTCAGTAAATTAGAATAATTAACAACAAACACCTGTAAAGGCTCCTAAGTGTTTATAAAGGTCCTTAGTCTGTTTCAGTAGCTCCACAATCATGGGGAAGACTGCGGACCTGACAGATGTCCAGAAGGCGTCACTGACACACTCCACAAGGAGGGGAAGCCACAAAAGGTCATTGCTATAGAAGCCGGCTGTTCACAGAGTGCTGTATCCAAGAATATTAATGGAAAGTGGAGTGGAAGGAAGACGTGTCGTAGAAAAAGGAGCACAAGCAACCGGGAGAACCGCAGCATGGCCAACATTTCCAATTTTACAATCATTTTTCCAGCTGGTGTAATAAAGTATTCTAATTTATTGAGATAATGCCTTTTGGGTTTTCATTGGCTGTAAGCCATAATCATCAACATTAACAGAAATAAACACGTGAAATAGATCACTCTGTGTGTAATGACTCTATAGAATATAGGAGATTCACTTTTTGTATTGAAGAACTGAAATAAATTCACTTTTTGATGATATTCTCATTTTGTGAGAAGCACTTGTGTATGTGTGTGTGTACGTGTATATACTGTGTGGGTATATATATATATATATATATATATATATATATATATATACAGTTGAAACCAGAAGTTTCCATCCACTCTATATAAAGACACATCTGCGGTTTCTCTCAATATCTGACAAAAAAATCAGAATAAACCTTTCCCATTTTAGGACAATCAGGATTACCATAATTATTAATATTTGCCAAACGCCAGAATAATGAGAGAGAGAAGGTTTTAAGGCATTTTTATTACTTACTGCAAAGTCAAAAGTTCAGATACGCTAAGATTACTACATCTTTACACAATTCCGGACTGACTATATGATGATGTCATGTGTTTGGAAGCTTCTGATAGCTTTTTTGGCAACATCTGAGTTAATTAGAGACACAACTGTGAATATATTTTAATGCACACCTGAAACACACTGCTTCTTTGTGTAGCATCATGGAAAAGTCTCA
Organism: Ranitomeya variabilis; assembly: GCF_051348905.1. Lineage (NCBI taxonomy): Eukaryota > Metazoa > Chordata > Amphibia > Anura > Dendrobatidae > Ranitomeya > Ranitomeya variabilis. The sequence continues at coordinate 7,170,145 of NC_135238.1, forward strand.
AGAAATCAGCCAAGATATCAGCAAGAGAATTGTGGACTTGCACAAGTCTGGTTCATCCTTTGGTACAATTTCAAGATACCTGAAGGTGCCTTGTTCATCTGTACAAACAATTATACACAAGTACAAATAAAATGGGAATGTCCAGCCCTCATACCGCTCAGGTAGGAGATGGGTTCTGTGTCCCAGAGATGAACGTGCTTTGCTCCGACATGTGCATATCAACCCAAGGACAAAAGCAAAAGACCTTGTGAAGATGATGGTGGAAGCTGGTAAGATTGTGTCAGTATCCACAGTGAAACGAGAACTGTATCAACATGGGCTGAAAGGCTACTCTGCCAGGAAGAAGCCATTACTTCAAAAGAAACATAAAAAAGCCAGATTAATGTTTGCAAATGCACACAGGCACAAAGACCTTAATTTTTGGACATGTGTCCTGTGGTCTGATGGAACTAAAATTGAACTTTTTCGGCATAATGACCATCGTTATGTTTGGAGGAAAAAGGGAGAAGCTTGGAAGCCTAAGAACACCATCCCCACTGTGAAACACGGGGGTGGCAGCATCATGTTGTGGGGTTGTTTTGCTGCAGGAGGGACTGGTGCATTTTACAAAATAGATGGAATCATGAGAAAAGAAGATTATGTGGCAATACTGAAGCGACATCTCAAGACATCAGCCAGGAATCTAAAGCTTGGGTGGAAATGGGTCTTCCAAATGGACAATGGCCCGAAGCATACTGCCAAAATGGTAACAAAGTGGCTTCAGGATAATAAAGTCAATATTTTGGTGCGGCCATCACAAAGCCGTGATCTGAATCCTAGTGAAAATTTACGGGCAAAGCTGAAAAGTCCAATGCGAGAAAGGCGACCTACAACCCTGGATCAATGACACCAGTGTTGCCAGGAGGAATGGGCCCAAATTCCAACCAACTATTGTGAGAAGCTTGTGGAAGGAGATCCCAAACGTCTAACCCAAGTCATTCGGTGTAAGGGCAATGGTGCCAAATATAATGAAATGGATGGAAACTTCTGACTTTGCATTAAGTAATAAAAATATCTTAAAACCTTCACTCTCATTATTCTGGCATTTGACAATTATTAATAATTATGGTAATCCTAATTGTCCTAAAACGGGAAATGTTTATTCTGATTTCATGTCCGATATTGAGAACAACCTGCAGATGTGTCTTTCTATATAGTGGATGGAAACGTCTGGTTTCCCCTGTATCTGTAATTGCCCTCTCTTGTCTCCCCAGCCTTTTTCATCGGGATGCTGAACTCCTTCGTCCACACCTTCATGTACCTGTACTACGCTCTCGCTGTCCTGGGGCCGTCGCTGCAGAAATATCTGTGGTGGAAGCGACACCTGACGATACTACAGCTGGTAACGGAGGACTCGGCCAGTAATGGCGCAGACACGCTGTGATACATCCTGTCATTATGTGTCGTCCTCGGTCACATGGTTATAAACACATTGTACTTTATTACATCACGTTGGGATGATGTAACGTCTGAGAATGTGATGTAATAATATCTAATATCGGAATTATCCATTATGTATCGGTACATTGTTACTTTGTATCTCCTGTGATATAATATATGATACATTTGCGGTGACGTCATTGCTGACCTTATTACATGACGTTGTGTATTATCACATGGGTTATTGGATCTTACATTACGATATTACACGTCGTGCCGCCCCCGATGTTCCGTTACACCGGTATAATGACGTGATCGTGTCTTTTCCCCGTAGACGCAGTTTGCCGCCATCGCTCTTCACTCCGGATACAACCTGTTCACAGACTGTCCGTTCCCGGATGGCTTTAATTTGGCCGTCTTCACCTACATCATCACCCTCATCATCCTCTTCCTAAACTTCTACTACCAGACCTACCTCCGCCGCCCCCACAAGAAGAAGCTCTGAGCCCTCAGGGGCCACAATTTACTGACTGGAGACATGTTGGAAGAAAGTTTACGGTCAGGGGCCCCAGCACAAGGGCCACAGCTCCTCCAATAACCCAGGGTTCGGTGTCATACTGCTCACGTCACAGGATGATATATGCAAATATCGGATTGTCTATGTCATGTAGATCATGTGACAGGGAGGAGCCGACGCCCCGCCCCCGAGGATATCACGACCTCAATAAAAGCTTTTTTTATGTATCACGGTGCTCTGATGATGTGGTGTGTGTCATAGAGGCTCGCTATGTCATAAAATCTCTAACTGATGGCGACTTACTGATCCTGAGTCACATCCTGTATTATACTCCAGAGCTGCACTCACTATTCTGCTGGTGCAGTCACTGTGTACATACATTACATTACTGATCCTGAGTTACATCCTGTATTATACCCCAGAGCTGCACTCACTATTCTGCTGGTGCAGTCACTGTGTACATACATTACATTACTGATCCTGAGTTACATCCTGCATTATACCCCAGAGCTGCACTCACTATTCTGCTGGTGCAGTCACTGTGTACATACATTACATTACTGATCCTGAGTTACATCCTGTATTATACCCCAGAGCTGCACTCACTATTCTGCTGGTGCAGTCACTGTGTACATACATTACTGATCCTGAGTCACATCCTGTATTATACTCCAGAGCTGCGCTCACTATTCTGCTGGTGCAGTCACTGTGTACATACATTACATTACTGATCCTGAGTTACATCCTGTATTATACCCCAGAGCTGCACTCACTATTCTGCTGGTGCAGTCACTGTGTACATACATTACATTACTGATCCTGAGTTACATCCTGTATTATACTCCAGAGCTGCACTCACTATTCTGCTGGTGCAGTCACTGTGTACATATATTACTGATCCTGAGTCACATCCTGTATTATACTCCAGAGCTGCGCTCACTATTCTGCTGGTGCAGTCACTGTGTACATACATTACATTACTGATCCTGAGTTACATCCTGTATTATACCCCAGAGCTGCACTCACTATTCTGCTGGTGCAGTCACTGTGTACATACATTACATTACTGATCCTGAGTTACATCCTGTATTATACCCCAGAGCTGCACTCACTATTCTGCTGGTGCAGTCACTGTGTACATACATTACTGATCCTGAGTCACATCCTGTATTATACTCCAGAGCTGCGCTCACTATTCTGCTGGTGCAGTCACTGTGTACATACATTACATTACTGATCCTGAGTTACATCCTGTATTATACCCCAGAGCTGCACTCACTATTCTGCTGGTGCAGTCACTGTGTACATACATTACATTACTGATCCTGAGTTACATCCTGTATTATACCCCAGAGCTGCACTCACTATTCTGCTGGTGCAGTCACTGTGTACATACATTACATTACTGATCCTGAGTTACCTCCTGTATTATACCCCAGAGCTGCACTCACTATTCTGCTGGTGCAGTCACTGTGTACATACATTACATTACTGATCCTGAGTTACCTCCTGTATTATACCCCAGAGCTGCACTCACTATTCTGCTGGTGCAGTCACTGTGTACATACATTACATTACTGATCCTGAGTTACATCCTGTATTATACCCCAGAGCTGCACTCACTATTCTGCTGGTGCAGTCACTGTGTACATACATTACATTACTGATCCTGAGTTACATCCTGTATTATACCCCAGAGCTGCGCTCACTATTCTGCTGGTGCAGTCACTGTGTACATACATTACATTACTGATCCTGAGTTACATCCTGTATTATACTCCAGAGCTGCACTCACTATTCTGCTGGTGCAGTCACTGTGTACATACATTACATTACTGATCCTGAGTTACCTCCTGTATTATACCCCAGAGCTGCACTCACTATTCTGCTGGTGCAGTCACTGTGTACATACATTACATTACTGATCCTGAGTTACATCCTGTATTATACTCCAGAGCTGCACTCACTATTCTGCTGGTGCAGTCACTGTGTACATACATTACTGATCCTGAGTTACATCCTGTATTATACTCCAGAGCTGCACTCACTATTCTGCTAGTGCAGTCACTGTGTACATACATTACATTACTGATCCTGAGTTACCTCCTGTATTATACACCAGAGCTGCACTCACTATTCTGCTGGTGCAGTCACTGTGTACATACATTACATTACTGATCCTGAGTTACCTCCTGTATTATACCCCAGAGCTGCACTCACTATTCTGCTGGTGCAGTCACTGTGTACATACATTACATTACTGATCCTGAGTTACATCCTGTATTATACCCCAGAGCTGCACTCACTATTCTGCTGGTGCAGTCACTGTGTACATACATTACATTACTGATCCTGAGTTAGGCTGGTTTCACACTTGCGTTTTTGTCTGCATGCGTTTTTTTAAAAAAACGCATGTGTGAAAAACGCATGTAAACGCGGTAAAACACATGCGTTTTTTAGACGCATGCGTTTTTATAGAAAAACACAAGAAAAAACAAAACCCTAACCCTACCCCTAACCCTAACCCTAAACGTGACTGAAATACGTGGCACTGAAATACGTGCAACTGAAATACGTGGTACTTAAATACGTGGCACTCAAATACGTGGCACTTAAATACGTGGCACGTGGCACTTAAATATGTGCCACGTGGCACTTAAATACGTGGCACGTGGCACTTAAATACGTGGCACGTGGCACTTAAATACGTGGCACTTAAATACGTGGCACGTGGCACTTAAATACGTGGCATGTGGCACTTAAATACGTGGCACGTGGCATACGTGGCACTGAAATACGTGATACGTGGCACTTAAATACGTGGCAATATGACTGTCAGAAAATGTTCATTAAACGGTTAGGGGTGAGGTTAGGGGTAGAGTTAGGGTTAGGGTTTGGATCCCTTTATCACCTTGATGGTGGTGGGTGGCTTTTCAGTCTGTTTTCTGGTTTTTTTCTATAAAAACGCATGCGTTTTTAGCGCAAACAAACGCATGTGCTTAAAAACGCATGCGTTTACATAGACAGCAATGCATTTTTTTGCCGCGAAAAAACGCGCAAGAAAATACTGCAGGTAGCATTTTTGAAAATGAACGCATGCAGACAAAAAACGCATGCGTTTGAAAACGCGACCAAACGCATGTGCAAAAAAACGCATGCGTTTTCAATGTTAAATATAGGAGAAAAAAACGCATGCGTTTTTTGTGCAAAAAACGCTGCAGACAAAAACGCAAGTGTGAAACCAGCCTTACATCCTGTATTATACTCCAGAGCTGCACTCACTATTCTGCTGGTGCAGTCACTGTGTACATACATTACATTACTGATCCTGAGTTACATCCTGTATTAAACCCCAGAGCTGCGCTCACTATTCTGCTGGTGCAGTCACTGTGTACAGACATTACATTACTGATCCTGAGTTACCTCCTGTATTATTCCCCAGAGGTGCACTGTTGCCCTTTCCTCAGTTCCAAATATAATTAAGAAATGGCCGTTACTGGGAACAGTGGAGGTCAAGATAAGGTCTGGAAGCCCAAGCAAAGTTTCAGTGAGAGCTCCTTGTAGGATTCCTAGAGGAGCAAATCAGAACCCCCGCTTGACTGCAAAAGACCTTCAAAGAGATTTATGAGACTCTGGAGTTGTGGTACATTGTCCTACTGTACAGAGACACGTGCACAAATATGGCCTTCATGGAAGAGTGATCAGAAGAAAACCTCTCCTGCGCCCTCACCATAAAATTCAGCGTTGCAATTATGTGCAAGAACATCTAAACAAGCATGATGCATTTTAGAAACAAGTCCTATTCACTGATGAGGTTAAAATCGATATCTATGGACATAAGGATCAAAGGTTAGTGCTGAGAAAAGGGCAGAGAATTTTAGGAAAGAACATCTCACCAATCATTAAGCATGAGGGAGGATCAATCAGGCTTTGGGGTTGTGATGCAGCTTGCCTGTCACGGCCTCCAAACAAATGCACTATCAAGGTGCAGCGGACCCAAATTAAGATGGAAACTACACAGGTACAATAATACCAATGAGGCAGCCAGCCTACAATCAGGCATTGGAAATGTGTCCTCTGCAACTGGCGAGATGGAAGGAGATCTCCTCGTTTTATAGCAACACCACCATTTATACGTTGGACTCTATGGACTTATATCTACTTTCAGCCTTAAAACTGTGAGACTATGATCCCAATCTTGTGCTAATTGATTCTTCTTCGGTACTATAAGGTAACTGGTAAAACATGAAAGCCACCCACCGGCCACACACTCCCTTCAATGAGAGTGACCACGTCTAGCATATAGTAGAAACCTAAGAACTCTTGAGAAATCGTCTCCCCTCCATTTTGGTAGTGCGATGAGCATTTGGAGACAGAGGTGTCACCATGGGATTGTGGTGCCAGCCCTGGCCTGGAGATGCTTGATTGAGGGCAATAATCGGGAGTCATATAGAAGGTTAGCTTTCTGATGCAGATTACGGCACCACTGATGCATTCACCCTTTGGCCCCGACACTGGTTTTTCCACAATAAACAAGTAACTCTGCTAATGAGATCTTCAACACAAAAGCAAGAATTACTAATTATCTCCCACCAAGCTCTCTCTCTAAAACAACTTTTATGTCACGTACGCTCCTGCCATGAGGAGAAGATGCAAGTTGTCACGTCCACAGACAGGGCAACCTCACAGGCCCCATTCCATAAGATAAGAGTCATTGTATTGTGGTGGTCAGTAGGATATTTTGCTCCTTTATGGAGGTAGTTCACCTCTCACATGATGAGATCTAATCTAGATGGTGATTCTGGAAGGACCTGAAGTTTCTTTGGTTAAAGGTGGATTTTGTTTTTCATTAGACACAAGATTCTTGCCCTAAAATTCACCAACAATATCATATTATACCCCCAACATCTACAGCCATTAGAACAAGGAACCAAGAGCTGAGATATGGCTTCTGTATGATGACTACTCCCCAGAGCCATATTAGAACGGCTGGTGTCCAGATGATCCATCTTCTGTCAGCGTCCAACTTAGTTCCCAAGGAACATAATGATGTTGTATTTGTCTTCTTCACAGAAAAGGAGATAATTGTGTTCACGAGAGTAGGGATGTTAGAGGAGACATCAACTCTTCAGATGATCCATCTTCTTCTTCATCCACATTTGGGCTTACAAACTCTTTCACCAAGGTTCCCAAGGACAATGGAGATTTCTTCTTCTTTCTTCTTCCCAGTGATTGTGACCTCTGTACACATAATGTTCAGGAGACTAATGCTGGTAGAGTATAAGTCTTCTATGGACAATGGAGAGATAATTTTCTTCTTCACAGAGTTGGAGATATTGTGTCTTCCATCCATGACAACAAGTCATAAGCGCTCAGCTTATATTGTGTTAGCCACATGGACAGTGAAGCGTTGGTTCTTCTTGCTTGTCGAGGGCAATGGAGTCACTGGCCACTCTGATTCTAAACCCACATTAAGCTGGGAATAGACTCCAAGGACCAGCACTTTCTCCACCATCCATAGATAGAAGAGGTGATGGACCTTGGATGAATGGAAGATGAGGAGAAGACCGTAGAGCAGTAATTGTGAAGCAGAAGAGTAGTGAAGCCTCTTCAGGTACCACGAATTTAGTGGAATCCAATCCCTGCGCTATTTACACCCCTCAACATGGTGCATTAGATTTAGGTATAAATATTGGTCGTGGAGGTAAAAAAAATTGTCGTGACTCTGAACCCCTCCTCTGTCCTGTGCAGAGGCTCTCAAGGATCTCAGTCATTGCAGGGATGTGAGCATTACTTCTTTTATGTAAAGCTTCTTAGGGGTCGGTCTCTGATATTGGGGAGCCTGGCCCTCAATAATCAGTCGGGAATCTACTTTATGAGCACGTGGAGACAACAGAAGCCCTGATCCTCCAGCTCTGGACCCGTATAGCTGGCCAAGCAACGCACGACTGCAGACGTCTGCTCCTCTGGGGTGGGTGAGATTGCATGCTCGCCCTCCAGGACCCCGCTGGATAAACCAGTATCAAACTGCTCGGCTCCTCCGGTGCCAGGATAATCAGCGGCGAAAGCAAATCAGCAAACAATCCACTGAACCAAGTGCAGCACTGAAATCCTATGTAACCTCACAGGGACTGCATAGATAATACCTGCAGTCCTATGTAACTCACCAGGAAATGTGCATACATAATACCTGCAGTCCTATGTAACTCACCAGGAATGTGCATACATAACACCTGCAGTCCTATGTAACTCACCAGGAATGTGCATACATAATACCTGCAGTCCTATGTAACTCACCAGGAATGTGCATACATAATACCTGCAGTCCTATGTAACTCACCAGGAATGTGCATACATAATACCTGCAGTCCCATGTAACTCACCAGGAAATGTGCATAGATAATACCTGCAGTCCTATGTAACACACCAGTAAATGTGCATATATAATACATGCAGTCCTATGTAACTCACCAGTAAATGTGCATATATAATACATGCAGTCCTATGTAGCACACCAGAAAATGTGCATAGATAATACCTGCAGTCGTCCTATGTAACTCACCAGGAATGTGCATACATAATACCTGCAGTCCTATGTAACTCACCAGGAATGTGCATACATAATACCTGCAGTCCTATGTAACACACCAGGAAATGTGAATACATAATACCTGCAGTCCTATGTAACTCACCAGGAATGTGCATACATAATACCTGCAGTCCTATGTAACTCACCAGGAAATGTGCATATATAATACCTGCAGTCCTATGTAACACACCAGAAAATGTGCATTCATAATGCCTGCAGTCCTATGTAACACACCAGAAAATGTGCATATATAATACCTGCAGTCCTATGTAACACACCAGGAAATGTGCATATATAATACCTGCAGTCCTATGTAACACACCAGAAAATGTGCATGTATAATACCTGCAGTCCTATGTAACACACCAGAAAATGTGCATATATAATACCTGCAGTCCTATGTAACACACCAGGAAATGTGCATATATACCTGCAGTCCTATGTAACGCAGCAGAAAATGTGCATATATAATACCTGCAGTCCTATGTAACTCACCATGAAATGTGCATATATAATACCTGCAGTCCTATGTAACACACCAGAAAACGTGCATATATAATACCTGCAGTCCTATGTAACTCGCCAGGAAATGTGCATACATAATACCTGCAGTCCTATGTAACACACCAGGAAATGTGCATATATAATACTTGCAGTCCTATGCAACTCACCAGGAAATGTGCATACATAATACCTGCAGTCCTATGTAACACACCAGGAAATGTGCATATATAATACCTGCAGTCCTATGTAACACACCAGAAAATGTGAATACATAATATCTGCAGTCCTATGTAACACAGCAGGAAATGTGCATATATAATACCTGCAGTCCTATGTAACACACCAGGAAATGTGCATATATAATACCTGCAGTCCTATGTAACACACCAGAAAATGTGAATACATAATATCTGCAGTCCTATGTAACACAGCAGGAAATGTAAGTACAGTCCTGCTCATCGTTATTGGCATACATAATGTGGAATATCTCCTGCATCGAGCGCTCGTGTTAAATACAAAAGAGTAAATGTGTAATTAATAATCAGTGCCCATGTGACGTGAATTAGCCAATGAATGATGACTTCAGTGTTTTATAAACTCACATGGTCGGCCCTGTTCCTTTGTCACAATGGTGAAGACAATGGAGCATAAAACAGAATAACAGAATAAAGCATAAAAAAAATTCCAGTAAAAAAAATAACACAAAGCAACAAAAACTGCATTACAGCAAAAAAATCACAATACAAATCAAAATAGAACACAAATCTGCAAAAAATAAAGAAAAAAACTATATGAAATACAAGTCAAAACACACAAAATGCAGCAAAAACTATGGATAAAAATTACACTGCTCAAAAAAATATAGGGAACACTAAAATCCCACATCCTAGATATCACTGAATGAAATATTCCAGTTGTAAATCTTTATTCATTACATAGTGGAATGTGTTGAGAACAATAAAACCTAAAAATGATCAACGTAAATCACAACTAATATCCCACGGAGGTCTGGAGTTGGAATGATGCTCAAAATCAAAGTGGAAAACGAAGTAACAGGCTGATCCAATTTCAGTGAAAATCCCTCAAGACAAGGAAATGATGCTCAGTAGTGTGCGTGGCCTCCACGTGCCTGTATGACCTCCCTACAACACCTGGGCATGCTCCTGATGAGGCGCTGGATGGTCTCCTGACGGATCTCCTCTCAGACCTGCACTAAAGCATCCGCCAACTCCTGGACAGTCTGTGGTGCAACGTGACGCTGGTGGATGGAGCGAGACATGATGTCCCAGATGTGGTCAATCAGATTCAGGTCTGGGGAACGGGCGGGCCAGTCAATAGCTTCACTGCCTTCATCTTGCAGGAACTGCTGACACACTCCAGCTACATGAGGTCTGGCATTGTCCTGCATTAGGAGGAACCCAGGGCCAACCGCACCAGCATATGGTCTCACAAGGGGTCTGAGGATCTCATCTCGGTACCTAATGGCAGTCAGGCTACCTCTGGCGAGCACATGGAGGGCTGTGCGGCCCTCCAAAGAAATGCCACCCCACACAATTACTGACCCACTGCCAAACCGGTCATGCTGAAGGATGTTGCAGGCAGCAGATCGCTCTCCACGGCGTCTCCAGACTCTGTCACGTCTGTCACATGTGCTCAGTGTGAACCTGCTTTCATCTGTGAAGAGCACAGGGCGCCAGTGGTGAAGTTGCCAATCCTGGTGTTCTGAGGCAAATGCCAAGAGTCCTGCACGGTGTTGGGCTGTGAGCACAACCCCCATCTGTGGACATCGGGCCCTCAGAGCATCCCATGGAGTCGGTTTCTAGCCGTTTGTGCAGACACATGCACATTTGTGACCTGCTGGGGGTCATTTTTCAGGGCTCTGGCAGTGCTCCTCCTGTTCCTCCTTGCACAAAGGCGGTGGTAGCGGTCCTGCTGGTGGGTTGTTGCCCTCCTACGGCCCCCTCCACGTCTCCTGGTGTACTGGCCTGTCTCCTGGTAGCGCCTCCAGCCTCTGGACACTACGCTGACAGACACAGCAAACCTTGATACAGCTCGCATTGATGTGCCATCCTGGATGAGCTGCACTACCTGAGCCACTTGTGTGGGTTGTAGAGTCCGTCTCATGCTACCACGAGTGTGAAAACACAACCAACATTCAAAAGTGACCAAAACATCAGCCAGAAAGCATTGTACTGAGATGTGGTCTGTGACCCCCACCTGTAGAACCACTCCTTTATTGAGGGGGTCTTAATAATTGCCAATAATTTCCATCTGTTGTCTATTCCATTTGCACAACAGCATGTGAAATTTATTGTCAAACAGTGTTGCTTCCTAAGTGGACAGTTTGATTTCACAGAAGTTTGATTTATTTGTAGTTATAGTCTGTTGTTTATGTGTTCACTTTTTTTTTTTTTGAGCAGTGGATTAGGAAATTCAAAATAAACACAAAAATGCCATAAAATGCATCAAAACAACAAAACCCCCCAGAAAGATTAAAAGTCAGCTTAAAATCATAGAGTGCAGCAAAATGTAAAATAAATACATAAATAAATAAAACACAAAATACAAAACGGAAAAATAAAATCAAACTAAAAATCCAGCCTAAAACAGCAAAAAAATACTGCAAAAATACAACACAACATCACGAAATATTACACAAAATAACACATGTAACCAAAAACAACACAAATTACAACTCATTAAGCAGAAAACATCCAAAATTAAGCAAAATAAAATGTATTAAAAAATTCAATATAAAACAGCAAAGATAATAAAAACCCAAAGCCCGTAATAAAGCCCTTCACAACACGAAATGTATAATATAAAATGACACAAAACATTTCTGTGTTTCTGGATTCCAGGTTTTTGTGTCGTTATTTTGCCGTCCCAAATTCAGAGAGCGGGAATATGAAGAATAAGAGACTCGCATGATGCTAGGAATGAGCAAGGTATAAAGTAGAAGTAGGGGAAAAGGGGCTGCACAGTTTAGATAAAAAACATTATTATGGAATTCCGTGCAATACAGCCCCCCTCTGGACCCTCACTATTGAACAGATCCAGTTTTGGGGGTCTGGGATCTAGACCCCGACAAGCTTGAATGGAGCCAGCACTGAGCCTCACAGAGACCTTACTGACCACCGGGAGGTCTGGTCACACACAACATATTTGTTGCACTTTCTATTAAAAAAAAAATGACCTAAAAAAGAAATGAAAAGTGCAAAGTAAAGAAGATCTCACTCTTTTCCTGCCATCCAATCTATTGAGGCAGACAACTAAGAACACGTTTTTAATGTTTTGGAAAGTTTATCTATTTTGTGACGTAGATCAGTGATTTTCAACCTTTTTTGAGCCGCGGCACACTTTTTATACTTAAAAAATCCCGGGGCACACCACCAACCAAAATGGCACAAAATGACACTAAAACAGTACATATTCTACATATAGTTAATAATATAGATTCTAAATGTATTTATACTCACTCAGTGTGAAACCTGGGCCTGTTTCGATAAACACAAAAGGGATATCCTGGCAGGAATGGTGGAAAGACGCACACGAAGCTCTTCCTCAACAGTTCTCAGTCTCTCCCTGTTTTTAGTTTTTATCGCAGTCAAGCTTGAGAAGCCCAGCTCACATAGATATGTGGTCGAAAATGGGAGCAATGTCAAAATAGCTTTGTTGGCCAGAATGGGGAACTCCTTGGCAACAGATAACCAAAAACTGTCCAAAGGAAGATCAGCAAACTTTAGCTTTAAACCGCGATCTTGCTTCAGTTCAATGAGTTCCTCTTGCTCCTTTAAAGTCATGTCCTTTCCAGCAATGGATAATGAGCTGTATGGGTCCCTAACCCAGTCAAGGCATTCTGTGAAGGTTGAAGAGAAATAAAACGATAACTTCTCCTCAAGAGTTTTCAAATGTCTGCCAATTGTTATGACCTGGTGGTTAAGGAGCAACATGGGACGAGCTCTGAGGAGGTGGTATCTGTACTGACCACAGTTCCTAATCCTAACACCAACACTAGAAGAAGCCGTGGGATGTTCCTGTCACTCCCTAGACACCTCGTCACAGCCTGAGAACTAACTACCCCTAAAGATGGAAACAGAAAGCTAACTTGCCTCAGAGAAAATCCCCAAAGGAAAGATAGCCCCCCACAAATATTGACTGTGAGTGGAGAGGGAAATGACATACACAGAATGAAAACAAGATTTAGCAAAGGAGGCCAATTCTAATCTAGATAGACAAGATAGAAAAGGATACTGTGCGGTCAGTATTAAAAGCTAAAAATCCACACAGAGTTTACAAAAAATCTCCACACCGACTCACGGTGTGGAGGGGCAAATCTGCTTCCCCAGAGCTTCCAGCTAAGCTGAATATATCATACTGACAAGCTGGACAAGAAAAAACATAACATGAGCTGAACGATTAAGTCCACAGCAAGTGGACAACCAAAAGAACAAGCAATGACTTATCTTTGCAGAAATGGACAGGCTATCAGAGAAATCCAAGGAGAGATCTGAATCCAACCAAGAAACATTGACAGCTGGCACTGGCTGAAGACTAGAACCAGGCTAAATAGCAGAGCCAAGAGAGACGATCAGTGGAAGCAGCTGCTAATGCTAAACCCAAGGAGCAGCAGTTCCACTCAAAACCACCAGAGGGAGCCCAAGGGCAGAATTCACAAAAGTACCATTTACAACCACCGGAGGGAGCCCAAGAACGAAATTCACAACAGCCAATCACCTCGCACATTGCAGCAGTGTTGTCATCATGCAGTTTCTCGGTGAGCGGGAACATCTGAAGGTTGCCACCCTGCACATGCTGCCAGAGCTGCAACTTTAAACGGAATCCGTTCATTTTATCAGTGCTTGTAAGCAGATTTTCATTTCGGCCTTGCATCCGTGTGTTTATTTCATTCAGATATTGAAATATATCAGCCAGGTATGCCAGCTTTGCACACCACTCATCACTTGCAAGCAGCTTTGAATAATCGGACCTCTCGTTTGTCAGAAATATTTTAAGTTCCTCTCGCAACTCCTACACACGGGCCAGCACTTTGCCGCGTGACAGCCACCTGACCTCCGTGTGGAGCAATAAGATTTTATGTTCCGCTCCCATTTCTGTACACAAAGATGCAAATAAGCGACATCTCAAAGGTCGCGTCTTCACAAAGTTCACTATGCGCACAACATCATCCAACACGGGAGCTAGATCTGCTGGTAATGTCTTTGCAACAAGGGCCTCACGGTGCAAGAAACAGTGGGTAACAAGAACATCTGGGTTTCTTTCTTTAACCCTACTTACAAAGCCTTTGAAGCGCCCGACCATGGCTGCGGCTCCATCAGTGCAGACACCTGTGCAGTTTTCCCATGTAAGCCCACTTTTATCAAGATATTCCGATGTGACCTGGAATATTACCTCTCCTGTTGATTTTTCTGGCAGTGCCTTGCAAAATAGGAAGTTTTCTCTAATGGCTTCTCCATCCACAAAACGCACATTGGCCAACAGCTGACAATGTCCACTGATATCCGTCGACTCATCAAGTTGCAAGACAAATTTCTTACTGATCCGCACCTTTTCCAAAACAACTGTTTCAATGTCCGCAGACATGTCATCAATCCGTCTGGCAATTGTGTCATCAGAGAGAGGCACTTTAGCTATCTCTTTGGCTGCGTCAGGGCCAAGCATCTCATTTACAATAGCTTTACAAGCTGGCAGTATTAATGTTTCTGCCACAGTGTGTGACTTTTTTGATTTAGCTATGAGTTCAGCAACAATGTAGCTAGCTTTGAGGGCTCTCTCATTTACCTTTGTGCTTTTTCTCAAAAAAGTTGCCCCTTTCTCATTGTTTGTACGTAAGCGTACAAAATACTCCATCGGCTTGTTTTGAACGGAAGGGTGTTTCGTTTGGAGATGGCGTTTAAGCTTGCTTGGCACCATGACGCTATTGGATAGCTTCTCACCACACACCAAGCACAGTGGTGTTGGAGCTGTCGCATCCCCACTGAAAGTAAATCCAAATGAAAGATAGCTTTCACTGTATTGCCTTGAGCTCACCGTCTTGTCTTTTTTCTTTTGTCGACCTCTCATACTAGGGCCTTCATCTGGGTTAGAATTGTGTCCAGGGTCCTGTTCGGCATTTGCCTTTTCCATTCTCAAATACTTCTCCATCACTGCTGAGATAGTGTGCGCAGCCACACACTAAAATAGAAGAGTATTACATTATCTGCCACACTTAAAGGACCTCTGCCAGGTACTAAAAGTACCAGCTCATATGCTGAGTATTCTGCCAACAGTTCATATACTCAGGCAAAAGCTCATATAGTCAGCAACAGCTGATTAACTGTTAATGAGCTGTTGGTGACTTAATGATTATACACAGCATTATTGGCGGGCATTACCTTGGCGGCGGGCAAATGCGAGAGTCTCTCCGCTCTCAGGATGATGCGCCGGCCTCGGTGACGTGATTAAGTCGCGCGAGCGTTCAAAGCTCGCGCATGTGTTATTCCGTGACTGCGCATCGCTGCGCATTGCCGGGGAACAAAACAAAGGGGGCAACATAGTTTGGGGAACTTTCCCCGCGGCACACCCGACCATGTCTCGCGGCACACTAGTGTGCCACGGAACACTGGTTGAAAATCACTGACGTAGATAATTTGAAAATGACAAAAAAGTAAAAATAAAATAAGTAAATAAAATGGATAAAACCCTGGAAGCAATGACTGAGCCTGAGCCGTCGGAGGACGACCTGTGATCCGTGTTGATTAATGTTTCATTTATATTTGAGAATATTATACTTCTACAAAAACTGTAGTAACAAGCAACTTTTTTGTCAATTTTGGAACTTTATAGAATTGACACCAAGCTCTCAATTTCAAGCTAATCCTACGTGGGATGGAGAAAGTCATAACACAATGGAGTGACAGATCGGCTGAGGTCTATCTTCTCCCTCCAGGGTATCATTTAGTGCCTACTAGACATCTTGGCTAAGTTGCTAATGAGTAAGAACCAGTCGGGCAGCTCTAGGTCTCTATAAAAGTCATGTCCTCGACCCAAGAAACTACAAAGGACATCACAATAATCAAAGAATACCCGGAGATAACAGGAGGACAACCACAGCCACCAGCACAGCATCATGCAGAAGCTCCTTGTGGTCCTCACAGTCCTCTCACTGCACGGTAAGAACCTGACCCTACAAGTAACGCTCAAAGTTTCATCATTTTTGGCTTTTTATGGTCATTATAATGTCATTGATGCTTGTGCCATTGATTGTATCTTCTTTTCATTTCTTCTCTTTCCATGGTTCCCCTTTGGTCCAATGTTCATCTTTCCCAGGATTCCCAGGACTTCTGGCGATGATATGTAAATATATCTTTTATATTCTTGGATAATTTCTGTGAATGTTACACTATGAATATATTATAAAGGGGTCAACTAAATGAGAATATCATCGATTTTTACTGAAAAAGTCTAGGAGCTTGTACTTGGCCCTACTCTGGTAACATACATGGTATCAGGGTGGTGCGTGGTCAGGATTAGCTGCAGCAGTAGTTGACACGTAACTGGTCGGTCTTGGGTGTATTAGTATCTGATGGCATTTCTTTGGATGGTGCAGGTTGTGGAAAACCATTGGTAGCAGATAAAATCGTTGGAGGAGCAGATTCGACTATCGGACAATGGCCGTGGCAGGTCTACCTGAAGCTCTATGATGGCAGCCAATGCGGCGGGTCACTGATCAGCGAGTCTTGGGTGCTCACAGCCGCCCATTGCTTTGAAACGTAAGTTTTCACTATCACTTCTGTTTCTATGGACGTGTTCACATATAAAATATCAAGCTCTGTATTTATAGAAATCTAGTTACACTGCACTTGGGGGAACATCTTCTCGATCTATGGTAGATCCTAGGCTTCCCATACTGATGGTGACAGCTGAGGCCTTCAATGGTTCTTGTCCCCATTCTTTACCTCCCGGCTTTAGATGAAGGCTTTCCAGGAGGTGTATGACA
Source organism: Ranitomeya variabilis (assembly GCF_051348905.1). Taxonomy (NCBI): domain Eukaryota; kingdom Metazoa; phylum Chordata; class Amphibia; order Anura; family Dendrobatidae; genus Ranitomeya; species Ranitomeya variabilis. The sequence goes on from NC_135238.1 coordinate 7,187,173, forward strand.
TTGACTGACACATGTCTCAATCATTACTCTTACAGGCCGGTGGTGGATGTTTCACAATTCACTGTATACCTTGGAGTACAGAAGCTCTCAGATCTGCAGGACCGAAAAATTGTGGTCAGAAAAGTGAAACAAGTCATTGTATATCCGACCTACGCAGAACAAGGATCCAGTGGAGACATTGCCTTGGTGAAGCTGGAGAGCCCGGTTACTTATACTCCAACTATACTTCCAGTCTGTCTGCCGGCCAATACCGTAAACCTTCCAGAGGGAATGCTGTGCTGGGCAACCGGATGGGGTTATGTCAGGGATAACGGTAAGACCTGAAGTAGACTATGCCATAGACATCGGGATATAAACGTCTTCACAAACCTCCCATTATACAGGCTTGATTTTCCTGTAACACATTTTGGGGTCCACCATATATTTTGCATTTTTCCCAACCTCTTTGAGAAGACTACCCCAAATAGTTAACTTTTCAATGTAATCTTGAGTAATCATCACAAAGAGCTGGTCATTATGATGACTGGCACATAACATGGTCATCACAAGGCTCTGTTGGCTGATTATTGGGGAATGTCACCAGTCATCTGGCAAATACTATCACAGGGGACTACTTCTGGGGCAGGAGACTATGTAGGGTTATCTGGCCTCCAGAATCCAGATAATCTGGATTAGACATCTAACTGGTTGTAATGATGGCTTCTTCTCCTTGCAGTGCCACTCACAGGCCCGAAGACTCTGCAGGCGGTCCAGCTCCCTCTGATCAGCAACAACAACTGTGAATCCTTGTATCGGGAGAGCTTGGGCTACAGCTCCAGAATCAAACTGATCCAGGACGATATGATTTGTGCCGGGTTCAAATATGGACAGAAGGATGCCTGCCAGGTATGTGAAGATATGGAACCACTATGTGATGATCTTCTTGACGACTGTTCTGTTGGAGCTCTGTTCTACCAGAAGGTCCTTCATTGAGAAGTCACTTTATGGAAATAAGATAACAATTTCATAGCACAGCACTAAGGCGTCTAAAAATCATGCTACTGAATGCAGATATAGTGTCTTTAGAGTAAAAAGATAGTAAGTATTTATTAAATAACAAAATCACATATTAAGATCTCCCCTCGACGGCCCCCCCGAAGAAGCCTACGCGAAACGCGCGTAGGGGCTGGCAGTCCATTTCCACACTACGACCACAATGGGTGAGGATCAATCTTGTATATGTTTATGCGATTAGGTGTCTTTTGGGACATGCACTGATTGTTATTATACGGCTTATATACCTTAAGAACTTGATGCCTCAGGTCGGATTTCTTTTATTAGTGTGGATTTTTGGATTTGTTACCTGTGTCCTTCATTGGTGTAGTTATTTTGAGTTGATTACACGCTCTTACTATATTGTTGTAAATGGTGATCTTTAATAAATACTATCTTTTTACTCTAAAGACAGTAGTTCTGACTCCAATTGTTCGAATTTTGCACGTTTGGGAGTTTCTGTCATTGCTTGCAGACTGCTCTAAATGATTATGTGGCTCTGATCTATATAATTGGATGCAGATATAACAGATTCCTGCGTTCAATGGGGTCCACAAACAAACTTTGAGGTTTGAGACAGTCCCCATCCTGAGTGTTGTGGTGCCAGGTTCTTCATCTGGTTCTTATCTCAAATTTTTATTGATAATTGCTTTTGTTAGTGAACATTTTTTTGCGCTTTTTCTTCAAGTCTTTGAAAAAAAAAATAATGGTCACCTCTCTGCTTACCTGTACTACCACCGTAGCCCACCATCCTGTCCTGCATGCAGCTTCATCCAGCCTCAACTGAGCCACCACATGCATGAGGTCCTCGTATGGCACATTGACTCCGCTCTGGGGCTTCTGGTGCTGAGTACGCCTTTGATATCACAATGAACATCATGACATCATTACTAGTGATGAGCGAGTATACTCGTTGCTCGGGTGGTCTCCGAATATTTTTTAGTGCTCGGAGATTTAGTTTTCCTTGCCGCAACTGGATGAGTTACAGCTACTAGCCAGCTTGAGTACATGTGGGGGTTGCCTGGTTGCTAGAGAATCCCCACATGTAATCAAGCTGTCTAGTAGCCGCAAATCATCCAGCTGCGGCAAGGAAAACTAAATCTCCGAGCAGTCAGAAATACTCGGAAACCACCCGAGCGTGCTCGGGAAAACCCAAGCAATGAGTACACTCGCTCATCACTAATCATTACGTGTGCCACTTGAGGCCTAGTCTGCCCTTCAGGAGACCACATTATGACATCATGTGATTTGTCGTGAGTTCAGAGGCCTACTGGCCAGGTGTAAAGTGAAGATGCAGCAAGAGAAGAAAGAGCCTGGAAGAAGATGCTTGCAGCAAAAGATGGGGGCTGTGGTAATGGGACAGTAGAGCTGCAAGGATAGTATTTTTTTAACTCTTTTTTGAGCACTTTACAAATCAGAAAAGGGGGGCCAGTTGCCATGTTGCTGAACTCACTTGAAGCAAATAACAAAAAAATTGGATTGCCCTGAATTAACATTAACTTTTTCTTGCAGGGTGATTCCGGTGGACCCCTAGTTTGCAATATTAAAGGTGTCTGGGTGCAGATGGGCATTATCAGTTGGGGTGTTGGATGTGCAGAGCCCTATCATCCTGGTGTCTATACAAGAGTCCAAAATTACGTGTCCTGGATTGATCTGTACATGGCGTCCTCAGAGAACAGCAATAAACTGAAGGCTTTCCAATTCACCCAACACGTCGAGAAAGTGAATCCTCAATTCAGGTTCAATCCAGAGAACAGCAGCCAGAGCTACATACTGTACGAGATAAACTACACAGAAAGTGGGAACCTAACGGACGACAGCAGCGAGCCAAAGACAGGACTTCTAGTGGGCAACGGGGCACATGCAAGGCTCTGGTCCATGGCTAATGCAATGCTCGTCCTCCTGGGTCTCCTACTTCTTCTATAGTTACATGATGAGTTCTGCAGCAGCTGTGAGATCGTCCAACGCTCTGTCCACCAGAAGGTCAGGATGGCAATGATGATCTTCATGTGTCCTGGCTGGACTGCTACACGATCTCTACCCCTATCATCCCTTGAACCTCTGTGATTTACAGCTTTCTAGAGCCGGTGAGATCTACACACACTCTGTATACCGTCTATGCATAATTCACATCTAGCTTCCATTAATTATATGCAACCATGACAATTCACCCAAATCCTGCACAAGACAAAACTGCTTATGGGACACATACAAGTCTAATATGTTCAGGAACTGTAACTTGCCAATAACCTTTTTTAAAGTGGTCTTTTTTTTCTTCCTATGAATTCCCACAGCACTATAGGTGCAGGGACTTTCTTTTCCTCACTTCCCAGTATGCATTTCTCTTACCATTGCCAAATGATTTGCCTGCCCTGAACTGAAAGTCAGAGAGACCAATCATCTACCTCATTCCTGTAGATATAAAGACAATCATTTATTTCCTATAGAGAAACCCCCCACTTCCTGTGCAGCGACCTGCCTCCACTTCCTGTGCTGCAACAAAGACCCACCTCCACTTCCTATAGAGAGAATAAGACCTGCCTCCACTTCCTATAGAGAGAATAAGACCTGTCTCCACTTCCTACAGAGAGACAAAGACCCACCTCCACTTCCTATAGAGAGAATAAGACCTGTCTCCACTTCCTACAGAGAGACAAAGACCCACCTCTACTTCCTATAGAGAGAAAAAGACCTGTCTCCACTTCCTACAGAGAGACAAAGACCCACCTCCACTTCCTATAGAGAGAATAAGACCTGCCTCCACTTCCTACAGAGAGACAAAGACTTTCCTCCACTTCCTGTGGAGAGACAAAGACCTGCTTCCACTTCTTATAGAGAGAAAAGACCCGCCCCTGCTTACTGTGGAGAGATAAAGACCCGCCCCTACTTCCTGTACACAGATAAAGACCAGCCCCACTTCCTGTTGAGAGACAAAGACCCACCGCTACTTCCTGTAGAGAGATAAACACCCACCCCTGCTTCCTGTGGCGAGATAAAGACCCACCCCTGTTTCCTGTACACAGATAAAGACCCGCCCCCACTTCCTGTACACAGATAAAGACCCACCCCTACTTCCTGTGGAGAGATAAAGACCTGCCCCCACTTCCTGTACACAGATAAAGACCCGCCCCTTCTTCCTGTGGAGAGATAAAGGCCCGCCCCTACTTCCTGTACACAGATAAAGACCAGCTCCACTTCCTGTGGAGAGACAAAGACCCACCCCTACTTCCTGTAGAGAGATAAAGACCTGCCTCCACTTCTTATAGAGAGAAAAGACCTGCCCCTGCTTACTGTGTAGAGATAAAGACCCGCCCCTACTTCCTGTACACAGAAAAAGACCAGCCCCACTTCCTGTGGAGAGACAAAGACCCACCCCTACTTCCTGTAGAGAGATAAAGACCCGCCCCTGTTTCCTGTACACAGATAAAGACCCGCCCCCACTTCCTGTGGAGAGATAAAGGCCCGCCCCTTCTTCCTGTGGAGAGATAAAGACCCGCCCCCACTTCCTGTGGAGAGATAAAGGCCCGCCCCTTCTTCCTGTGGAGAGATAAAGGCCCGCCCCTTCTTCCTGAAATTCTCCTTGGTGTCTTTAATGCTATAGATTAATTACACCTGACAATATGCTGGTGTCGGCATTTTGCAGAGATCTTCCAAGTTCCATTTGGGTAAACAGAATACTTTGTAATTGTTTTGTCATTGCATTGGCCATTGATTAGGTGAAACGACAGTGACCATATAAGTGTAATGACGTCATCTATACGCAACAATCTGCTGCATAGAATGTCTCTTTCCTGTTACAAGAGTTTTCTGTTTCTGATACAAAAAGACACATTTTCCTTGTCTCAATTCTTCCTGTGTATAAATAATAAACTTTTATTTATTTTTCACTGTGACCCTCTGTGTTGGTGACTTGTATCTTGACTCCTATGAGGACACATTGTAGAATCTCTCCCTCTCATTGGATATTACCCCCCCCCCCATTCTATAGACAGAAGGGGCCCAAGATGCCAGGAGGGCCCACAAAAAGAAGTGTTTTCCATTATTGAACTGTTTCCTTATATCGATTCTTTTCCACAGGAAACTTACTATGCCCACCATGCGGGAAGTAAGCGGTCATGTGCGGTTGGTACCCAGGGTGGGGGAGAGGAGACTCTCCTCCAGGCCCTGGGAACCATATACCTGTAAAAAAAAAGAATTAAAATAATAAATCGGGATATTCTCACCTCGCAGAGTTCCCGCTCCTCGTGATGCTTCCGTTCCCAGGGATGCTTTGTGGCAATGACCTGTGATGATGACGTAGCGGTTTGGGGTCATCTGGGGTCATTGCCGCGAGGCATTACTGGGAACGGGAGCTGCTGGGAGCATCGCGAGGAGCTGGAAGCCTGCGGGGGACGCCAGAAGGTGAAAATATCACGATTTATTATTACTTTTTTTTATTATTTTTACCATTCTATCTTTTTACTATTGATGCTGCATAGGCAGCATCAATAGTAAAAAGTTGGTCACACTTGTCAAACACTATGCTTGACAAGTGTGACCAACCTGTCAATCAGTTTTCCAAGCGATGCTACAGATCTCTTGGAAGACGCTAGCATTCTGCAAGCTAATTACGCTTGGAAAACGCTAGTGTTTAGCGGGAAAACGCATGCCAATTCCGCATGCGTTTTTCTCATGGCAGGGAGTTCCGGAATTGCCGCGGCAATTCCGGACGTGTGCACATAGCCTTACTGTGAGACCTGGGACAGAATCGAGGAGAGATTTGTGCTATAAAACTGGCGTAGAACAGAAACAAGAAAAACAAGTAACGATGAAGACGAGTAATAACGAAATGTATTCATTACATCAAAAGACGACAAAACTCCAAATAATGGACAGACCCCATCTTCACTCTCCGTGATCCCGCCATCTTCTGGAGCAGAGCGGGGGTGTTCGCCTCGTTAGGGGTTCACTCTATACCACATCTTTACTGTATGTGTCTTTGGGGTTTCTGTAACATATTTGACGTGGAAAGATTCCTCGGCGTTTCTCACTCGTCACTCTGTAACTGAACGCTGCGGTCCTGATTACCACCATAGATGATGGATTATCTCTGGGGACTTATATCTGCCTGAGGACTGACGGCACAACACACGGAGTCCTGTAAGGGCTGAGCACGCGCGACCACATCTACGTTGCCTCAGAGCTCTGTGACAATATTCCTCCGTATACAGTATCTCCATGTACCCATATATAACTGGTGCACCTCAGCGATATACTCTTATATTATCAGCACACTTCCATATAGCATCTATATAACTCCAGCAAAACCAAAGAAATGAGCCAGATACAAATGCAATGTGTAGGTACACATTCACACTGCGGCTCTACCGGCTCATTTCTTTGGTTTTCCTTTTGTTTTTTTGCACTTTCTACATATAGGAGCAAGGTTCCTTCGTTTTGTCTGGGCATTTTATCTATATAGCTTTCCACAGGCAGGTATATGTACACTCGGGGCCCAAGTCCTGATCTGCATCCATCTATCTTGAGGTCTACTGACACATAGTGAGGTTAACGACAAGAGTTAGGGGTTGTCCCAATTGTTTACACCTTGTCATGGTGGGATGGATTTTATGTTTTTTTTTAATCAAAATATTGTTAACTAAGTCCCTATGTCATTAACATGTACTATTACAATTTATTTATTTACTTACTACCCTATATATGCTCATTTTGGTTTTGTCTATATATTATTATTGTTATGATTTTGCTTAACACTGTAAAACAGTACTCCTCCATATAAGCTCTATACAACTCTGTATAACTCCTGCATAAGCAACATTTATGGTGGTGTTGATATATTCATCTTCTCATTGTGGTTTTGATGCTATATTCATGTACTGATGCTGAGTATGGTGCTGTATTCAAGTACTATAGATATTTCTGGTAATGTATTCATGTACTGTTGATGGTTTTTGTGCTGTATTTATGTACTGATGCTAGGTCTGGTGCTGTATTTATGTACTGATGCTAGGTCTGGTGCTGTATACTGTATATGTACTATTGGTGGTTCTTATAATGTATTAATGATCTGATGGTGGCTCTGAGGATGTGTTCATGTGCAGGTTCTGGTGATGTATTATTCATGTTGTTTTGGTGATGTATTCAATTACTGCTGGTGGTGATGCTGTAATTCTTTTAAACTGTTTCACGTCTTTCTAAATCTGAAGTGGTTAAAAGAAGTTCAAAGGACTAAGCATATCATCAGCAAGTTGTTTTTACACTACATTTCATGTGTTCATTCTTATTAGCGTTTATTTAGAACTTTTTTGGGCACGTTAAGGAGTGGATCCACCTGAAATAGCCGTTATGTGCAAATATACCCTTAGTCTATCTTACCAATAGGGGATATGAACACATAAGGCAGCACGAGTGCCAAAAATGGCCCTGGCTGCAGTACAGAATAGACACCTGCTCACTCAGGTCCATTGAGGTCCCGAAGAGGTGACATTAGTATCGCACAGCATGTCTAATATCCATAACGGGCTTATACCTAGTATTATCATGCCTGAAATTATCAATTTAGGTGCATTATTACAGGAGAAGATGCACTTCATATATTAGCATATGCACCTGCTACCTCATATTCCTGCTACCTCAAATACGGTTCTGTGCCCCTGCTACCTCATATATGGTCCTGTGCCCCTGCTATCTCATATTCCTGCTACCTCATATATGGTCCTGTGCCCCTGCTACCTCATGTTCCTGCTACCCCATATATGGTCCCATGCTCCTGCTACCTCATATTCCTGCTACCTCATGTTTCTGCTACCTCATATACGGTCCCATGCTCCTGCTACCTCATATTCCTGCTACCTCATGTTTCTGCTACCTCATATATGGTTCTGTGCCCCTGCTACCTCATATTCCTGCTATTTTACATCTCTTCTACGTCAGACGCTGATCATAGTTGTGTCCTCATAGAGCAAAGCTAAAAAAAACAGCCGAGCATCCGGTTAGAATGAACCTTAGGTGGTGGTTGACTTCACGGACGTTATCAAAGATCGTCACCATGACTGATTCCTCATCTGACGCACACCCAATAAATTGCCACCTCCGGTGCCCAGGCGCTTCTGTCCCTCTGTGGACATGACGGTGCCAGAACCGGTCTGGCAGCTTCATTGCTCCTTAAATCCTCGTCATCACCGTGTCCGACTTATAGAGAGTGACCGATCTGTGAGCAGATCCCCAAGAGGACACCACCACCAGCAAGATGAAGAAGCTTCTCCTGCTCCTCACACTCCTCACACAGAACGGTATGGATCTGACCACCACCCTCATCATCTACTGACCCCAACATGCCTCTCCATGGCCTTTCATCATTATCTGCATCTTCATCATCCTCATCCTGGATTTTCTTATCATTGTCGTCCTCCTCACCCTTATCACCATCCTCACCCGGGTATCTCTACATCACTTCTAACCTCTTGTTTTTTCCCTTATTCTAAGGATTTCTAGGAATTTCACCATCAGCAGGTGAGAAATATCTAAAACTAAAGTTTAGGTGGAAAATAAAATAATTTGAAGAAGAATCTGTGAAGTGTGGTGGTAAGAATTTTCTGAAATCAGTCAACTCTGCCAATGTCCTTCCTCATGGGCAGTGTGGTCTTCCGCAGAGATTCTCTATGGAAACCTACAGATCCCCCAGAACCTCCCAGAGTTAACCATGCTGCCTACCTAAGTATTTTCGGTTGCCATATGATCCCCCAAGTGATTTTCATAGAGTTGGGGATGGGTTTAGGGTTAAATCCTGATATCAAGTTGTGATGGATCATTGGTCTTCCCCTGAGGGTTGGGTTTGACTCTACCTGTAGGTTCCTGCCATAGATTTTTCCCTTTTTCCTTTAGGTGGTCGAAATCTGTCGCTTCTCCTCAGGATTGTGGGAGGAATGAATTCTGCACGAGACGAATGGCCCTGGCAGGTCAGTCTGCATTTTAATGGCAATGCCCACTGTGGGGGCTCTCTGATCAGCGATACCTGGGTGCTGACAGCCGCTCACTGCTTTGAGACGTAAGTTCCCGGAAATTTTCTCATACGATATGCACCATACAACCGTAAAACAGGCAGATCTACATTGTGTCCCGGCTAGTTGGCCGTATCTTATCCACCACTGGTGATACATTTTGGATGGGTGCAGTCCGGTGTCTGGGAGCACTAAGACTAAACTATATGTAGGCATAACCTAATAAACCCGGAGTGTGGAAGGTGATCATATATGAGGCTAAGATCACACAATGAGCATTTGGTGCATTTTTTTTCTGCTATTTTCATGCGCAAAAATGCTGCATCTTCCAGTTCAAGTAAATGTTATGGAATTTTTTAGTACTCTCATTCCCTCTTTTTCCTTTACATTGTGGAAACTGACTGGCAAAGCTTAAAATATGCAACATGTCAATTTTTGTCGTAGTTAATATGCATTTTACTTGTGGATTTTGTTCATAGCGTTGAATGAGATGAAGACAATCCACACCCTCTCCTCATATATGCACGAATATTACATTTCTGCAGTGGAAGCACAATAAAAATACATGTAAATTTGTGACATTATCAATAATGTTTTCTTCAAAGTGAACAACAGTTTCCAAGACAAAGCTATTTTATTTGATACATGACATACCAAAAAAAGATTTAAAAAAAAGGCAGCAAAAATGAAATAAAAATTCAATGAAAAAATGCAAGTAACTCATGCAGAAATGCTGGAAATAACAGCAGCATCATAAATGCAGCAAATACTCATTGTGGAAACTTAGTCAACAGGTGTTATTTGTTTGTTGGTTGGGGACCGCCATGGGTCTAGTTCAACCCCAAGTAATCAGATGTTGCATAATCTATAATGTTCAGACTTCTGGATCAAGTTTCAATTATATATACATATGGACGAACATAAAAAAATGCATACAAATGTGAGCCATTCATATATTTAGGTATCACACAGAATAGCTCTGTTATATAGGGGATGACAGCAGAGGTCCTGTTTAAATTTTTTACTTGGGTCCTCTATATGTTTATGTGAACAACTGACTCAAAATTTAGGACATGCTACATATTTTAACATGGATAACCAAAACTTCCCCCAATTTGCATGAATGTACTGTACTCAGCCAGCCAGACTCTGCTCCACACTGGTAAGGGGTAAGCTCCCTGAAACAGCTGTCGGTAGATGTAAATATCCCTGGTTATGTTGATAGCTTCACTAAAAGGCTGAACATTGAAATTGACATTGAGTAGCTATTGTTCCTGGTTTATACTTGAAAGATAGTTACTTTGATTCTGTGAAAGAGCTAATTTGCCCCTTATTTTGTTGCATTCTTTTGCCTCTCCTTTGACCATATACCACATGCCTTACAGGATTCCGGATCCGCTAGCGTACACCATCTATCTTGGGGTGTATGAATTATCTGATCTGCAGAACCCCAAAACAATGTCCAGGACAGTGAGACAAATAACAATTCACCCCAGTTATACAAGTGAGCAATCCAGTGGAGACATTGCTTTGGTGAAACTGGAAAGCCCGGTAGCTTTCACTTCTTCCATCCATCCAGTGTATCTGCCATCTCGGGCTGTGCAGCTGCCAGAGGGAACCCTGTGCTGGGTGACTGGCTGGGGATATGTGAGAGAACAAGGTAGGCAAAGGTCTCAAAAAATGGAAGGGTGATACTGGATACAGATTCATGTCAGCTATGCTCTTCTCCACAGTTCCTCTCACCGATCCTAAAACTCTGCAGAAGGTGGATGTAGCTCTGATAGACAGCAAAAACTGTGAGACCATGTACCTGTCTGATTCCGCCTCTGAGTCCAACTCAAAACTTATCGAGGAGGACATGTTGTGTGCCGGCTACCAGGAGGGGAAGAAGGATTCATGTCAGGTATGAGACATTGGAAGTTGTAGTGGATGATGTCTGTTGGTAGACTTGGTTTCCAAAACATTGGTGAATAGTAGCAAAAGTTTGCAAAAAGTTTTCATAATAATCTAATAAATACATTGCATCAATCTGTGAGAACTGTCTTCATATGAGCAGGGGGCAGTAGAAGGCCGTGTACCAGTTATTTAGTGCTGTAGTTCATACAACCTCCCAGCAGTGGGCGATAGAAGGCCATGTACCAGTTATTTATTGCTGTAGTTTATATGACCTCCCAACAGGGGGCAGTAGAAGGCAGTATACCAGTTATTTAGTGCTGTAGTTCATATGTCCTCCCAGTAGGGGCGGTAGAAGGCCATGTACCAGTTATTTAGTGCTGTAGTTCATAAAACCTCCCAGCAGGGAGTGATAGAAGGCCATGTACCAGTTATTTATTGCTGTAGTTTACACGACTTCCCAGCAGGCAGCAGTAGAAGGCCGTGTGCCAGTTTCTCAGGGCTCTAGCTATGACATGCAGGGGATGGCAGTGATACGTTTCCAGCTTTTCTGCACCACAGAAGACTTTTCTTGTGAGACGTCTTGGGATGATAATTACCAAACATCTAACATTTCTGCAGAAAGATTTGTAATTCTTTAGTTTGGCCCCATCGCCGTGCCCTTAGCAGTGCCCTTTCCTCTAGTAATGGCGCCTCTAGTAGTTGAGCTGCATCGTAGTGTCACGTCCTGGCGCTTCGCACTGATCACTGACTGTCTGGTATCATTGCAGGGTGACTCCGGGGGACCGCTCGTCTGCAATGTGAATGGTGTTTGGCTACAACTCGGCATTACCAGCTGGGGTATGGGATGCGCCACGGCCAATCATCCCGGCGTTTACACCCGAGTGCAGCATTACCAGTCCTGGCTGCAGCAGATCGTGCCTTCTCTGCAGTTCAGCAATGGAGGGAACATTGTGCTTCCAAACAGAAGCGGAAACACAACACCAGCCCCCCGTCACATCACAGCCCGGCGCCGGTAGGGTGAGGACCACCCAGTCTGGTCAGGAGGTGGCACAATCCAGTGGTACCAGGACGGAGGGCACCCCTGATGGTGGAGCTCATACTAATGCCTGGTTCATGGCCAATGTCATGGCCGATACTCCTGTGCTCATTTCTAGCTCTGTGATTGGCCGATCCCTGAGGTGGAATCACGCTGGTGTCATCCAGTGACGAAATAGAATTCTCTACAAATTTACAAAAGACTCGTCCCATAATCTGCTGCGTGCGTGACCTCAGACAATCAGCCATTGTGGCTGTAGTTTACAATTTCCTCCAGAAATAAAATGTTCAGATCCTTTATTAATGTCATGTATATAAATAAATATCAATATTATTGCTGTTGCTACAATGTATCAACGTCACACAACGACTTCACCGGCGATCGATAGGAATGTGACGTTAGATGATCCCACTGATGTCGGCACAGCGCTCCGCAGTCTCTGGGGGTCCCAGTAGGAATGAATGGAGGGACAGTGCGCACAAGCGACCTCATGGCCATAGTCCACGCTTTTGGGGTCCTCCTGTAAAATGCATCAGCTGTGCAGCATCAAAGAGACCACAAGGAGCATCACTGAGACCTCCAGACTGGGGGACGAGGAGGATGAGAGACCGATATAGTAATGTATCCAGGACTCGTAGACTGGGACATAAGTGTAGACCCCGGGGCGGTTCGGAAGGGCGCAGTCTTCTCCCCAGCTCACGATGCCAACCTGGTACCAGTAGCCATTCATTTTACACACCAGCGGGCCCCCAGAGTCCCCCTGCAAAGGCAAAAGAGGACAATGTCATGGACACAGAAAGTCCTCATCGAAGAAGCAAAACTGCAACAAATTACTGTATTCCAGAAGATGGATATTAAAATATCACAAATAAGACATTAATGACAAATTACAACCTATGTATCAGCCGTACGATGGAATAATGACGCCAAACCACAAACTACAGCAAACTGCAAACTACAGCAAACCGCAAACTACAGCAATCCGCAAACTACAGCAAACCGCAAACTACAGCAATCCGCAAACTATAGGAAACTGCAAACTACCTCAAACCGCAAACTATAGGAAACTGCAAACTACAGCAAACTGCAAACTATAGGAAAGTGCAAACTACAGCAAACCGCAAACTATAGGAAACTGCAAACTACAGCAAACCGCAAACTACAGCAAATCGCAAACGACAGTGAACCGCAAACTACAGCAAAAAGGAAACTACAGCAAACCGCAAACTACAGCAAAAAGGAAACTACCGCAAACTACAGCGAACCGCAAACTACAGCAAACCGCAAACTACAGCAAAAAGGAAACTACAACGAACCGCAAACTACAGCAAACCGCAAACTACAGCAAAAAGGAAACTACAGCAAACCGCAAACTACAGCGAACCCCAAACTACAGCAATCCGCAAACTTCAAACTACAGCAAACTACAGCAATCTGCAAACTACAGCAAACTGCAAACTACAGCAATCCGCAAACTACAGTGAACCGTGAACTGCAGCAAACTGCAAACTACAAACTGCAGCAAACCGCAAACTACAACAATCCGTAAACTACAGCAAACCGCAAACTACAGCGAACCGCAAACTACAGCAAACCACAAACTACAGCAAACCGCAAACTACAGCAAACCGCAAACTACAGCAAAAAGGAAACTACAGCAAACCGCAAACTACAGCGAACCCCAAACTACAGCAATCCGCAAACTGCAGCAAACTTCAAACTACAGCAAACTACAGCAATCTGCAAACTACAACAATCCGCAAACTACAGCAATCCGCAAACTACAGTGAACCGCAAACTGCAGAAAACTGCAAACTACAACAAACTGCAAACTACAGCAATCCACAAGCTGCAGCAAACTGCAAACTACAGCAAACTACAGCAATCTGCAAACTACAACAATCCACAAACTACAGCAAACCGCAAACTACAGCAATCTGCAAACTACATTGAACCGCAAACTGCAGCAAACTGCAAACTACAGCAAACTGCAAACTACAACAATCCGTAAACTACAGCAAACTGCAAACTACAGCGAACCGCAAACTACAGCAATCCGCAAACTACAGTGAACCGCAAACTGCAGAAAACTGCAAACTACAACAAACTGCAAACTACAGCAATCCACAAGCTGCAGCAAACTGCAAACTACAGCAAACTACAGCAATCTGCAAACTACAACAATCCACAAACTACAGCAAACCGCAAACTACAGCAATCTGCAAACTACATTGAACCGCAAACTGCAGCAAACTACAAACTACAACAAACTGCAAACTACAGCAAACCGCAAACTACAACAATCCGTAAACTACAGCAAACCGCAAACTACAGCGAACCGCAAACTACAGCAATCCGCAAACTACAGCAAACTGCAAACTACAGCAATCTGCAAACTACAACAATCTGCAAACTACAGCAAACCGCAAACTACAGCAATCCGCAAACTACAGCAAACCGCAAACTACAGCAATCTGCAAACTACAGCAAAAAGGAAACTACAGCAAAAAGGAAACAACAGCAATCTGCAAACTACAACAATCTGCAAACTACAGCAAACTGCAAACTACAACAATCTGCAAACTACAGCAAACCGCAAACTACAGCAATCCGCAAACTACAGCAAAAAGGAAACTACAGCAATCCGCAAACTACAGCAAAAAGGAAACTGCAGCAAAAAGGAAACAACAGCAATCCGCAAACTACAGCAAAAAGGAAACTACAGCAAACCGCAAACTACAGCAATCCGCAAACAACAGCAAACCTCAAACTACAGCAAAAAGGAAACTACAGCAAACCGCAAACTACAGCAATCCGCAAACTACAGCAAACCGCGCCATTGGATTCAGGCAAAATAATGATTATGTCACGTGTGACCCTGTATCTACATGACTCTGTATCTATGTGACCCTGTATCTCAGTGACCGTGTATCTACGTGACCCTGTATCTCAGTGACCGTGTATCTCAGTGACCGTGTATCTCCATGACCATGTATCTACGTGACCCTGTATCTCAGTGACCCTGTATCTACGTGACTCTGTATCTATGTGACTCTGTATCTATGTGACCCTGTATCTCAGTGACCATGTATCTACGTGACTCTTTATCTATGTGACCCTGTATCTCAGTGACCATGTATCTACGTGACCCTGTATCTCCATGACCGTGCATCTATGTGACCCTGTATCTATGTGACCCTGTATCTCAGTGACCATGTATCTACGTGACTCTGTATCTATGTGACCCTGTATCTCAGTGACCATGTATCTACGTGACCCTGTATCTCAGTGACCGTGTATCTCAGTGACCGTGTATCTCCATGACCGTGCATCTATGTGACCCTGTATCTATGTGACCCTGTATCTCAGTGACCATGTATCTACGTGACTCTGTATCTATGTGACCCTGTATCTCAGTGACCATGTATCTACGTGACCCTGTATCTCAGTGACCATGTATCTACGTGACCCTGTATCTCAGTGACCGTGTATCTCAGTGACCGTGTATCTCCATGACCGTGTATCTATGTGACCCTGTATCTCAGTGACCATGTATCTACGTGACTCTGTATCTATGTGACCCTGTATCTCAGTGACCATGTATCTACGTGACCCTGTATCTCAGTGACCGTGTATCTCAGTGACCGTGTATCTCCATGACCGTGTATCTATGTGACCCTGTATCTATGTGACCCTGTATCTCAGTGACCGTGTATCTACGTGACTCTGTATCTAAGGGACGGAATAATGCTGCATTGTTGGGTTCCGGCAATGACTTTTTCATGGATAACGTCCAGATCTGGAGGTAAATGCCGAACGGAAAGAACGGACATAACTCTTGACAAGAATAAGCACATGATGGGGTAGTAGTAAATGACGTGCGTCCTAATGCATTTCCGTCTCATGAAGATGAGCTGACAGTGGCCTCATCATGATCGCTGCACTGTCGGACCCCCTGATACCGTCCACTGTCAAAAGTCCGTACACACTGAACTGTTGCATTGTAGCTTTTTTTTCTCGGAGGGGAACCATGCTCAGAACAAGTCATATAACGCCTAGAATTCCTAATAATGAACTTTAGAGGTAAAATCCCGATAAATCCTGAACACTTTTCACTGTTTAAAAATAAATAAATAAACTGCAACATTGTATCAAAAACTAAACTGAGCAGAAAACGTTACACTGTTCACAGTTCCCTTCCGAGGCTCCAGGGTCCGATTCCAGGACTCACCGTGCAGGAGTCCCTCTGTCCAGCCTGGTACCCGGCACAGATTTGGTCGCTCTTGACGATGGCCACATTGGCGCTGGTACCAGAACCGATGTGATACATCTGGTCACACGACTCCCTGCCGATCAGCGGGAGCATCAGCTGCTGAAGGGTTTTGGGATACGGCAGAAATTCTGTAGAGACACGAATAAGGGAAATAAGAAATTATCAGTTACATTGTATTTCATGTACATGATGAAAAATGGCTGCGAGGTTCTCAAACTGGGCCGGACACAGAATCTCACCCAGATCTAATCAGACTGAATGTGAGGACACGAGCAGACGTGCCAGCGAGGGCTGCCAGCGTAAATGTGATTACACACGGGGCGTCCCTGGCGTCAGCTCCATTACAAGCTGGCATCGCGCCCGGACTGTGCCAGTCATGTCTAATACCTGGTAATTGCTCTTCACAGGAGCTAATCCGATAACAGATGAAGACAAACCTGGTGAAAGGTGTGACAGCAGATTACACAGAGATTACTGCCCATAAATCACACCGCAGTGTGAGAACCACAGCGCCCCCGGTGATCAGTGCCTCATATAGCAACTCAGAGCGCAAAAAGAAAATGTAAGATTGTAGCCCTGAGCCCTGACAATCTAAACCTGCTGCTCCACGTGACTCTTCAGAATAAGTCGTCCTGTGTGTACAGGAGGAGTAACACGATTTCTGGCCCTCATGTGTTTTGTATCCTGCATCTTCAGGAGTTTTCCCATCTGCTTTACCTCCAATTTTCAGTTGTCTCTCAGCTGCTGGGTGGAGATTTGCTGCTATGATGTCTCCCATACACAGCACACATATGAGGGATTCCTGCTCTCCTGTCTCTATATAGCACATTATACAGCTGTACTGAGTAGTGCAGCTGTGAATTAAGCTCTGGGATGAGACATAACACTTACTAGAAACAGTAGCAGCATTGAGGAGATAACACAGCAGTACTGAGCAGTATAGCTGTGAATCCAGCTCTGGGATGAGACATAACACTTACTAGAAGAAGTAGCAGCTTTGAGATTACACAATAGTACTGAGCAGTATAGCTGTAAATCTAGCTCTGGGATGAGACATAACACTTACTAGAAACAGTAGCAGCATTGAGGAGATAACACAGCAGTACTGAGCAGTATAGCTGTGAATCCAACTCTGGAATGACACGTAATACCTACTAGAAGCAGTACAGCATTGAGGAGGTTACACAGCAGTACTGAGAAGTATAGCTGTAAATCCAGCTCTGGGATGAGACATAACACTTACTAGAAGAAGTAGCAGCATTGAGATTACACAACAATACTGAGCAGTATAGCTGTAAATCCAGCTCTGGGATGAGACATAACACTTACTAGAAGCAGTAGCTGCATTGAGGAGATTACACAGCAATACTGAACAGTATAGCTGTAGATCTAGTTCTGGGATGAGACATAACGCTTACTAGAAGCAGAAGCAGCATTGAGGAGATTGCACAGCAGTACTGAGCAGTATAGCTGTGAATCCAGCTCTGGGATGAGACGTAACACTTACTAGAAGCAGTACAGCATTGAGGAGATTACACAGCAATACTGAACAGTATAGCTGTAAATCCAGCTCTGGGATGAGACGTAACACTTATTAGAAGCAGTAGCAGCATTGAGGAGATTACACAGCAGTACACAGCAGTATAGCTGTAAATCCAACTCTGGGATGACATGTAATACTTACAAGAAGCAGTACAGCATTGAGGAGATTACACAGCAGTACTGAGCAGTATAGCTGTAAATCCAACTCTGGGATGAGACATAACACTTACTAGAAGCAGTAGCAGCATTGAGATTACACAGCAGTACTGAGCAGTATAGCTGTAAATCCAGCTCTGGGATGAGACATAACACTTACTAGAAGCAGTAGCAGCATTGAGATTACACAGCAGTACACAGCAGTATAGCTGTAATCCAACTCTGGGATGACATGTAATACTTACAAGAAGCAGTACAGCATTGAGGAGATTACACAGCAGTACTGAGCAGTATAGCTGTAAATCCAACTCTGGGATGAGACATAACACTTACTAGAAGCAGTAGCAGCATTGAGATTACACAGCAGTACTGAGCAGTATAGCTGTAAATCCAGCTCTGGGATGAGACATAACACTTACTAGAAGCAGTAGCAGCATTGAGATTACACAGCAGTACACAGCAGTATAGCTGTAATCCAACTCTGGGATGACATGTAATACTTACAAGAAGCAGTACAGCATTGAGGAGATTACACAGCAGTACTGAGCAGTATAGCTGTAAATCCAACTCTGGGATGAGACATAACACTTACTAGAAGCAGTAGCAACATTGAGATTACACAGCAGTACTGAGCAGTATAGCTGTAAATCCAGCTCTGGGATGAGACATAACACTTACTAGAAGCAGTAGCAGCATTGAGATTGCACAGCATTACTGAGCAGTATAGCTGTAAATCCAACTCTGGGATGACATGTAATACTTACAAGAAGCAGTACAGCATTGAGGAGATTACACAGCAGTACTGAGCAGTATAGCTGTAAATCCAACTCTGGGATGAGACATAACACTTACTAGAAGCAGTAGCAGCATTGAGGAGATTACACAGCAGTACTGAGCAGTATAGCTGTAAATCCAACTCTGGGATGAGACATAACACTTACTAGAAGCAGTAGCAGCATTGAGGAGATTACACAGCAGTACTGAGCAGTATAGCTGTAAATCCAACTCTGGGATGAGACATAACACTTATTAGAAGCAGTAGCAGCATTGAGGAGATTACACAGCAGTACACAGCAGTATAGCTGTAAATCCAACTCTGGGATGACATGTAATACTTACAAGAAGCAGTACAGCATTGAGGAGATTACACAGCAGTACTGAGCAGTATAGCTGTAAATCCAACTCTGGGATGAGACATAACACTTACTAGAAGCAGTAGCAGCATTGAGATTACACAGCAGTACTGAGCAGTATAGCTGTAAATCCAGCTCTGGGATGAGACATAACACTTACTAGAAGCAGTAGCAGCATTGAGATTACACAGCAGTACACAGCAGTATAGCTGTAATCCAACTCTGGGATGACATGTAATACTTACAAGAAGCAGTAGCAGCATTGAGGAGATTACACAGCAGTACTGAGCAGTATAGCTGTAAATCCAACTCTGGGATGAGACATAACACTTACTAGAAGCAGTAGCAGCATTGAGATTACACAGCAGTACTGAGCAGTATAGCTGTAAATCCAGCTCTGGGATGAGACATAACACTTACTAGAAGCAGTAGCAGCATTGAGATTACACAGCAGTACACAGCAGTATAGCTGTAATCCAACTCTGGGATGACATGTAATACTTACAAGAAGCAGTACAGCATTGAGGAGATTACACAGCAGTACTGAGCAGTATAGCTGTAAATCCAACTCTGGGATGAGACATAACACTTACTAGAAGCAGTAGCAACATTGAGATTACACAGCAGTACTGAGCAGTATAGCTGTAAATCCAGCTCTGGGATGAGACATAACACTTACTAGAAGCAGTAGCAGCATTGAGATTGCACAGCATTACTGAGCAGTATAGCTGTAAATCCAACTCTGGGATGACATGTAATACTTACAAGAAGCAGTACAGCATTGAGGAGATTACACAGCAGTACTGAGCAGTATAGCTGTAAATCCAACTCTGGGATGAGACATAACACTTACTAGAAGCAGTAGCAGCATTGAGGAGATTACACAGCAGTACTGAGCAGTATAGCTGTAAATCCAACTCTGGGATGAGACATAACACTTACTAGAAGCAGTAGCAGCATTGAGGAGATTACACAGCAGTACTGAGCAGTATAGCTGTAAATCCAACTCTGGGATGAGACATAACACTTACTAGAAGCAGTAGCAGCATTGAGGAGATTACACAGCAGTACTGAGCAGTATAGCTGTAAATCCAACTCTGGGATGAGACATAACACTTACTAGAAGCAGTAGCAGCATTGAGATTACACAGCAGTACTGAGCAGTATAGCTGTAAATCCAACTCTGGGATGACATGTAATACTTACAAGAAGCAGTACAACATTGAGGAGATTACACAGCAGTACTGAGCAGTATAGCTGTAAATCCAACTCTGGGATGAGACATAACACTTACTAGAAGCAGTAGCAGCATTGAGGAGATTACACAGCAGTACTGAGCAGTATAGCTGTATATCCAGCTCTGGGATGAGATGAAACTCTTAGTAAAAGGCAGCTGCAGCACTATTACGATTACTGAGCAGTGTAGGTGTCAGTTGTCTGCCTCTCCCTGTCTTCTCATTCTGCCCCTCTCACCCTCTCCAGCTGTAACCTGCCCCCTCACTTTGTGGCAGTCATTTTAGCAGATTTTCGGAGTTGAGGAGTCAGAAGGGAGAGGGAGAGGTGTCTCATAAGTGGAGGAAGAAGCAGATGTCTCTGACAACGTCTTGCAGTTTTCTTACATTTGCTTCTGCTGCTGATTTATGTAACATTTGCTGCAAAGTCAGCGACCACATGACACGTTATAAGACCACACAACTCCAAGGTGACTTGTAATATTCTTCTACCAGCAGCCGCTGCAGAACCTCTTTGAGCTGAGGATGGATGGCCTTTATTGCAATTACTCACTGCCTTGATGATTTTCTTTTTCCTTTCCAAGAAGTTCTGCAGCAGCGGAGACAGATAATAAAGGCCACATCGCCAATTCTGGGGGGAGTAAGGTTGTGGCTGTGATGGGGGGCACGGTGGTACTCACCATCAGACTGCGTCCGGCCCCATCCGGTGACATAGCAGCTGGCTCCTGGTGGGAAGACCATGGCGGCTGACGGCAGACACACGGGGCGGATGTACCGCGTATAGCTGACCGATCTGGAGAGGCGGACGAGAGCGATGTCCCCACTGCCTCCGGGGCCGCTGAACTGCGGGTGGAGGACGAGATTGTTCACCCCGACCTCCACAGCGTTAGAATTAGGGGCGTCCAGCCTGTGAGCCCCCAGGTATACGCTGTACTGTGAGGGGGACTGGGATCTGGAAGATGAAGAAACACAATGTTATCAGAGATGGAAGAGCCTTCTATATCCTGTATTCTCAGCTCCTCCCCCCTGACTCCCGGGGATGACGGCTCTTCCACATGACCCTTCTATCTGCTCATACCTTGAATTAATGTGCTACAATTGTATCCAGTCCTTCGCCCCACACTGACACATTGTCACTAACCCTCCGATGTGTCAATGACATCTGGATATAAACAAGAAGATTTACAATCATTGACAACAAACGGGAATTCTAAAAACTGTGCTGACCTTGTTCTTATTGATTAGACTTTGCACAGTTAAGAGTTTTTCTTTAATATTTTCCATTACTATACATTAATATTTAGCTGCCATCTGAAGTGCTGCTTTATCTGCCTGGTTCATGCTTGTTAGTAGCTGCTTTGAACCGCTGCTCCAGTAGGAATCATACAAAAAACTATTTACAAACGCGCTCCCTGTGTGAGAATGGGGGAGGGGAGCGGAGACCCTCAGACCGGGAAGTGTTTGTACCACTGTTTTCTTGCAGATAAAAGCCACTTCAGGAGCTCAGCAAGGTGCGTGGCCCCGGCATCTTCACCATCAGAAGTAATCCGGGGAGCAGGGGAGCTAGGGCGCCCCTAGTGTTAGGGGCAGGGAAGGAGCCCATGGTTATCTTACTACAGTATCGTTACACACTTTAGGAATGGTGTTTCAAAGAGAAGAATGAAAGATAAAATAATGGAGAATAATACAAAGATTCATACGTTTGTAATTAGTATTAATTATTATTGTTTTAAAAAGTTTAATTACTGTTTAAATTGTGAGAAAGCGACTTGTAGAAGTTTCCATGGTGCCGATATTGCACTTTATGGCTCTAAGACTGTGATATTCCAACTTTATACATCGCACAGTCTGTGTCATAAAATAAGTGACCAAGATTACATGAAGGCGACAACCGGGGCCGAGAAACGAAAACCTGGCGGACGTCCAGCGGTGACTGGCTCCGAGCCCGAGAACCAGGAATAAAGCTCACCGTCCACTGACCATAGAACACACAGCACGATGGGAGGATTAGATACACAGGAGAGGATTAGATACACAGCTCAACAGACAATATCACACAGGAGAGGATTAGATACACGGCTCAGCAGACAGTATCACACAGGAGAGGATTAGATACACGGCTCAGCAGTCAGTATCACACAGGAGAGGATTAGATACATGGCTCAGCAGATGGTATCACACAGGAGAGGATTAGATACACAGCTCAGCAGTCAGTATCACACAGGAGAGGATTAGATACATGGCTCAGCAGTCAGTATCACACAGGAGAGGATTAGATACATGGCTCAGCAGTCAGTATCACACAGGAGAGGATTAGATACACGGCTCAGCAGATGGTATCACACAGGAGAGGATTAGATACACAGCTCAGCAGTCAGTATCACACAGGAGAGGATTAGATACACAGCTCAGCAGTCAGTATCACACAGGAGAGAATTAGATACACGGCTCAGCAGTCAGTATCACACAGGATAGGATTAGATACACAGCTCAGCAGTCAGTATCACACAGGAGAGGATTAGATACACGGCTCAGCAGTCAGTATCACACAGGAGAGGATTAGATACACTCTCAGCAGTCAGTATCACACAGGAGAGGATTAGATACACGGATCAGCAGTCAGTATCACACAGGATAGGATTAGATACACGGCTCAGCAGTCAGTATCACACAGGAGAGGATTAGATACACGGCTCAGCAGTCAGTATCACACAGGAGAGGATTAGATACACGGCTCAGCAGTCAGTATCACACAGGAGAGGATTAGATACACGGCTCAGCAGATGGTATCACACAGGAGAGGATTAGATACAAGGCTCAGCAGTCAGTATCACACAGGAGAGGATTAGATACACGGCTCAGCAGTCAGTATCACACAGGAGAGGATTAGATACACGGCTCAGCAGTCAGTATCACACAGGAGAGGATTAGATACACGGCTCAGCAGATGGTATCACACAGGAGAGGATTAGATACACGGCTCAGCAGTCAGTATCACACAGGAGAGGATTAGATACACGGCTCAGCAGTCAGTATCACACAGGAGAGGATTAGATACACGGCTCAGCAGTCAGTATCACACAGGACAGGATTAGATACACGGCTCAGCAGACAGTATCACACAGGAGAGGATTAGATACACGGCTCAGCAGTCAGTATCACACAGGAGAGGATTAGATACACGGCTCAGCAGTCAGTATCACACAGGATAGGATTAGATACACGGCTCAGCAGACAGTATCACACAGGAGAGGATTAGATACAAGGCTCAGCAGTCAGTATCACACAGGAGAGGATTAGATACAAGGCTCAGCAGTCAGTATCACACAGGAGAGGATTAGATACACAGCTCAGTAGTCAGTATCACACAGGAGAGGATTAGATACACGGCTCAGCAGTCAATACCACACAGGAGAGGATTAGATACACGGCTCAGTAGTCAGTATCACACAGGAGAGGATTAGATACACGGCTCAGCAGTCAGTATCACACAGGAGAGGATTAGATACACGGCTCAGCAGTCAGTATCACACAGGAGAGGATTAGATACACGGCTCAGCAGATGGTATCACACAGGAGAGGATTAGATACAAGGCTCAGCAGTCAGTATCACACAGGAGAGGATTAGATACACGGCTCAGCAGTCAGTATCACACAGGATAGGATTAGATACACGGCTCAGCAGTCAGTATCACACAGGAGAGGATTAGATACACGGCTCAGCAGTCAGTATCACACAGGACAGGATTAGATACACGGCTCAGCAGACAGTATCACACAGGAGAGGATTAGATACACGGCTCAGCAGTCAGTATCACACAGGACAGGATTAGATACACAGCTCAGCAGTCAGTATCACACAGGAGAGGATTAGATACATGGCTCAGCAGTCACTATCACACAGGACAGGATTAGATACACGGCTCAGCAGACAGTATCACACAGGAGAGGATTAGATACACGGCTCAGCAGTCAGTATCACACAGGAGAGGATTAGATACACGGCTCAGCAGTCAGTATCACACAGGAGAGGATTAAATACACGGCTCAGCAGATGGTATCACACAGGAGAGGATTAGATACAAGGCTCAGCAGTCAGTATCACACAGGAGAGGATTAGATACACGGCTCAGCAGTCAGTATCACACAGGATAGGATTAGATACACGGCTCAGCAGTCAGTATCACACAGGAGAGGATTAGATACACGGCTCAGCAGTCAGTATCACACAGGACAGGATTAGATACACGGCTCAGCAGTCAGTATCACACAGGATAGGATTAGATACACTGTTCAGCAGACAGTATCACACAGGACAGGATTAGATACACAGCTCAGCAGTCAGTATCACACAGGAGAGGATTAGATACACGGCTCAGCAGTCAGTATCACACAGGACAGGATTAGATACACGGCTCAGCAGTCAGTATCACACAGGATAGGATTAGATACACTGCTCAGCAGACAGTATCACACAGGAGAGGATTAGATACACGGCTCAGCAGTCAGTATCACACAGGATAGGATTAGATACACTGCTCAGCAGACAGTATCACACAGGAGAGGATTAGATACACGGCTCAGCAGTCAGTATCACACAGGAGAGGATTAGATACACTGCTCAGCAGTCAGTATCACACAGGAGAGGATTAGATACACGGCTCAGCAGACAGTATCACACAGGACAGGATTAGATACACGGCTCAGCAGTCAGTGTCACACAGGAGAGGATTAGATACACGGCTCAGCAGTCAGTATCACACAGGGTAGGATTAGATACACGGCTCAGCAGTCAGTATCACACAGGAAAGGATTAGATACACGGCTCAGCAGACAGTATCACACAGGAGAGGATTAGATACACGGCTCAGCAGTCAGTATCACACAGGATAGGATTAGATACACAGCTCAGCAGTCAGTATCACACAGGAGAGGATTAGATACACGGCTTAGCAGTCAGTATCACACAGGAGAGGATTAGATACACGGCTCAGCAGACAGTATCACACAGGAGAGGATTAGATACACGGCTCAGCAGTCAGTATCACACAGGAGAGGATTAGATACACGGCTCAGCAGTCAGTATCACACAGGAGAGGATTAGATACACGGCTCAGCAGTCAGTATCACACAGGACAGGATTAGATACACGGCTCAGCAGACAATATCACACAGGACAGGATTAGATACACGGCTCAGCAGTCAGTATCACACAGGATAGGATTAGATACACGGCTCAGCAGTCAGTATCACACAGGAGAGGATTAGATACACGGCTAAGCAGTCAGTATCACACAGGAGAGGATTAGATACACTGCTCAGCAGACAGTATCACACAGGACAGGATTAGATACACGGCTCAGCAGTCAGTATCACACAGGATAGGATTAGATACGCACTCAGCAGACAGTATCACACAGGAGAGGATTAGATACACGGCTCAGCAGACAATATCACACAGGACAGGATTAGATACACAGCTCAGCAGACAATATCACACAGGACAGGATTAGATACACGGCTCAGCAGTCAGTATCACACAGGAGAGGATTAGATACACAGCTCAGCAGTCAGTATCACACAGGATAGGATTAGATACACGGCTCAGCAGTCAGTATCACACAGGATAGGATTAGATACACGGCTCAGCAGACAATATCACACAGAACAGGATTAGATACACAGCTCAGCAGACAATATCACACAGGACAGGATTAGATACACAGCTCAGCAGACAGTATCACACAGGACAGGATTAGATACACGGCTCAGCAGTCAGTATCACACAGGATAGGATTAGATACACGGCTCAGCAGACAATATCACACAGAACAGGATTAGATACACAGCTCAGCAGACAATATCACACAGGACAGGATTAGATACACGGCTCAGCAGTCAGTATCACACAGGAGAGGATTAGATACACAGCTCAGCAGACAGTATCACACAGGAGAGGATTAGATACACGGCTCAGCAGTCAGTATCACACAGGAGAGGATTAGATACACAGCTCAGCAGTCAGTATCACACAGGAGAGGATTAGATACACAGCTCAGCAGTCAGTATCACACAGGAGAGGATTAGATACACAGCTCAGCAGACAGTATCACACAGGAGAGGATTAGATACACGGCTCAGCAGACAGTATCACACAGGAGAGGATTAGATACACAGCTCAGCAGACAATATCACACAGGACAGGATTAGATACACGGCTCAGCAGTCAGTATCACACAGGAGAGGATTAGATACACGGCTCAGCAGACAGTATCACACAGGAGAGGATTAGATACAGCTCAGCAGACAATATCACACAGGATAGGATTAGAAACACAGCTCAGCAGACAGTATCACACAGGAGAGGATTAGATACACAGCTCAGCAGTCAGTATCACACAGGATAGGATTAGATACACAGCTCAGCAGACAGTATCACACAGGAGAGGATTAGATACACAGCTCAGCAGTCAGTATCACACAGGATAGGATTAGATACACGGCTCAGCAGTCAGTATCACACAGGAGAGGATTAGATACACGGCTCAGCAGACAGTATCACACAGGAGAGGATTAGATACACAGCTCAGCAGACAGTATCACACAGGAGAGGATTAGATACACAGCTCAGCAGTCAGTATCACACAGGATAGGATTAGATACACGGCTCAGCAGTCAGTATCACACAGGAGAGGATTAGATACACGGCTCAGCAGTCAGTATCACACAGGAGAGGATTAGATACACGGCTCAGCAAACAATATCACACAGGAGAGGATTAGATACACGGCTCAGCAGTCAGTATCACACAGGAGAGGATTAGATACACGGCTCAGCAGTCAGATTCACACAGGAGAGGATTAGATACACGGCTCAGCAGTCAGTATCACACAGGAGAGGATTAGATACACGGCTCAGCAGTCAGTATCACACAGGAGAGGATTAGATACACGGCTCAGCAGTCAGTATCACACAGGAGAGGATTAGATACATGGCTCAGCAGTCAGTATCACACAGGACAGGATTAGATACACGGCTCAGCAGACAGTATCACACTGGATAGGATTAGATACACGGCTGAGCAGTCAGTATCACACAGGAGAGGATTAGATACACGGCTCAGCAGTCAGTATCACCCAGGAGAGGATTAGATACACAGCTCAGCAGTCAGTATCACACAGGAGAGGATTAGATACATGGCTCAGCAGACAGTATCACACAGGAGAGGATTAGATACACGGCTCAGCAGACAGTATCACAAAGGAGAGGATTAGATACACAGCTCAGCAGTCAGTATCACACAGGAGAGGATTAGATACACAGCTCAGCAGTCAGTATCACACAGGATAGGATTAGATACACGGCTCAGCAGACAGTATCACACAGGAGAGGATTAGATACACGGCTCAGCAGACAGTATCACACAGGAGAGGATTAGATACACGGCTCAGCAGACAGTATCACACAGGAGAGGATTAGATACACGGCTCAGCAGTCAGTATCACCCAGGAGAGGATTAGATACACGGCTCAGCAGACAGTATCACACAGGAGAGGATTAGATACACGGCTCAGCAGACAGTATCACACAGGAGAGGATTAGATACACGGCTCAGCAGACAGTATCACCCAGGAGAGGATTAGATACACGGCTCAGCAGACAGTATCACATAGCATAGGATTAGATACAGCTCATCAGTGAGTATCACATAGGAGAGGATTAGATACACGGCTCAGCAGTCAGTATCACACAGGATAGGATTAGATACACGGCTCAGCAGTCAGTATCACACAGGAGAGGATTAGATACACGGCTCAGCAGTCAGTATCACACAGGAGAGAATTAGATACACGGCTCAGCAGACAGTATCACACAGGAGAGGATTAGATACACGGCTCAGCAGTCAGTATCACACAGGAGAGGATTAGATAAACGGCTCAGCAGACAGTATCACACAGGAGAGGATTAGATACAAGGCTCAGCAGACAGTATCACACAGGAGAGGATTAGATACACGGCACAGCTGACAGTATCACACAGGATAGGATTAGATACACGGCTCAGCAGTCAGTATCACACAGGAGAGGATTAGATACACGGCTCAGCAGTCAGTATCACACAGGATAGGATTAGATACACGGCTCAGCAGTCAGTATCACACAGGAGAGAATTAGATAGACGGCTCAGCAGACAGTATCACACAGGAGAGGATTAGATACACGGCTCAGCAGACAGTATCACACAGGAGAGGATTAGATACACGGCTCAGCAGTCAGTATCACACAGGAGAAGATTAGATACCCGGCTCAGCAGACAGTATCACACAGGAGAGGATTAGATACACGGCTCAGCAGACAGTATCACACAGGATAGGATTAGATACACGGCTCAGCAGTCAGTATCACACAGGAGAAGATTAGATACCCGGCTCAGCAGACAGTATCACACAGGAGAGGATTAGATACACGGCTCAGCAGTCAGTATCACACAGGATAGGATTAGATACACGGCTCAGCAGTCAGTATCACACAGGAGAAGATTAGATACCCGGCTCAGCAGACAGTATCACACAGGAGAGGATTAGATACACGGCTCAGCAGACAGTATCACACAGGAGAGGATTAGATACACGGCTCAGCAGTCAGTATCACACAGGATAGGATTGGATACACGGCTCAGCAGTCAGTATCACACAGGAGAAGATTAGATACCCGGCTCAGCAGACAGTATCACACAGGAGAGGATTAGATACACGGCTCAGCAGACAGTATCACACAGGATAGGATTAGATACACGGCTCAGCAGTCAGTATCACACAGGAGAGGATTAGATACACGGCTCAGCAGTCAGTATCACACAGGATAGGATTAGATACACGGCTCAGCAGTCAGTATCACACAGGAGAGGATTAGATACACGGCTCAGCAGACAGTATCACACAGGAGAGGATTAGATACACGGCTCAGCAGACAGTATCACACAGGAGAGGATTAGATACACGGCTCAGCAGTCAGTATCACACAGGAGAGAATTAGATACACGGCTCAGCAGACAGTATCACACAGGAGAGGATTAGATACACGGCTCAGCAGTCAGTATCACACAGGAGAAGATTAGATACCCGGCTCAGCAGACAGTATCACACAGGAGAAGATTAGATACACGGCTCAGCAGACAGTATCACACAGGATAGGATTAGATACAGCTCAGCAGTGAGTATCACATAGGAGAGGATTAGATACACGGCTCAGCAGTCAGTATCACACAGGATAGGATTAGATACACGGCTCAGCAGTCAGTATCACACAGGAGAGGATTAGATACACGGCTCAGCAGTCAGTATCACACAGGATAGGATTAGATACACGGCTCAGCAGTCAGTATCACACAGGAGAGGATTAGATACACAGCTCAGCAGTCAGTATCACACAGGAGAGGATTAGATACACGGCTCAGCAGTCAGTATCACACAGGAGAGGATTAGATACATGGCTCAGTAGTCAGTATCACACAGGAGAGGATTAGATACATGGCTCAGCAGTCAGTATCACACAGGAGAGGATTAGATACACAGCTCAGCAGTCAGTATCACACAGGAGAGGATTAGATACACGGCTCAGCAGACAGTATCACACAGGAGAGGATTAGATACACGACTCAGCAGACAGTATCACACAGGAGAGGATTAGATACACGGCTCAGCAGACAGTATCACACAGGAGAGGATTAGATACACGGCTCAGCAGTCAGTATCACACAGGAGAGAATTAGATACACGGCTCAGCAGACAGTATCACACAGGAGAGGATTAGATACACGGCTCAGCAGTCAGTATCACACAGGAGAAGATTAGATACCCGGCTCAGCAGACAGTATCACACAGGAGAAGATTAGATACACGGCTCAGCAGACAGTATCACACAGGAGAGGATTAGATAAACGGCTCAGCAGACAGTATCACACAGGAGAGGATTAGATACACGGCTCAGCAGTCAGTATCACACAGGAGAGGATTAGATAAACGGCTCAGCAGACAGTATCACACAGGAGAGGATTAGATACAAGGCTCAGCAGACAGTATCACACAGGAGAGGATTAGATACACAGCTCAGCAGTCAGTATCACACAGGAGAGGATTAGATACACGGCTCAGCAGACAGTATCACACAGGAGAGGATTAGATACACAGCTCAGCAGACAGTATCACACAGGAGAGGATTAGATACACGGCTCAGCAGTCAGTATCACACAGAGGAGGATTAGATACATGGCTCAGCAGACAGTATCACACAGGAGAGGATTAGATACACGGCTCAGCAGACAGTATCACACAGGAGAGGATTAGATACACAGCTCAGCAGACAGTATCACACAGGAGAGGATTAGATACACGGCTCAGCAGTCAGTATCACACAGAGGAGGATTAGATACACGGCTCAGCTGTCAGTATCACACAGGAGAGGATTAGATACAAGGCTCAGCAGACAGTATCACACAGGAGAGGATTAGATACACAGCTCAGCAGACAGTATCACACAGGAGAGGATTAGATACACGGCTCAGCAGTCAGTATCACACAGAGGAGGATTAGATACACGGCTCAGCAGACAGTATCACACAGGAGAGGATTAGATACACGGCTCAGCAGACAGTATCACACAGGAGAGGATTAGATACACAGCTCAGCAGTCAGTATCACACAGGAGAGGATTAGATGCACAGCTCAGCAGACAGTATCACAGAGGATAGGATTAGATACACGGCTCAGCAGACAGTATCACACAGGAGAGGATTAGATACACGGCTCAGCAGACAGTTTCACACAGGAGAGGATTAGATACGCGGCTCAGCAGACAGTATCACACAGGAGAGGATTAGATACACGGCTCAGCAGTCAGTATCACACAGGATAGGATTAGATACACGGCTCAGCAGACAGTATCACACAGGAGAGGATTAGATACACAGCTCAGCAGACAGTATCACACAGGAGAGGATTAGATACACGGCTCAGCAGTCAGTATCACAGAAGAGGATTAGATACACGGCTCAGCAGTCAGTATCACACAGGACAGGATTAGATACACAGCTCAGCAGTCAGTATCACAGGAAAGGATTAGATACACGGCTCAGCAGACAGTATCACACAGGAGAGGATTAGATACACAGCTCAGCACTCAGTATCAGACAGGATAGGATTAGATACACAGCTCAGCAGTTAGTATCACACAGGATAGGATTAGATACACGGCTCAGCAGTCAGTATCACATGGGATAGGATTAGATACACAGCTCAGCAGTCAGTATCACACAGGAGAGGATTAGATACATGGCTCAGCAGTCAGTATCACACAGGATGGGATTAGATACACGGCTCAGCAGTCAGTATCGCACAGGATAGGATTAGATACACAGCTCAGCAGTCAGTATCACACAGGAGAGGATTACATACACAGCTCAGCAGTTAGTATCACACAGGATAGGATTAGATACACGGCTCAGCAGTCAGTATCACACGGGATAGGATTAGATACACGGCTCAGCAGTCAGTATCGCACAGGAGAGGATTAGATACACAGCTCAGCAGTCAGTATCACACAGGAGAGGATTAGATACACAGCTCAGCAATCAGTATCACACAGGAGAGGATTAGATACACAGCTCAGCAGTTAGTATCACACAGGATAGGATTAGATACACGGCTCAGCAGTCAGTATCACACGGGATAGGATTAGATACACAGCTCAGCAGTCAGTATCACACAGGAGAGGATTAGATACACGGCTCAGCAGTCAGTATCACACAGGATGGGATTAGATACACGGCTCAGCAGTCAGTATCGCACAGGATAGGATTAGATACACAGCTCAGCAATCAGTATCACACAGGAGAGGATTAGATACACGGCTCAGCAGTCAGTATCACACAGGATGGGATTAGATACACGGCTCAGCAGTCAGTATCGCACAGGATAGGATTAGATACACAGCTCAGCAGTCAGTATCACACAGGAGAGGATTAGATACACGGCTCAGCAGACAGTATCACACAGGAGAGTATTAGATACACGGCTCAGCAGTCAGTATCACACAGGAGAGGATTAGATACACAGCTCAGCAGACAGTATCACACAGGAGAGGATTAGATACATGGCTCAGCAGTCAGTATCACACAGGAGAGGATTAGATACACAGCTCAGCAGACAGTATCACACAGGAGAGGATTAGATACATGGCTCAGCAGTCAGTATCACACAGGAGAGGATTAGATACACAGCTCAGCAGACAGTATCACACAGGAGAGGATTAGATACACAGCTCAGCAGACAGTATCACACAGGAGTGGATTAGATACACAGCTCAGCAGACAGTATCACACAGGAGAGGATTAGATACACGGCTCAGCAGACAGTATCACACAGGAGTGGATTAGATACACAGCTCAGCAGACAGTATCACACAGGAGAGGATTAGATACACAGCTCAGCAGACAGTATCACACAGGAGTGGATTAGATACACAGCTCAGCAGACAGTATCACACAGGAGAGGATTAGATACACGGCTCAGCAGACAGTATCACACAGGAGAGGATTAGATACACATCACAGCAGACAGTATCATACAGGAGAGGATTAGATACACAGCTCAGCAGACAGTATCACACAGGAGAGGATTAGATACACATCACAGCAGACAGTATCATACAGGAGAGGATTAGATACACAGCTCAGCAGTCAGTATCACACAGAAGAGGATTAGATACACATCACAGCAGACAGTATCACACAGGAGAGGATTAGATACACTGCTCAGCAGACAGTATCACACAGAAGAGGATTAGATACACATCACAGCAGACAGTATCATACAGGAGAGGATTAGATACACGGCTCAGCAGTCAGTATCACACAGGAGAGGATTAGATACACATCACAGCAGACAGTATCATACAGGAGAGGATTAGATACACAGCTCAGCAGTCAGTATCACACAGGAGAGGATTAGATACACAGCTCAGCAGTCAGTATCACACAGAAGAGGATTAGATACACATCACAGCAGACAGTATCACACAGGAGAGGATTAGATACACTGCTCAGCAGACAGTATCACACAGAAGAGGATTAGATACACATCACAGCAGACAGTATCACACAGGAGAGGATTAGATACACGGCTCAGCAGACAGTATCACACAGGAGAGGATTAGATACACGGCTCAGCAGACAGGATAACACAGAAGAGGATTAGATACACAGCTCAGCAGTCAGTATCACACATGAGAGGATTAGATACACAGCTCAGCAGACAGTATCACACAGAAGAGGATTAGATACACATCACAGCAGACAGTATCACACAGGAGAGGATTAGATACACTGCTCAGCAGACAGTATCACACAGAAGAGGATTAGATACACATCACAGCAGACAGTATCACACAGGAGAGGATTAGATACACGGCTCAGCAGACAGGATAACACAGAAGAGGATTAGATACACAGCTCAGCAGTCAGTATCACACATGAGAGGATTAGATACACGGCTCAGCAGACAGTATCACACAGAAGAGGATTAGATACACATCACAGCAGACAGTATCACACAGGAGAGGATTAGATACACGGCTCAGCAGTCAGTATCACACAGGATAGGATTAGATACACAGCTCAGCAGACAGTATCACACAGGACAGGATTAGATACACGGCTCAGCAGTCAGTAACACACAGGAGAGGATTAGATACACGGCTCAGCAGACAGTATCACACAGGAGAGGATTAGATACACGGCTCAGCAGACAGTATCACACAGGAGAGGATTAGATACACGGCTCAGCAGTCAGTATCACACATGATAGGATTAGATGCAGTGAGCGGCACTCACGGGCTGAAGCAATGTGCGGCGCTCAGCACCCACTGGTCAGAGATCAGGGACCCTCCGCACACCGGCTCCCTGCTGTACAGCACACTGACTTGCCAGGGCCAGGCTCCTTCTTCTGCGTCAGTTCCTCCGATTATCCTAGTAGAGAACGCCGGGGAGCCGCAGGTCGGGGGAAGCAGCATGTCGGGGAAGACCACCGCTGGGAGGACTGGGGGAGAGATACAATAAACGTCACACAGCAGAGATACTCACCGCAGTATTATACGGTTATTATAGGCGGCGTATCGGGATCTGAAGGAATCAACGGCTCAAAGAGAAGTCTATGGGACATTCCCCCCGATGTGTATGAGACATATGACACTATTGTAGGTGATCACTATAGGGCACCTGGACAGGCTGAAGATAGGGAGGAACCTTTCTACCTCAGAGATCTTTGTTCGCAATAACGTACGACATCGTGATCATGGGAGATTGTAACTATTTGTTGGGAATCTCTCTCAGGCAAAAGTAACGAGTACAGAAAATTATTATCTTCTCTCGCTGACAACTTTATTTTTCAAAGGGTAGAAGAGAGAACAAGAGGATCTGCCATCCTGGACCTAATTCTTACCAACAGGGAGGAGATGGTTGAGGAAGTAAAGGTGGATGGGAATTTAGGACGCAGCGATCATGCTATCCCCGAATTTTGGATTACAAGAGGAAGACCAGCGAGGACTTAGACTTTATGGTTGGACTTCAGAAAGGCAGATTTTAATGGACTCAGAAAGAGGGTAGGAAAGTCCAATGGCCGGATGTTCTAAAGAGCAGAAATGTCCAAGAAGGATGGGAGAAGGACAATTGTTGTCCCTATCTTCAAAAAATAATAGAACACAAAGGGAGGAAATTACAGGCCAGTGAGCCTTAAGGTACCGTCACATTAAGCGACGCTGCAGCGATAGCGACAACGATGCCGATCGCTGCAGCGTCGCTGTTTGATCGCTGGAGAGCTGTCACACAGACCGCTCTCCAGCGACCAACGATGCCGAGGTCCCTGGGTAAACATCGGGTTGCTAAGCGCAGGGCCGCGCTTAGTAACCCGATGTTTACCCTGGTTACCAGCGTAAAAGTAAAAAAAACAAACAGTACATACTCACCCAGCGTCATACCTCCCCCAGCGTCTGCTTCCTGACACTGACTGAGCCCTAACAGCACAGCGGCTTTCACTTTCACTTTAGGGCCGGCGCTCAGTCAGTGTCAGGAAGCAGACGCTGGGGGAGGTATGACGCTGGGTGAGTATGTACTGTTTGTTTTTTTTACTTTTACGCTGGTAACCAGGGTAAACATCGGGTTACTAAGCGCGGCCCTGCGCTTGGTAACCCGATGTTTACCCTGGTTACCAGTGTAAAATATCGCTGGTATCGTTGCTTTTGCTGTCAAACACAACGATACACGGCGATCTGACGACCAAATAAAGTTCTGGACTTTATTCAGCGACCAGCGACATCACAGCAGGATCCTGATCGCTGCTGCGTGTCAAACTAAACGATATCGCTAGCGAGGACGCTGCAACGTCACGGATCGCTATCGTTATCGTTTAGTGTGACGGTACCTTTACATCTATACCAGGAAAGATCTCTGAACACAATATTAAACAGCATGTATGTAAGTACTTGGATAAGAATACAGTAATTAACCAGAGCCAGCATGGGCTTGTAGCAAACAAGTCATGTCAGACTAATCTAATTCCCTTCCATGATGGAATCCCTGACTAGGTGGATCCGGGAAATGTGGTAGATATAGTATATCTCGACTTCAGCAAAGCATTTCATAAAGTCTCTCATACTATCCTTATTGGAAAATGACCAAGTACGGGATTGACAAGGCTCCGGTTAGGTGGATTTATGACTGGCTCAGTGATCGCACTCAAAGAGGGGTGATAAATGGTTGGACATCAAATTGGAAAAGCATTTCAAGTGGGAACCACAAGGCTCTGTCCTGGCCCCAGTGTTGTTCAACATTTTTATAAATGATCTAGATAAGGGAATTGATGATAAAGTAATTGAATTTGCAGACAATGTAAAGCCAGGAGGGATATCTAACACTAGAGAAGACAGGGAAAGGATTCTGAAGGATCTAGATAAGCTTGAACAATGGGCAGCGACTAATAGAATAGTATTTAACAGGAAGAAATGCAAGATTCTACATTTGGGCAGGAAAAACAAAAATTACATCTATAGAATGGGAGGAATAGGGCTAAGCAACAGCATGTGTGAAAAATACTTGTATATACTAATAGATCACATACTGCACATGAGTCAACAGTGTGATGCAGCAGCAAAAAAGGTAAACACAGTTCTAGGATGTATTAAGAGAAGCATAGAGTCTAGATCACGTGAAGTCATTATTGCCCTCTACTCCTCTTTGGTCAGACCTCATCTGGAATATTCTGGGCACATTGTAAAAAAGACATCAACAAACTGGAGCAAGTTCAGAGAAGAGTGACCAGAATGGTGACCGGTCTGCAAACCGTGTCCTATGATGAATGGTTACAGGATTTGGGAATGTTTAGTTTGCAAAAAAAAAGACCGAGAGGACACTTAATAGCTGTCTACAAATATCTGAAGGGCTGTCACATTGTAGAAGGATCATTATTCTCATTTGCACAAGGAAAGACGAGAAGCAATGAGATGAAACTCGAAGGGAGGAGACACAGATTAGATATTAGGAAAAACTTTTTGACAGTGGGGGTGTTCAATGAGTGGAACAGGCGGCCACGAGAGGTGGTGAGTTCTCCTTCAATGGAAGTCTTCACACAGAGGCTGGACAGACATCTGTCTGAGATGGTTTATTGACTCCTGCATTGAGCAGGGGGTTGGGCACGATGACCACGTGGGTCCCGATGATCCTGGAGGTCCCTTCCAATTCTGACATTCTAAGATTCTATAAACAGGAATCTTGAGGGCCTCAATTAAAAATCTGTAACAAGTCCCCAAACTGCCATGTGACCAGTGAGCGCCTCCCCCCAGAATAGCAGCGGGCAGACGGTGATTCCCGCAGTATCCTACAATGTTCATACGGAATCCAAGTGTTTATCCCGGATTATAAGAGATACAATGTAACAAGCCCTGTATGTACAAGTATATCCTGATGTCAGCAAGTAATGGCTGATAACAGGGAGTAATAGACTGAACTCATCTGTCCAACAGTCAGTCCTGAAATGGCTGATAAAAGGGAGTAACAGAGAGCAGCCAAACATGGAGCAAAAAAGAAGCGTCCCTCACTAATATTGATGGGAAAGAAACTGCACAGAATCTCCAGAGTCTGAGTATAGTCTTTACGCTACATGACCATAATAATACCATAAATAATATAATAATAATAACAATGATAATATATCAGATCACTCACCGGACAGCAGAAGGTAAAGCACAGCGCTCATCATGCTCTCCGCGGTGCTGCTGTGGGGAGCTCTCTAGATGTCGGATTTGTCTGTTCTCATCACTCTCGCTCCTAAAATATCTGAATTTTCGGAGGTCCTTCATGCTGGAATGCGGCCGGACCGGTCCCTGGGGCTGGAGGGTTGGATGATTCCTCAACTTCATCTTCTCTGAAAATTTACACACAATAAGATAACACGTGCGGAGCGCACAGAGCAGCGGAGTCGTTACAGTGTCACATCTGAGCACATGACCCGAGCATCATCTCTACAGTCACCGGCCATTGTCCCAAGTCACAAAGCAGAGAATTAGTCAGAACAGGGTGATCTATTTCACATGTTTATTTCTGTTAATGTTGATGATTATGATTTACCGCCATTGAAAACCCAAAAGTCACTATCTCAGTAAATTAGAATAATTAACAAAAAAACCCCTGTAAAGGCTCCTAAGTGTTTATAAAGGTCCTTAGTCTGTTTCAGTGGCTCCACAATCATGGGGAAGACTGCTGACCTGACAGATGTCCAGAAGGCGTCACTGACACACTCCACAAGGAGGCGAAGCCACAAAAGGTCATTGGTAAAGAAGCCGGCTGTTCACAGAGTGCTGTATCCAAGAATATTAATGGAAAGTGGAGTGGAAGGAAAAAGTGTGGTAGAAAAAGGTGCACAAGCAACCGGGATAATAGTCAGACAAAGGCAGATGCCAAAACGCGCATCGGGGTGAAGGCATCCCTGGGAAAGACTTAGACCCCTCTCCTCTCTATCTTCTAAACAGGTACTATGCCATGCAATAGTGTGGCCATATATGTATACTTATGCTTGACTCCATGGGCAGGCATAGTTGACACAGATTATGGTATGTGGACCCCAGTGTATTAATATGGTGACAGTATAGGCACTTGCACTTTATTAACATCTATGAACCTTCACACTGCCTTCTTTACCACACCTCATAATTGTTTTTTCATGTAGGTCCATTTTTATACATTTTTTACATATTTTTATAACATTCTTCGTATGTATCATTGATTGTGAAACAAGAGCAGCGCTGCATTTAATATATTTTTTCGTATGCACTTCTTTTCTAATTACTTCTTGTACATAGGAGCAGTATTATAGTAGTTATATTCTTTACATAGGGGGCAGTATTATAGTAGCTATATTCTTGTACATAGGAGCAGTATTATAGTAGTTATATTCTTGTATATAGGAGGCAGTATTATAGTAGTTATATTCTTGTATAAAGGGGGCAGTATTATAGTATATTCTTGTACATAGGGGCAGTATTATAGTAGTTATATTCTTGTACATAGGAGCAGTATTATAGTAGTTATATTCTTGTACATAGGAGCAGTATTATAGTAGTTATATTCTTGTACATAGGAGCAGTATTATAGTAGTTATATTCTTGTACATAGAGGGCAGTATTATAGTAGTTATATTCTTGTACATAGGAGCAGTATTATAGTAGTTATATTCTTGTACATAGGAGCAGTATTATAGTAGTTATATTCTTGTACATAGGGGCAGTATTATAGTAGTTATATTCTTGTACATAGGGGCAGTATTATAGTAGTTATATTCTTGTACATAGGAGCAGTATTATAGTAGTTATATTCTTGTACATAGGAGCAGTATTATAGTAGTTATATTCTTGTATATGGGAGCAGTATTATAGTAGTTATATTCTTGTACATAGGAGCAGTATTATAGTAGTTATATTCTTGTACATAGGGGCAGTATTATAGTAGTTATATTCTTGTACATAGGAGCAGTATTATAGTAGTTATATTCTTGTATATAGGGGCAGTATTATAGTAGTTATATTCTTGTACATAGGAGCAGTATTATAGTAGTTATATTCTTGTACATAGGAGCAGTATTATAGTAGTTATATTCTTGTACATAGGGGCAGTATTATAGTAGTTATATTCTTGTACATAGGAGCAGTATTATAGTAGTTATATTCTTCTACATAGGAGCAGTATTATAGTAGTTATATTCTTGTACATAGGAGCAGTATTATAGTAGTTATATTCTTGTACATAGGAGCAGTATTATAGTAGTTATATTCTTGTACATAGGAGCAGTATTATAGTAGTTATATTCTTGTACATAGGAGCAGTATTATAGTAGTTATATTCTTGTACATAGGAGCAGTATGATAGTAGTTATATTCTTGTACATAGCAGCAGTATTATAGTAGCTATATTCTTGTACATAGGAGCAGTATTATAGTAGTTATATTCTTGTACATAGGAGCAGTATTATAGTAGTTATATTCTTGTACATAGGAGCAGTATGATAGTAGTTATATTCTTGTACATAGCAGCAGTATTATAGTAGCTATATTCTTGTACATAGGGGCAGTATTATAGTAGTTATATTCTTGTACATAGGGGCAGTATTATAGTAGTTATAGTCTTGTACATAGAAGCAGTATTATAGTAGTTATATTCTTGTACATAGGAGCAGTATTATAGTAGTTATATTCTTGTACATAGGAGCAGTATTATAGTAGTTATATTCTTGTACATAGGGACAGTATTATAGTAGTTATATTCTTGTACATAGGGGCAGTATTATAGTAGTTATATTCTAGTACATAGAGGCAGTATTATAGTAGTTATAGTCTTGTACATAAGAGCAGTATTATAGTAGTTATATTCTTGTACATAGGAGCAGTATTATAGTAGTTATATTCTTGTACTTAGGGGCATATTATAGTAGTTATATTCTTGTACATAGGGGCAGTATTATAGTAGTTATATTCTTGTACATAGGAGCAGTATTATAGTAGTTATATTCTTGTACATAGGGGCAGTATTATAGTAGTTATATTCTTGTACATAGGAGCAGTATTATAGTAGTTATATTCTTGTACATAGGAGCAGAATTATAGTAGTTATATTCTTGTACATAGGAGCAGTATTATAGTAGTTATATTCTTGTACATAGGGGCAGTATTATAGTAGTTATATTCTTGTACATAGGGGCAGTATTATAGTAGTTATATTCTTGTACATAGGGGCAGTATCCTCTTCTCTTCTTCATACAGGTATTTTATCCATCCATCCATTTGTGTGCTGACTGCAAGAGTGAACTGAATCATATTTAGCAAGACTTTGTAAATGGTATTTTATCCATCACTCCTGTGTTGTTTTCTTTTTTTTTTCTGTTTTTTGCTTCTGATTTAAAGTGTTCAAAGCTATCTTTTTTTTTTCTTTTGTCCCACTGCTTTATGGTCTTGTTTAGCATTGGTTGTCTACCCTGCATAGTAATGCCTGCTCTGGCCTCATGCTAATTGGTTAATTGCTGATTGTGACCATTTGGTTCATGATGCTAGCATTCACTCCATTCATATATATTTAGTATGGCTGGGATAGGACGTGCGCGGGTTCGCGTGTGCAACAGTTTAAAGTGCATGGCAGTTAGACAATGGCAGTTGAACAGGGCAGGAGACAGGTAAGGTGCATAAGTTCTATAAACAATCATGCTTTTTGTCAGTCAGACTACATTATGCATTGATCATATCAATCTGCTTCTTATTTGGATTTACTTCTGCTTTCTCACAACTCGCCCGGCCTTTAACACATTCTGTGCGCTCTCTCTATATCCACCCCTCACTTCTCCCCTCTCCCATGTATAACTCTGAGGCTCTGCTGACATTTCTTACCCACTCAAAACCAGCCACTACCGCCATGCAGCACTCAAAACGTTCATACAAATCATCCCACCACCTGCTCTTTCTGTTTTTTCTCCTTCTACTAGTTGCAGGAGACATCTCCC
Organism: Ranitomeya variabilis; assembly: GCF_051348905.1. Classification (NCBI taxonomy): domain Eukaryota; kingdom Metazoa; phylum Chordata; class Amphibia; order Anura; family Dendrobatidae; genus Ranitomeya; species Ranitomeya variabilis. The sequence continues at coordinate 7,228,561 of NC_135238.1, forward strand.
CCAACCCTGGGCCTCCCTCCACCAGCATACATTACTCTCCTCCAGCTACATATAGAAACCCTGCTAATCTTATTAACATTCAGTGCATGCCTTCTCCTATCGCTTTCCACTGTGCTCTCTGGAATGTACGGTCTGTGTGTAACAAACTAACTTACATTCACGATCTTTTCCTCTCTAATTCCCTTAACCTTCTGGTTATTACAGAAACCTGAATCCAGCATTCAGACACCACCGCCGCTGCCGCTCTCTCGTTTGGTGGGCTGAAATTTTCACATACCATCAGACCTGAGAACAGACAGGGTGGAGGTTTTGGTTTGCTCCTTTCATCACAATGTGCTTTCCAGGTCATCCCCTGGTTTCCTCACTCACATTTCCTCCCTTTGAAGTCCACGCCGTCAGACTCTTTAAGCCCTTCTCATTGCGAGTGGCTGTTGTTTATCGCCCTCCAGGCTCCTCCCACCAGTTTCTAGACCACTTTGCCACCTGGCTTACTCACTTTCTATTCTGTGACATCCCCGCCCTCATCATGGGAGACTTTAACATCCCCATCAATGATCCCCTCTCCCAATCTGCCTCTCATCTTCTTTCTCTAACTTCTTCATTCGGCCTCTCACAGTTTACTAATTCTCCTACGCATGAGGACGGGAATACTCTGGACCTGGTCTTCTCCTGTCCCGGCTCACTGCACAACTTTACGAACTCCCCTCTCCCGCTCTCGGACCACAAACTTCTTTCCTTCTCTGTCAAGAATTGTCTCCTCACCCGGGACACCCCCACTTACCACACTTATCGGAATACACGTACCCTTAATACCCAGCAGCTTGTGGACAATCTCTAGCCCCCATCTCCTCCCTCTACTGTCCAGACTTAGCATTGTCACACTTCAATAATACACTGAAGAATGCCCTAGATGAAGCAGCACCTTCTACACGCAGAAAGACACGACACAGACAATGGCAGCCCTGGCACACTATGCAAACACGCTTCCTGCAGTGTTGTTCAAGGTGTGCAGAGCGGCAGTGAAGAAAATCTCTCTTAGCAGAAGACTTCATTCACTATAAGTTCATGCTCAAAACTTATAACTCTGCCCTTTATCTGGCCAAACAATCCTACTTCACCACCCTCATCACCTCACTATCCAACAACCCAAAACGACTTTTTGAAACCTTAAACTCCCTCCTGAAACCTAAAGTACAGGCCCCCATCACCAACCTCAGCGGTGAGGATCTGGCCACTTATTTCCTAGAAAAAATCAACCTCATCCATCAGGATATCTCAGCGCAATCTCCTCAGTGCCTGGATCCCCCTCCCTGCCGTACCTCAAGCTCACTAGACATCTTTGAGCCTGTCTCAGAAGAAGAAGTCTCCAAGCTCCTCGCTTCTGCTCGGCCTACAACCTGCAACAGTGACCCCATTCCTTCACATATCCTGCAGTCTCTCTCACCAGTGGTCACCACTCACCTGACTAAAACATTTAACCTCTCTCTTTCTTCAGGTATCTTTCCATCCTCATTTAAACATGCAATCATAACCCCTTTACTTAAAAAGCCATCCCTGAACCAGAACTGCACTGCTAACTACAGACAAGTCTCTAACTTTCCTTCATCTCTAAACTCCTGGAACGCTTGGTCCACTCCCATCTAATCCGCTATCTCTGGGATAACTCTCTTCTTGACCCCTTACAATCTGGTTTCCGCTCTTTACACTCCGCTGAAACTGCCCTCACTAAAGTCTCTAATGATCTAATAACAGCCAAATCCAAAGGTCATTGCTCTCTGCTGATTCTCCTAGATCTATCTGTGGATCACCAGTTCCTTCTCACTATGCTCCGCTCCATCGGCCTCAAGGACACAGCCCTGGTTCTCCTCCTACCTCTCTGACTGCTCCTTCACTGTATCCTTTGCCGGCTCCTCTTCCTCTCCTCGTCCCCTTACTATCGGGGTTCGGTCCTGGGCCCCCTCCTGTTCTCTCTTTCTCTCTTTACACTGCCCCTATTGGACAAACAATCAGCAGATTTGGGTTCCAGTACCATCTCTATGCTGATGACACCCAATTATACACTTCCTCCCCCGACATCACCCCTACCCTAATTCAAAATACCAAGGACTGTCTGTCTGCTGTCTCTAACATCATGTCCTCCCTCTATCTGAAACTGAATCTCTTCAAAACGGAAACTTCTTGTGTTTCTCCCTTCTACTAACCTCACTCTTCCCAACATCGAAATTACCCTGGAGGGTTCAACCATAACTCCCAAGCAGCATGCCCGCTGTCTTGGGGTCATATTCGACACCAATCTTTCCTTTACCCCCTATATCCGATCACTCACTTTTGTCACCTACATCTTAAAAACATCTCCAGAATCTGACCTTTTCTCACCGTTGAAACTGCTAAGACTCTTACTGTCGCTCTCATTCATTCCCGTCTGGACTACTGCAACTCTCTTCTAATCGGTCTCCCTCTTACCAAACTTTCTCCTCTCCAATCCATCTTGAATGCTGCAGCCAGGGTCATATTTCTGTCCAGCCGCTTCACCGATGCCTCCATCTTGTGCCAGTCATTACACTGGCTACTAGGGTTGAGCGACCTTGACTTTTTTAGGGTCGAGTCATGTTTCATGAAACCCGACTTTTGGAAAAGTCGAGTCGGGCGAAATTGGCCGATTACTGCGCAAAGTCGAGGATAGGCCGGAACCCGAAACCCTATGCACGTCAATGGGAATTTTTTTTTTTTTCTCTCTCTCTCTCTCTCTCTCTCTCTCCGTCCCAGCACAGAAAATTTCGTATTACACATTCCAAATCGCTACTGCGCACAAGCGATAAAATGATGATAGGCGTGCACGCCCCTAACCCCTATGTCATCACTCTGCCCACGCTCCTTCATTGGCTTAAAAAATGGCGCTAAACGCGTCATACGAAACGTGACTTTGGCACCAAGATCGCGTACCGCATGGCCGACCCCACACAGGGATCGGGTCGGGTTTCATGAGACGCCGACTTTACCAAAAGTCGGCGACTTATGAAAATGAACGATCCGTTTCGCTCAACCCTACTGGCTACCCATTCGCTACAGGGTCCAGTATAAACTCATCTCTCTCACCCACAAAGCTCTCCACAGTTCTGCACCGCCTTATATCTCCTGTCTCATCTCTGTCTATCACCTTACACGTGCCCTCCGTTCTACAAATGACCTAAGACTAACATCCCCCGTAATCCAAACCTCACACCTCCGTCTCCAAGACTTCTCTCGTGCTGCGCCAGCTCTCTGGAATGCACTTCCCCAGACGATCAGACTGATACCTAGCCCCGACCTATTCATCATCTCTTCAAACAAGCCTACCACATCAACTACTCAGTAAACTAACTTTGCCCTGTTCCCTCCTTCCAAATATTACTCTGAATCTGCACCCTACTATTCATCTGTCTCCACACCCTCCATGCACACGATAACTGCACTTGATACTTGACTATTGCACTTAAACACACGGGCTGATGACCGGTTCATGCAGCTTTGTATGAAAATCCCTATTTATTATAATTGCCAGACCTGAAATAACAAGCACTGATCACCTATTGTGTCCCCCCCATTTCCTTGTAGATTGTAAGCTTGCGAGCAGGGACCTCACCCCTAATGTCACTGATTAAATTGTCTTAACTTGTACTGAATTTATTGTCTGTACATGTCCCCGCTTAATAGGAAAGTGCTGCGGAATATGTTGGCGCTATATAAATAATAATAATTATTATTATTATTGCAGTATAAAGTTTACTTTTTATCTCACTGCTCTTCTTATCTCACTCATATAGACATAATTTTATAATTATGAACTCCTCCATGGATTTAGACCACTTTGCTCAGTTTCCTTTCCTCGATGCCGGCTTCGTTCCCGTCTCTTCTGCAGGTTATTACAGATGATATGTAAATCACGGTGAGTGATCTGCTGGGTGTCTTCTGTTCCTGTGTCCTGTTCTTTTCATGTAACATGTGCAGCATTATTTTATTAGAGAATGAAATTACAGCAGATGTTAATTATCTCATTGTGCTTTAATTAGTTTTCCTTAGAACAATACTTATTAAACAATAGGCTATAAAATCTTCCTTTATGGGTCAGTGACTAATACTTGGGGCGGTCTGGGCAATGTGTGGTTAATTAAAGTATTTCTGACCTGTCACATAAGTTCTGACGTAAATCCCGGCCTTGTCTATATTCCCGTCCATCAGTATATTTCTTCTTCTGGCTTCTCCAGTCTGATGTGACTAGGAATTATTTAAGGGGTTGTCTCATTTGCAATAATGTGTAAAATTATGAATTACCAGTAAAATTTGACGTTTTTGTTATTATTACCTCTAGTTAAAAGTCCTGTCTGTCCTCAGGAATAGAGGGATTTTTCTATTCGGGATGGTCACATTGCAGTCCATGGTACCGAGTATCTCACAGTCTCGGAGAGCCTCGTTAGTAGACATGAGTGAACCTTCTAAGGTCCGACTGGTTTGGCAATTGTTTTCTGAACATGTTTGCCGAACAGTTCAATCAACACACTCAAACCCCATTGAATTTAATTGGGGACAAAACAAAGTGCATAGACAACACCTTTAGGGGGGTCAAAAAGCTTCCCAAACAGCTAAAATTAGTGGCAGACACCAGGAAAAGTGGCATCAATTGACCCAAAATTGAAATAGTATAATTGCACAGCATGGATACTTGGGATAGGGTCTGGACCAGCATTACTAACAGTAACAGGTTGATCAGTGACAGGTGTAGGCCTGGTGGTCTGAGAGCCCTGCCAAATTCAGGCAACGTCATGAAGGAGACCCAACCTGGAGTCTAAACATTTCCAAAAATTAGGGGTAGACACGAGGAAAAGTGACATCAATTGACCCACAGTAGAAATGTTATAATGGCACAGCCGCGGTCAGCCATGGGCCATGCATGACACAGGGTCGGGGCTAACATTTAGAGGTTTGAGTTGAAGTTTCAATTAAGACCTGGTAGTTAAGGGAGCGGTTTAAGCCTTCTTAGCTGGGAGCCCTAATACCTCATGCAACAGCTCAGCTCTTCTCAGCCACACTCAGGTGGCACAAACATCACTTTCGTAGACTATTATTGGTAAAAAAAAATTGTAAGGATAGTAACACAGGTAGTTGAGTGAAAGTATGTGCAGGCCTGATGGTCTGGGAGACCTACTTACACAGGTAACCCACCAGATGGAGACCCAACTTGGAGTCTCAACATTTCAAAAAATTGCTAGTAATATCACCAACAGTAACAACATCAGGCACAGAAGACACAACAAAGGTGTCACCAACGGCAATAACGTGAGATCAATACATCACACTAAAAACGACACCATCGCCTAGCCTGTCAAGTCTGTGACTGAGGTGGAAAACTCGTTGGAGATCCATGACTTGTTCATCTTGATGAAAGTTAGGTGGGCTACACTTTCAGGGTACAGCCAGATGCGCTTATTTTTTTCAGGAAACAACCAGCAGCGCTGAAGACACGTTCTGAAGAACGCTGGCCGCCGGGCATTGACAAAACCTCCAATGTGTGATAGTCGACCTCAGGCCACTCTTCCATTTTTGAAGAGCAAAATGCAAAAGGGTCCAAACCCCCCGATGGCATTGATATTTTGAGCTCAAGACACTCCTGCACCATCCTCTCCAGTTGTTCACAATGTATCAGACTGGTATTCTGTTTTACTGGTGCATAGTCTGGTCTAAAAAATGTATGAAGCGACTCACAGAAATTGCTTCTGCCACTTACACTGCTGCTGCTGCTAATGTTTTAGCATTGACAACTCAACGTTCCCGGGGTTGGAAGTCCATAACTGGGATGCACACTGTGTGCCTCAATGATGTCTTGGGGAAAGCCACTCTTAATATTGTCTGAAAGCGAGTTTCGATACTCCAGCATGTGTGCGTCCTTATCCAGGTGGGAAGCATCAATTTACTCTTGTACCATGGATCCAACAGAGTGGCAACCCAGTATTCAGCACTATTTCTAAGAATATGGGCATCGTGTTGAAGATAGTGTAGCAAGAAAGCGCTCATGTGTCGGGTGCTTCTATGAGGTACAAGTCCATGGTGTGTTAGTGGCAGAGTAACACTCGAGCTTACCTCCTCTGTCTCTCCCACCAACCACGGACAACAGAGAGCAGATCATTATTCTCTTCATCTTCTGACTGTTGTGTGCTCATCACCTCTTCCTGTCCAGGCAGGGATAGGGGCGAATAAATAGCTGTACTACCAGGTTGAGGACATGAGCCATGCAAAGCACATGTGTGAGATTACACCGTCGTAGGGCCACCACCAGGTTTGCAACCTTATCACACACAGCCTTCCCTTGCCCCAGGTTCGGTGGAGACAGCCAATGCTCAAACTCTACCTAAATAGATGTCCACAACTCTTGAGCTGTGTGACTGCGATCTCCAAGGCATATTAATTTTAACACTACCTGATTGCGATGAGCCTTTTAATTACAGCAGGTTCCTACCTACCCGTAAATGTAGGCTTTACTGAGAGAAGTGTCCACATTCACCCAGGAATTCAGACATCAGCCTAAGAGAGGTATTCACATTGGTTAGGGACCCATCACTCTTTGAGACCCCCTTGACATTGGTTGATGGGCAGACATTATTTGGCCAAATTTTGTGCAAATCGTCTTATTTTTCCTAGTATTCAGAAGCCGTATTGCAACCTTTTTTTGTATATTGTATATGGAGGTAGCTGCTCCCAGTATGCACCTAGTTAGGCTAGTTTTGATGTGCCAGTCAGTTTTGGTTGAACCCCAATATTATCCCAAATTATTTTGATTAGAAAATGGAGCCTGGTGCCTGCACCCCAATATTAGCAAAAACAATTTTGATTATTACATATGACTTCCTGAGCTCTGACTGCGACACATAATTAGCCCAAACGATTTGGATTAAGAAATGTGGCCTCCTGCCTGCACAACACTATTAGCACAAACTAGTTAGATGCTGGAAGGTCAATTTCACACAGAAAAGGATCCTTTCTAAAGGTACCTTCACACTAAACGATATCGATAGCGATCCGTGACGTTGCAGCGTCCTGGCTAGCGATATCGTTGTGTATGAAAGGCAGCAGCGATCAGGATCCTGCTGTGCCATCGCTGGTCGTTGCTGAAAGTCCAGAACTTTATTTCGTCGTTGGATCTCCCGTAGACATCGCTGGATTGGTGTGTGTGACACCGATCCAGCGATGTCTTCACTGGTAGCCAGGGTAAACATCGGGTTACTAAGCGCAGGGCCGCGCTTAGTAACCCGATGTTTACCCTGGTTACCAGCGTAAACGTAAAAAACAAACAAACAGTACATACTCACATTCCGGTGTCCGTCAGGTCCCTCATCGTCTGCTTCCCGCACTGACTGTGAGTGCCGGACGTAAAGTAAAATCAGAGCGCAGCGGTGACGTCACCGCTGTGCCCTGCTACTGCCGGTGCTCACACAGTGCAGGGAAGAGGACGCCGGGGGACGCGAATGTAAGTATGTAGTGTTTGTTTTTTTACATTTCCACTGGTAACCAGGGTAAACATCGGGTTACTAAGCGCGGCCCTGCGCTTAGCAACCCGATGTTTACCCTGGTTCCCCGGGGACTTCGGCATCGTTGGTCGCTGGAGAGCTGTCTGTGTGACAGCTCTCCAGCGACCACACAGCGACGCTGCAGCGATCGGCATCGTTGTCTAGATCGCTGCAGCGTCGCTAGTGTGAAGGTACCTTAACTCTCTGACAACTTGCAGCAGGAGCGACCTCTCTGCGCTGTTACACTGATAAAATGGCGCCAGCAAAATATCATGTTCACTTTTTATATGGAGAGAGACATGTGAATTTAGCAACCAATGACAGAAACCCTTATGTCTGGACGTTGTGGATGGTTTCTGCACCCTGCTTGGCTGACGGAATGTACACACATTAAGATAATTTTACAAATTACAGTCGGCCGCTCCTCTGAACTTTAACCACCCCCTCCCCTCATAAAACACGGCCCCCTCGCTCATCATACAGCACCACTATCCTAGCCAAAGTCCTAACGAAGGCATTAGTGGAAACGCGATCATTTACAGAACTGTGCCCGAATTTTGCTCACTTTGAGGGAAAATGGCTGGGAATCCGACCACGAATCCGAATGTGACATGTTCATGTCGAATTTGAGATTGGCAAGTGTTTGACGATTAAGTTTGCTCATCTCTACTTGTTACCAAGACTCGCTCGCCACTTGTAGACTTTATACTTCAGAGTCTGCAATTGTCGATATTAAGCTGCCCAGAGAGCTGGATGCTGCCAACCTCAGTGTCTGGCTCCTGCCACAATGCACAGGCAAAGCTGCCTTGTCTAGCAACATAGGAGATCACTCAGGTCAGACAAAGACGACATTCCTGCACTTCTTATAAAGAGTCAAAGACTGACTCTCACTTTAAGTAGAGAGACAAAGATCCACCCCCAATTGATGTACAAAGGCAAAGACTTTTTGTAGGGAAAGACAAAGACCCACTGCCACTACCTGTAGAGAGACAAAGCCCCACCACAACTTCCTTAGGGAGACAACATCACTTCCTCTCTTTCTGCAGATAGACAAGACCTGCCCCCACTTCCTGCATAGAGTTAAAGACTTGCCCACTTCCTGTAGAGAGACAAAGAGAAAAAGACCCTCCCCTACTTCCTATACATGGATTCAAAGATCCACCTCTGTGCCATTCTGGGTGCTGATTATATGACATTGGTCCTGCTCTGGGTGCTGATTATAGGACTATAGACCCCCTCTGGGTACTGATTCTTTTAATGTATATCACCCATTCTAGCTATTTATTTTACAAGTGTTTTGTGGGGAGGAATTGGATGGCGTCATGGAATAAATAACACATCGCTTGTCTCAGTCACAACATGTTACCTCTGACAGTGACACTATCAGTTCGAATCACTGTTCTGCACACAATAGTCTATCAGATCACAGATCCCTAAACTGGATAATTTTTGGACCATTTTAAAATTTACAAAAACATGGAATTTGGTTGACTTGCTATGTTTTTAAGTGGGTTGGTGATCATAACTAGGTTACCATCTACTTCTATGGTGAGGTCACTTTGACATTACTAAAGCTGTAGGTCAACATGTGTCCAAACATTAAAGGGGCACTTCATGCATAATGCAAGAACTGATCTCATAGACAAGACAAGGAGGAGATCCCACCAAGTAAAATTAAAAACAATGATTTTATTGAACAATATTAAAAACATAAAGTTAAAGAAGCAGGAATGTCGTTTATAGGGAACACCGTGCACTATATTAACCCCTTCCCGACCCATGACGCCTATGTGGCGTCATGGAATGATCGCATCCCTGCAGATCGGGTGAAAGGGTTAACTCCTATTTTACCCGATCTGCAGGGAGAGGGGGAGTTGTACTTCAGCCTAGGGGGGGGTGGCTTTGCCCCCACGTGGCTACGATCGCTCTGATTGGCTGTTGAAAGTGCAACAGCCAATCAGAGCAATTTGCAATATTTCACCTATGAAAATGGTGAAATATTGCAATCCAGCCATGGCCGATGCTGCAATAGCATCTGCCATGGCTGGAAATCATGTTCTGGCCCCCCCCACCGCCCCCGATCTCCTCCCCAGTCCTCCGTTCTGTCCGGTACCCCCCTCCGTCCCTGTTCGCTCCCCCGTGCTCCTGTCCGCTCCCCCCGTCCTCCGATCCCCCCCCTGTGCTCCGATCCACCCCCCCACCACCCCCTCATACTTACCGAGCCTCCCGAAGTCGGTCCGTCTTCTCCCTGGGCGCCGCCATCTTCCAAGATGGCGGGCGCATGCTCAGTGCGCCCGCCGAATCTGCCGGCTGGCAGATTCATTACAAAGTACATTTTGATCGCTGTGGTAGGTTCTATCACAGCGATCAAAATAAAAAAAATAATAAATAAACCCCCCCCTTTATCACCCCCATAGGTAGGGACAATAATAAAATAAAGAAAATATTTTTTTTCTTATTCCACTAGGGTTAGGGTTAGAACTAGGGTTAGAACTAGGGGTAGGGTTAGGGTTAGGGTTAGGGGTAGGGTTAGGGGTAGGGTTAGGGTTATGGCATGTGCACACAGTGCGGATTTGGCTGCGGATCCGCAGCGGATTGGCCGCGGATCCGCAGCGGATTGGCCGCGGATCCGCAGCGGATTGGCCGCGGATCCGCAGCGGATTGGCCGCTGCGAATTCGTAGCAGTTTTACATCAGGTTTACAGTACCATGTACACCTATGGAAAACCAAATCCGCTGTGCCCATGGTGCGGAAAATTCCGTGCAGAAACGCTGCGTTGTATTTTCCGCAGCATGTCAATTCTTTGTGCAGATTCCGCAGCGTTTTACACCTGTTCCTCAATAGGAATCCGCAGGTGAAATCCGCACAAAAAAACACTGGAAATCTGCTGTAAATCCGCAGGTAAAACGCAGTGCCTTTTACCTGCAGATTTTTCAAAAATCGTGCGGAAAAATCTCACACGAATCCGCAACGTGGGCACATAGCCTTAGAGTTAGGGTTGGAATTAGAGTTAGGGTTGGAATTAGGGCTAGGGTTAGAAATAGGGTTAAGATTAGGCTTGTGGTTAGGGTTACGGATAGGGTTAGGGGTGTGTTGGGGTTACAGTTGTGGTTAGGGTTGGGATTAGGGTTAGGGTTGGGATTAGGGTTAGGATTAGGATTGGAATTAGGGTTACGGGTGTGTTGGGGTTAGGGTTGTGGTTAGGGGTGTGTTGGGGTTAGGGTTGTGATTAGGGTTATGGCTACAGTTGGGATTAGGATTAGGGGTGTGTTGGGGTTAGTGTTGAAGTTAGAATTGAGGGGTTTCCACTGTTTAGGCACATCAGGGGTCTCCAAACGCAACATGGCGCCACCATTGATTCCAGCCAATCTTGCGTTCAAAAAGTCAAATGGTGCTCCCTCCCTTCCAAGCCCCGACGTGCGCCCAAACAGTGGTTTACCCCCACATTTGGGGTACCAGCATACTCAGGACAAACTGGGCAACAAATGTTGGTGTCCAATTTCTCCTGATACCCTTGCAAAAATAAAAAATTACTTGCTAAAACATAATTTTTGAGGAAAGAACAATTATTTTTTATTTTCACGGCTCTGCGTTATAAACTTCTGTGAAGCACTTGGGGGTTGAACGTGCTCACCACACATCTAGATAAGTTCCTTGGGGGGTCTAGTTTCCAAAATGGGGTCACTTGTGGGGTGTTTCTACTGTTTAGGCACATCAGGGGCTCTGCAAATGCAATGTGACGCCCGCAGACCATTCCATCAAAGTCTGCATTTCAAATGTCACTACTTCCCTTCCGAGCCCTGTCGTGTGCCCAAACAGTGGTTTACCCCCACATATGGGGTATCAGTGTACTCACAACAAACTGGGCAACAAATATTGAGGTCAAAATTCTCCTGTTACCCTTGTGAAAATAAAAAATTGCTTGCTAAAACATCTTTTCTGAGGAAAGAAAAATAATTTTTTATTTTCACGGCTCTGCATTGTAAACGTCTGTGAATCACTTGGGGGTTGAACGTGCTCACCACACATCTAGATAAGTTCCTTTGGGGGTCTAGTTTCCAAAATGGGGTCACTTGTGGGGGGTTTCTACTGTTTAGGCACATCAGGGGCTCTGCAAACGTAACATGATGCCCGCAGACCATTCCATCAAAGTCTGCATTCCAAAACGTCACTACTTCCCTTCCGAGCCCCGGCATGTGCCCAAACAGTGATTTACCCCCACATATGGGGTATCAGCGTACTCAGGAGAAACTGGAAAACAACTTTTGGGGTCCAATTTCTCCTGTTACCCTTGCAAAAATAAAAAATTCTGGGCTAAAAAAATATTTTTGAGGAAAGGAAACACATTTATTAATTTCACGGCTCTGCGTTATAAACTTCTGTGAAGCACTTGGGGGTTCAAAGTGCTCACCACACATCTAGATAAGTTCCCTTGGGGGTCTAGTTTCCAAAATGGAGTCACTTGTGGGGAGTTCCTACTGTTTAAGCACATCAGGGGCTCTGCAAACGCAACCTGACGCCCGCAGAGCATTCCATCAAAGTCTGCATTTTAAAACGTCACTACTTCCCTTCCAAACCCCGACGTGTGCCAAAACAGTGGTTTACCCCCACATATGGGGTATCAGCGTACTCAGGAGAAACTGGACAACAACTTTTGGGGTCCAATTTCTCCTGTTACCCTTGGGAAAATAAAATAATGTGGGCTAAAAAATCATTTTTGAGAAAAGAAAAATTATTTTATATTTTCATGGCTCTGCGTTATAAACTTCTGTGAAGCACTTGGGGGTTCAAAGTGCTCACCACACATCTAGATTAGTTCCTTCGGAGGTCTAGTTTCCAAAATGGGGTCACTTGTGCGGGAGCTCCAATGTTTAGGCACACAGGGGCTCTCCAAACGCGACATGGTGTCCGCTAATGATTGGAGCTAATTTTCCATTCAAAAAGTCAAATGGCACGCCTCCCCTTCCGAGCCTTGCCGTGCACCCAAACAGTGGTTTACCCCCACATATGGGGTATCGGCGTACTCAGGAGAAATTGCCCAACAAATTTTAGGATCCATTTTATCCTGTTGCCCATGTGAAAATGAAAAAATTGAGGCTAAAAGAAATTTTGTGTGAAAAAAAAGTACTTTTTCATTTTTACGGATCAATTTGTGAAGCACCTGAGAGTTTAAAGTGCTCACTATGCTTCTAGATAAGTTCCTTGGGGGGTCTAGTTTCCAAAATGGGGTCACTTGTGGGGAGCTCCAATGTTTAGGCACACAGGGGCTCTCCAAACGTGACATGGTGTCTGCTAGCGATGGAGATAATTTTTCATTGAAAAAGTCAAATGGCGCTCCTTCCCTTCCGAGCCCTGCCGTGCGCCCAAACAGTGGTTTACCCCCACATATGAGGTATCAGCGTACTCAGAACAAATTGGACAACAACGTTCGTGGTCCAGTTTCTCCTTTTACCCTTGGGAAAATAAAAACAAATTTGCTAAAAGATCATTTTTGCATTTTAAAATGCGTGCGTGTCCTGCCTCCCGTGACGTCACGGCTTGTGATTGGTCGCGTCGCCCATGTGACCGCGATGCGACCAATCACAAGCCAGAACGTAATTTTAAAATCCTGAAGGACCTGAAATTACGTCACGGCTTGCTGTGATTGGTCGCGTCGCGGCCACATGGGCGGCACGCGACCAATCACAAGCCGGGACTTCACGGAAGGAAGTAAACGCGCGAATTTTAAGCAAAGAACGCTGCCGGTTCCCTCGGTGAGGTCCAGGCTGCGTCGGAGAGGTGAGTATAGCAATATTTTTTATTTTAATTCTTTCTTTTACACATTATTACATTAATGTTGTTTCGATACCGATACCCGATACCACAAAAGTATCGGATCTCGGTATCGGAATTCCGATACCCGCAAGTATCGGCCGATACCCGATACTTGCGGTATCGGAATGCTCAACACTATTTATGAACAATTTTTTGACAGACATTTAGGCTACTTTATTATTTGGGCCTACTAACTGTCTCTGCCACTCATTACAGTTGTCCTCCGCTGAACAAAGCAATGCTGCCTGTTTAGTCCTGTTACCACATTTGAACTGCATTTAGCCTAGTTACTTATTTGGGCCTACTAACTGTGTCTGCCGCTCATTACAGTTCTACTCCACTGAACAAAGCAATGCCACCTGTTTAGTCCTGTTACCAATTTTGAACTGCATTTAGCCTACTTTATTCTTTGGCCCTATATCTGTTTCCTCCTCATCCTGCCCATTGCCCAGCCACTGCTAGATGAGTCTGCTGGTACATTGACCTAGACCACTACATGCCCCTTGTACTCTACACAGCCAGAATCTGACCCTGCTGAAAGTAAGGTTCCCCTTCCCGCATGTTATACCACCTTACACAGGGACAAAGAGGAAGGTGCAGATGAAAGTGCAGGTTCCTTCATCAGGTGGGGGGGGCATACTCGTTGGCGACGTCACTGGCACGGGGCCCCTCATAGTACGCTAAAGTGTCGCTGCCGGTGGGAGGCGCCCCCGCCGTCAAACACACCGCCCTACTATGAGGGGCCCTGTGCCAGTGCCAACGAGTGGGCCCCCCCTGCTTGCTTAGGATCACAGCACTTCCAAAGTTGAAATACTGACCTCTCCCTGCTCCACTGCCGTGACGTATTCAACATTTCCTGGGCCCACTAAAAACTTGAGCCAGCCCTACCCCCCAGAACTTTTGCCAAATGACCCCCAGTTTTCAATACCTAACTATTATTATAAAGTAAATTAAGATTGACAAGCTTCAGTAACAAGAATGGATGTTTTTGGCATTAAAATGGGCACTGTAGGTGTTTTCCTGGCCTCCACTCACTGCCGACTATGATTCCCCATTGACTTGCATTGGGTTTCGTGTTTCAGTCGGATCCCCGACTTTTCGCAATAATCGGCCAATTTCGCAAAACCCAACTCGATCGGAAAAAAGTAAAAGTCGCTCAACTCTAGATATAACTAGAACTGCTATCAACAAAACAGCATAAATATAAAGCTGCCAGAGTTATGTGGACCAAAAGGTCAAGGTCAGTATCGAAGTATATCCAAATGTAATGCTCCTGACCATAATGAGACTAGAGCTGGCTATGTAAGCTATATAGTAAGCTGACCCAAGACAATAAAGGTCTACTTAATATTATCCATACCTACACATAGCAGATGCCATAAATGTCAGGTGTTTTACCTATAAAGGTGCTACAGGCGTCCCAAAGTCAGCGCAGCCGTCTACCAGGACATTGTAGAGCACTTCATGCTTCCCTCTGCCGACAAGCTTTTTGGAGATGGAAATGTCATTCTCCAGCAGGACTTGGCCCCTGTCCACACCGCCAAAAGTACCAATACCTGGTGTAAAAACAACAGTATCACTGGGCTTGATTGGCAGCAAACTCACCTGATCTTAACCCCATAGAGAATCTATGGAGTATTGTCAAGAGGAAGATGAGACACCAGACCCAACAATGCAGACGAGCTGAAGGCTGCTATCAAAGCAACCTGGGCTTCCATAACCCCTCAGCAGTGCCACAGACTGATCGCCTCCATACCACGCCGCATTGATGCAGTAATTGATGCAAAAGGACCAAGTACTGAGTGCATTTACTGATCATACGTTTCAGTAGGGAACATTTCGGATTTTACAATCATTTTTCCAGCTGGTGTTATAAAGTATTCTAATTTACTGAGATACTGACTTTTGGGTTTTCATTGGCTGTAAGCCATAATCATCGACATTAACAGAAATAAACACGTGAAATAGATCACTCTGTGTGTAATGACACTATAGAATATAGGAGATTCCCTTTTTTTTTATTGAAGAACGGAAATAAGTTCACTTTTAGATGATATTCTAATTTTGTGAGAAGCCCCCGTATACGTGCATCTGGTTATATCCACATTTCAGACTTTCAGACATTTCAGACTTTTTTTTTACAAGAAGCAAAATTTTCATAGTGTCCAACAGATGTAGGTTTTATGCTAAAAAATAAAGCACCTTTTAGATAAGATCCCTGCGCTGTTACCCATGAAGATCACCAGGGGGCGATACAACGTGTAACATAGTAATGGCGGAAAGGAAGTGAGGAAGTCGGGGTGACTACAACCTCCATCATTGTGTTACAACTTGGAATAAAACTCTGTGGATCAGATTTATTTATTTGACATCGTTATCATTACATTGTTACATTGTACCAACTTCACTAAGAACAATGACATCATAGAATGTTCCTGAGTAAAAATGTTCCGAATCGACTCTCAGGACCGGCAGCGGCCACAGATTACTGAGGTGACCGCATGATCCGCCCCTGACGGCATCCTTCCTGGCTCTTCTACTGATTAGCCGGCATGATCAATACGTGTGATGCAGTGTGACATCACGGTAGGCCGGCTAATCAGTAGTAGAGCCACAGATACTGGCAGGTAGGAGGCGATCATCAGGGCTACTGCCCAAGGGCCACAGATTACGGATGTAGATGAGGTCCGGCAAGTTGTTTCACACCATCTCTAATGAGGAGACACAGTGGTGACGAAGATGATGAGAAGGGAGATACAGAGATGGAGATGAGGAGGAAGACACATGATGAGGAAGAAGATGAGTAGATACAGAGATGGTGAGGAGGAGGAAGACACACGATGAGGAAGAAGATGAGTAGATACAGAGATGGTGAGGAGGAGGAAGACACACGATGAGGAAGAAGATGAGTAGATACAGAGATGGTGAGGAGGAGGAAGACACACGATGAGGAAGAAGATGAGTAGATACAGAGATGGTGAGGAGGAGGAAGACACACGATGAGGAAGAAGATGAGTAGATACAGAGATGGTGAGGAGGAGGAAGACACACGATGAGGAAGAAGATGATGATGATGCCGATGACACCAAGGAGACACAGTGGTGACGGAGATGATGAGAAGATACAGAGATGATGATGAAAAGGAAGATAAAGAGATGGAGATAAGGAGGAAGACACATGATGACGATGATGATGATGATGCCAAGGAGAGACAATGGTGACGAAGATGATGAGTATGATGATGACACCAAGGAAAAACAATTATTCATGAAGATGATGAGAAGATACAGAGATGGAGATAAAGAGGAAGACACACGATGACGATGATGACGATGATGATGATGCCAAGGAAAAACAATGGTGACGAAGATGATGAGTATGATGATGACGCCAAGGAGAAACAATTATTCACGAAGATGATGAGAAGATACAGAGATGGTGATTATGAGGGAGACACATGATGACGATGATGATGATAATGACGCCAAGGAGACACCATGTTCGCGAAGATGATGAGAACATACAGAGAGGGTGATGAGGAGGAAGACACACAATGAGGAAGATGATGAGGACGATGATGATGATGCCAAGGAGAGACAATGGCGTAGATCTATTGAGCTGAATGCACCAGAATTCTGGAATTTGCCTGCCAAAATGTTTCTTTTACAATATGCACCACATTTATTATGTCTTTTAGATTCCTTTTGCTTCCACGTAACGTGCCCTCGGTATAAAATCTGTGACCTCGGTATAAAAGTGTAGAGAAGACTGTGAGCCAGTCATTGCACCAAAATGGTAGGGCACCTTCCTGACACATAGTCAGCCGAGTAGGGGCCAATATCACGAGGGTGTGGTGCTCCCCAGTCTCGTAATGGATCTGTCACATCTTGCAGCAGTTCGTGGTCTGCAGCACTTTCCTTCTTCATTTGTGGAGTACATCATTATGGATTGGTCAGGGCGCCCGTAGACTTGTCCCCACCACTAACCTCTGCTCACATTTAAAAAGTTGTCAGAGCTGGTGCAAAAAAACCCATCACCATTTTCCAATATTTTGGAACAACCTCATATTCTACGTGAAACATTTGGACGTTTTGCAGCAGTTTTGGCTCAGACTGATGAATTTGCCCGATGTTTGCACAGGATTGATAATTCTGCCCCAATTTTCCTGACATCTTGTAAGATTTTGTCTTCTTGTAAATCTTTATAGTCAGTGATTTACCCAGAGTCGCGACTTAGGACTTTAGGGGTCACACAGACACAGTTTATTTGTTTTTGGGGGTCCTTGTCTAGAATGACTCAGCTGTGCAGTATCAGAGAGACCACCAGGAGCAGCACCGAGACCTCCAGATGGGGGGACGAGGACCTGACTTTCTGCCTTAAGTAATGGCTGATCCATGGCTCATAGGCGGGAACAGAAGCGCAGATCGATGGGCGGTTGGGAAGGGCACAGATGGATCCAAAGCTCACGATGCCAACCTGGTACCAGTACCCATTCATTTTACACACCAGCGGACCCCCAGAGTCCCCCTGCAAAGGCAAAAGAGGACAATGTCATTGACACATTGCATAAAACTCATCAGTGATGTAACATCCCAAGAAGAAGAACGAGGGAAAGTGAACACAACCATTGGGTCCGAGTGCTGTCCATGGCAAGATGGCCAACCCCGGACAGCACTCGGGGCCATGTCATCCAATGGGGCCGTGCAGATCAGAGATGTTATTCATGGACCGAATCTACATGTGAAGAGAAATGTCCGCCTGCGCCAGGATCTCCCATGTGTCGCAAGAAACTCCCCCGCACCACTCAACAGTTATACTAAAAAAAAAGTCAGATTCCACCTGGAGCCATCGTGCGGTGTCCCATTGCTGAAATTCTTTGAAATTGGAAATTGTATTTAATCTCGTAAATTTTTGATACCTGCTGCTGTATAAAACTGGATGCAATACAGACCAAGGTTCATTTATTTTATACGCTAGTGTGAAATTAGCCTTGGGGTGCGGTAATTCTCATGAGAATAGCAGAACAAAGAGCGAGTCGGGGAGTAACTGATCTGGGTGAACCAGGGCGTATCGGAGTATCTGCCATGTGCTGTCAGGTGTAAACCACCTGATTATCTACTATATAATTGTCTAAGGGGTACTTCCGTCTGTCTGTCTGTCCCAGATATTCATTGGTCGAGACCAGCCAGTGGGCGTAGACAAAAGGGCAGGGGAGGCCAGTAAGTATGCACAGCGAGTCCCTGCCCACTCCATACAGGCCCGGCCACAAGTGCTGTAAAGGGGGCGGAGTCGCCATGAGGAGGGCGGAGCAGGCCGGGACCATGGGCACTGTTGGGCCTACCGCCGCAAAAAGCCGGGGACTAAATTAGTGGCAGCGGGTCAAGGCCAGCCACTACAGGCCCGGCCACAAGCGCTGCAAAGGGGGCGGAGTCACCGTGAGGAAGGCGGAGCCGGCCGGGACCATGGCCACTGTTGGGCCTACCGCCGCAAAAAGCCGGGGACTAAATTTGCAGCCGCGGTCAGTGATGACGGCCGCGGTTATTCATGACGGCTGCGACAACAGGAAATAGCGCAGCACATGCGGCGGTGACAGCTGCGGACGGAAGGTGGCTGGGCAATATACTACGTGGGCTGTGCAATATACTACGTGACTATACAACGTGGGCTGGGCAATATACTACGTGGCTGGGCAATTTACTACGTGGACATGCATATTCTAGAATACCCGATGCGTTAGAATCGGGCCACCATCTTGTATATTATATTCATAATGGGTATAAAATAAGTGAACACTCCAGAAAGTCCTCGGAGATCACAGGAAATCACAAGTTCTCACTGACTGTAAACTGAACCCCAGAAATGTCTATGTGGGAAAAGTTTCTAAACTAATTAGATTTACCAGATTCGCTACAATTTGGTAAGGAATTTCCATTTATGCCAAATTAACTTCATGTGTGTCGAATTTCTGGTAAAAGCCATTTATTATGTTCTCCAGACCCCCAACCTTCCTCCTCCTGTATAATGATTGATAACACCTTTATATACAGTAGATAACACAGAATCCATCATTCACAATAGGTGATGTCACAGCTCACCTCCTCCTCCTGTACCATGACTGATAACACCTCTATATACAGCTGATAACACAGGATCCATCATTCACAATAGGTGATGTCACAGCTCACCTCCTCCTCCTGTACAATGACTGATAACACCTCTATATACAGCTGATAACACAGGATCCACCATTCACAATAGGTGATGTCACAGCTCACCTCCTCCTCCTGTACAATGACTGATAACACCTCTATATACAGTAGATAACACAAGATCCACCATTCACAATAGGTGATGTCACAGCTCACCTCCTCCTCCTCTACAATGACTGATAACACCTCTATATACAGTAGATAACACAGGATCCACCATTCACAATAGATGATATCACAGCTCACCTCCTCCTCCTGTACAATGACCGATAACATCTCTATATACAGCTGATAACACAGGATCCACCATTCACAATAGGTGATATCACAGCTCACCTCCTCCTCCTGTACAATGACTGATAACACCTCTATATACAGTAGATAACACAAGATCCACCATTCACAATAGGTGATGTCACAGCTCACCTCCTCCTCCTGTACAATGACTGATAAAACCTCTATATACAGTAGATAACACAGGATCCACCATTCACAATAGGTGATGTCACAGCTCACCTCCTCCTGTACAATGACTGATAACACCTCTATATACAGCTGATAACACAGGATCCACCATTCACAATAGGTGATGTCACAGCTCACCTCCTCCTCCTGTACAATGACCGATAACATCTCTATATACAGCTGATAACACAGGATCCACCATTCACAATAGGTGATATCACAGCTCACCTCCTCCTCCTGTACAATGACTGATAACACCTCTATATACAGTAGATAACACAAGATCCACCATTCACAATAGGTGATGTCACAGCTCACCTCCTCCTCCTGTACAATGACTGATAACACCTCTATATACAGCTGATAACACAGGATCCACCATTCACAATAGGTGATGTCACAGCTCACCTCCTCCTCCTGTACAATGACCGATAACATCTCTATATACAGCTGATAACACAGGATCCACCATTCACAATAGGTGATATCACAGCTCACCTCCTCCTCCTGTACAATGACTGATAACACCTCTATATACAGTAGATAACACAAGATCCACCATTCACAATAGGTGATGTCACAGCTCACCTCCTCCTCCTGTACAATGACTGATAAAACCTCTATATACAGTAGATAACACAGGATCCACCATTCACAATAGGTGATGTCACAGCTCACCTCCTCCTGTACAATGACTGATAACACCTCTATATACAGCTGATAACACAGGATCTACCATTCACAATAGGTGATATCACAGCTCACCTCCTCCTCCTGTACAATGACTGATAATACCTCTATATACAGTAGATAACACAGGATCCACCATTCACAATAGGTGATATCACAGCTCACCTCCTCCTCCTGTACAATGACTGACTACACCTCTATATACAGTAGATAACACAGGATCCATTCATTCACAATATGGAATGTCACAGCTCACCTCCTTCTCCTGTACAATGACTGATAACACCTCTATATACAGTAGATAACAGAGGATCCACCATTCACAATAGGTGATGTCACAGCTCACCTCCTCCTCCTGTACAATGACTGATAACACCTCTATATACAGTAGATAACACAGGATCTACCATTCACAATAGGTGATGTCACAGCTCACCTCCTCCTCCTCTACAATGACTGTTAAGACCTCTATATAAAGTAGATAACACAGGATCTACCATTCACAATAGGTGATA
Organism: Ranitomeya variabilis; assembly: GCF_051348905.1. Classification (NCBI taxonomy): domain Eukaryota; kingdom Metazoa; phylum Chordata; class Amphibia; order Anura; family Dendrobatidae; genus Ranitomeya; species Ranitomeya variabilis. Next base: position 7,249,792 of record NC_135238.1, read on the forward strand.
TCACAGCTCACCTCCTCCTCCTCCTGTACAATGACTGATAACACCTCTATATACAGTAGATAACACAGGATCCACCACTCACAATAGGTGATGTCACAGCTCACCTCCCCCTCCTGTACAATGACTGATAACACCTCTATATACAGTATATAACACAGGATCCATTCATTCACAATAGGTGATGTCACAGCTCACCTCCTCTTCCTGTACAATGACTGATAACACCTCTATATACAGTAGATAACACAGGATCCACCATTCACAATAGGTGATGTCACAGCTTACCTCCTCGTCCTGTACAATGACTGATAAAACCTCTATATACAGTAGATAACACAGGATCTACCATTCACAATAGGTGATGTCACAGCTCACCTCCTCCTCCTCTACAATGACTGATAACACCTCTATATACAGTAGATAACACAGGCCCACCATTCACAATAGGAGATGTCACAGCTCACCTCCTCCTCCTGTACAATGACTGATAACACCTCTATATAAAGTAGATAACACAGGATCTACCATTCACAATAGGTGATATCACAGCTCACCTCCTCCTCCTACTGTACAATGACTGATAACACCTCTATATACAGTAGATAACACAGGATCCACCATTCACAATAGGTGATGTCACAGCTCACCTCCTCCTCCTGTACAACGACTGATAACACCTCTATATACAGTAGATAACACAGGATCCACCATTCACAATAGGTGATGTCACAGCTCACCTCCTCCTCCTGTACAATGACTGATAACACCTCTATATACAGTAGATAACACAGGATCCACCATTCACAATAGGGGATGTCACAGATCACCTCCTCCTCCTCCTGTACAATGAGTGATAACACCTCTATATACAGTAGATAACACAGGATCCACCATTCACAATAGGTGATGTCACAGCTCAACTCCTCCTCCTGTACAATGACTGATAACACCTCTATATACAGTAGATAACACAGGATCTACCATTCACAATAGGTGATGTCACAGCTCACCTCCTCCTCCTCTACAATGACTGTTAACACCTCTATATAAAGTAGATAACACAGGATCTACCATTCACAATAGGTGATATCACAGCTCACCTCCTCCTCCTCCTGTACAATGACTGATAACACCTCTATATACAGTAGATAAGACAGGATCCACCACTCACAATAGGTGATGTCACAGCTCACCTCCCCCTCCTGTACAATGACTGATAACACCTCTATATACAGTATATAACACAGGATCCATTCATTCACAATAGGTGATGTCACAGCTCACCTCCTCTTCCTGTACAATGACTGATAACACCTCTATATACAGTAGATAACACAGGATCCACCATTCACAATAGGTGATGTCACAGCTCACCTCCTCCTCCTGTACAATGACTGATAAAACCTCTATATACAGTAGATAACACAGGATCTACCATTCACAAGAGGTGATGTCACAGCTCACCTCCTCCTCCTCTACAATGACTGATAACACCTCTATATACAGTAGATAACACAGGCCCACCATTCACAATAGGAGATGTCACAGCTCACCTCCTCCTCCTGTACAATGACTGATAACACCTCTATATAAAGTAGATAACACAGGATCTACCATTCACAATAGGTGATATCACAGCTCACCTCCTCCTCCTACTGTACAATGACTGATAACACCTCTATATACAGTAGATAACAAAGGATCCACCATTCACAATAGGTGATGTCACAGCTCACCTCCTCCTCCTGTACAACGACTGATAACACCTCTATATACAGTAGATAACACAGGATCCACCATTCACAATAGGTGATGTCACAGCTCACCTCCTCCTCCTGTACAATGACCGATAACATCTCTATATACAGCTGATAACACAGGATCCACCATTCACAATAGGTGATATCACAGCTCACCTCCTCCTCCTGTACAATGACTGATGATAACACCTCTATATACAGTAGATAACACAAGATCCACCATTCACAATAGGTGATGTCACAGCTCACCTCCTCCTCCTGTACAATGACTGATAACACCTCTATATACAGCTGATAACACAGGATCCACCATTCACAATAGGTGATGTCACAGCTCACCTCCTCCTCCTGTACAATGACCGATAACATCTCTATATACAGCTGATAACACAGGATCCACCATTCACAATAGGTGATATCACAGCTCACCTCCTCCTCCTGTACAATGACTGATAACACCTCTATATACAGTAGATAACACAAGATCCACCATTCACAATAGGTGATGTCACAGCTCACCTCCTCCTCCTGTACAATGACTGATAAAACCTCTATATACAGTAGATAACACAGGATCCACCATTCACAATAGGTGATGTCACAGCTCACCTCCTCCTGTACAATGACTGATAACACCTCTATATACAGCTGATAACACAGGATCCACCATTCACAATAGGTGATATCACAGCTCACCTCCTCCTCCTGTACAATGACTGATAATACCTCTATATACAGTAGATAACACAGGATCCACCATTCACAATAGGTGATATCACAGCTCACCTCCTCCTCCTGTACAATGACTGACTACACCTCTATATACAGTAGATAACACAGGATCCATTCATTCACAATATGGAATGTCACAGCTCACCTCCTTCTGTACAATGACTGATAACACCTCTATATACAGTAGATAACAGAGGATCCACCATTCACAATAGGTGATGTCACAGCTCACCTCCTCCTCCTGTACAATGACTGATAACACCTCTATATACAGTAGATAACACAGGATCTACCATTCACAATAGGTGATGTCACAGCTCACCTCCTCCTCCTCTACAATGACTGTTAACACCTCTATATAAAGTAGATAACACAGGATCTACCATTCACAATAGGTGATATCACAGCTCACCTCCTCCTCCTCCTGTACAATGACTGATAACACCTCTATATACAGTAGATAACACAGGATCCACCACTCACAATAGGTGATGTCACAGCTCACCTCCCCCTCCTGTACAATGACTGATAACACCTCTATATACAGTATATAACACAGGATCCATTCATTCACAATAGGTGATGTCACAGCTCACCTCCTCTTCCTGTACAATGACTGATAACACCTCTATATACAGTAGATAACACAGGATCCACCATTCACAATAGGTGATGTCACAGCTCACCTCCTCCTCCTGTACAATGACTGATAAAACCTCTATATACAGTAGATAACACAGGATCTACCATTCACAATAGGTGATGTCACAGCTCACCTCCTCCTCCTCTACAATGACTGATAACACCTCTATATACAGTAGATAACACAGGCCCACCATTCACAATAGGAGATGTCACAGCTCACCTCCTCCTCCTGTACAATGACTGATAACACCTCTATATAAAGTAGATAACACAGGATCTACCATTCACAATAGGTGATATCACAGCTCACCTCCTCCTCCTACTGTACAATGACTGATAACACCTCTATATACAGTAGATAACACAGGATCCACCATTCACAATAGGTGATGTCACAGCTCACCTCCTCCTCCTGTACAACGACTGATAACACGTCTATATACAGTAGATAACACAGGATCCACCATTCACAATAGGTGATGTCACAGCTCACCTCCTCCTCCTGTACAATGACTGATAACACCTCTATATACAGTAGATAACACAGGATCCACCATTCACAATAGGGGATGTCACAGATCACCTCCTCCTCCTCCTGTACAATGAGTGATAACACCTCTATATACAGTAGATAACACAGGATCCATTCATTCACAATAGGGGATGTCACAGCTCACCTCCTCCTCCTGTACAATGACTGATAACACCTCTATATACAGTAGATAACACAGGATCCACCATTCACAATAGGTGATGTCACAGCTCACCTCCTCCTCCTGTACAATGACTGATAACATCTCTATATACAGTAGATAACACAGGATACACCATTCACAATAGGTGATGTCACAGCTCACCTCCTCCTGTACAATGACTAATAACACCTCTATATACAGTAGATAACACAGGATCCACCAATCACAATAGGTGATGTCACAGCTCACCTCCTCCTCCTGTACAATGACTGATAACACCTCTATATACAGTAGATAATACAGGATCCACCATTCACAATAGGTGATGTCACAACTCACTTCCTCCTCCTGTACAATGACTGATAAAACCTCTATATACAGTAGATAACACAGGATCTACCATTCACAAGAGGTGATGTCACAGCTCACCTCCTCCTCCTCTACAATGACTGATAACACCTCTATATACAGTAGATAACACAGGCCCACCATTCACAATAGGAGATGTCACAGCTCACCTCCTCCTCCTGTACAATGACTGATAACACCTCTATATAAAGTAGATAACACAGGATCTACCATTCACAATAGGTGATATCACAGCTCACCTCCTCCTCCTACTGTACAATGACTGATAACACCTCTATATACAGTAGATAACAAAGGATCCACCATTCACAATAGGTGATGTCACAGCTCACCTCCTCCTCCTGTACAACGACTGATAACACCTCTATATACAGTAGATAACACAGGATCCACCATTCACAATAGGTGATGTCACAGCTCACCTCCTCCTCCTGTACAATGACCGATAACATCTCTATATACAGCTGATAACACAGGATCCACCATTCACAATAGGTGATATCACAGCTCACCTCCTCCTCCTGTACAATGACTGATAACACCTCTATATACAGTAGATAACACAAGATCCACCATTCACAATAGGTGATGTCACAGCTCACCTCCTCCTCCTGTACAATGACTGATAACACCTCTATATACAGCTGATAACACAGGATCCACCATTCACAATAGGTGATGTCACAGCTCACCTCCTCCTCCTGTACAATGACCGATAACATCTCTATATACAGCTGATAACACAGGATCCACCATTCACAATAGGTGATATCACAGCTCACCTCCTCCTCCTGTACAATGACTGATAACACCTCTATATACAGTAGATAACACAAGATCAACCATTCACAATAGGTGATGTCACAGCTCACCTCCTCCTCCTGTACAATGACTGATAAAACCTCTATATACAGTAGATAACACAGGATCCACCATTCACAATAGGTGATGTCACAGCTCACCTCCTCCTGTACAATGACTGATAACACCTCTATATACAGCTGATAACACAGGATCCACCATTCACAATAGGTGATATCACAGCTCACCTCCTCCTCCTGTACAATGACTGATAATACCTCTATATACAGTAGATAACACAGGATCCACCATTCACAATAGGTGATATCACAGCTCACCTCCTCCTCCTGTACAATGACTGACTACACCTCTATATACAGTAGATAACACAGGATCCATTCATTCACAATATGGAATGTCACAGCTCACCTCCTTCTGTACAATGACTGATAACACCTCTATATACAGTAGATAACAGAGGATCCATCATTCACAATAGGTGATGTCACAGCTCACCTCCTCCTCCTGTACAATGACTGATAACACCTCTATATACAGTAGATAACACAGGATCTACCATTCACAATAGGTGATGTCACAGCTCACCTCCTCCTCCTCTACAATGACTGTTAACACCTCTATATAAAGTAGATAACACAGGATCTACCATTCACAATAGGTGATATCACAGCTCACCTCCTCCTCCTCCTGTACAATGACTGATAACACCTCTATATACAGTAGATAACACAGGATCCACCACTCACAATAGGTGATGTCACAGCTCACCTCCCCCTCCTGTACAATGACTGATAACACCTCTATATACAGTATATAACACAGGATCCATTCATTCACAATAGGTGATGTCACAGCTCACCTCCTCTTCCTGTACAATGACTGATAACACCTCTATATACAGTAGATAACACAGGATCCACCATTCACAATAGGTGATGTCACAGCTCACCTCCTCCTCCTGTACAATGACTGATAAAACCTCTATATACAGTAGATAACACAGGATCTACCATTCACAATAGGTGATGTCACAGCTCACCTCCTCCTCCTCTACAATGACTGATAACACCTCTATATACAGTAGATAACACAGGCCCACCATTCACAATAGGAGATGTCACAGCTCACCTCCTCCTCCTGTACAATGACTGATAACACCTCTATATAAAGTAGATAACACAGGATCTACCATTCACAATAGGTGATATCACAGCTCACCTCCTCCTCCTACTGTACAATGACTGATAACACCTCTATATACAGTAGATAACACAGGATCCACCATTCACAATAGGTGATGTCACAGCTCACCTCCTCCTCCTGTACAACGACTGATAACACGTCTATATACAGTAGATAACACAGGATCCACCATTCACAATAGGTGATGTCACAGCTCACCTCCTCCTCCTGTACAATGACTGATAACACCTCTATATACAGTAGATAACACAGGATCCACCATTCACAATAGGGGATGTCACAGATCACCTCCTCCTCCTCCTGTACAATGAGTGATAACACCTCTATATACAGTAGATAACACAGGATCCATTCATTCACAATAGGGGATGTCACAGCTCACCTCCTCCTCCTGTACAATGACTGATAACACCTCTATATACAGTAGATAACACAGGATCCACCATTCACAATAGGTGATGTCACAGCTCACCTCCTCCTCCTGTACAATGACTGATAACATCTCTATATACAGTAGATAACACAGGATACACCATTCACAATAGGTGATGTCACAGCTCACCTCCTCCTGTACAATGACTAATAACACCTCTATATACAGTAGATAACACAGGATCCACCAATCACAATAGGTGATGTCACAGCTCACCTCCTCCTCCTGTACAATGACTGATAACACCTCTATATACAGTAGATAACACAGAATACACCATTCACAATAGGTGATGTCACAACTCACTTCCTCCTCCTGTACAATGACTGATAACACCTCTATATACAGTAGATAACACAGGATCCACCATTCACAATAGTTGATGTCACAGCTCACCTCCTCCTCCTGTACAATGACTGATAACACCTCTATATACAGCTGATAACACAGGATCCACCATTCACAATAGGGGATATCACAGCTCACCTCCTCCTGTACAATGACTGATAACACCTCTATATACAGTAGATCACACAGGATCTACCATTCACAATAGGTGATGTCACAGCTCACCTCCTCCTCCTGTACAATGACTGATAACACCTCTATATACAGTAGATAACACTGGATCCACCATTCACAATAAGTGATGTCACAGCTCACCTCCTCCTCCTGTACAATGACTGATAACACCTCTATATACAGTAGATAACACAGGATCCACCATTCACAATAGGTGATATCAAAGCTCACCTCCTCCTCCTGTACAATGATGGATAACACCTCTATATACAGTAGATAACACAGGATCCACCAGTCACAATAGGTGATGTCACAGCTCACCTCCTCCTCCTGTACAATGACTGATAACACCTCTATATACAGTAGATGGCACAGGATCCACCATTCACAATAGGTGATGTCACAGCTCACCTCCTCCTCCTGAACAATGACTAATAACACCTCTATATACAGGAGATAACACAGGATCCACCATTCACAATAGATGATGCCACAGCTCACCTCCTCCTCCTGTACAATGACTGATAACACCTCTATATACAGTAGATAACACAGGATCCACCATTCACAATAGATGATATCACAGCTCACCTCCTCCTCCTCCTGTACAATGACTGATAACACCTCTATATACAGTAGAAAACACAGGATCCACCATTCACAATAGATGATATCACAGCTCACCTCCTCCTCCTGTACAATGACGGATAACACCTCTATATACAGTAGATAACACAGGATCCACCATTCACAATAGGGGATGTCACAGCTCACCCCCTCCTCCTGTACAATGACTTATAACACCTCTATATACAGTAGATAACACAGGATCCACCATTCACAATAGATGATATCACAGCTCACCTCCTCCTCCTGTACAATGACGGATAACACCTCTATATACAGTAGATAACACAGGATCCACCATTCACAATAGGTGATGTCACAGCTCACCTCCTCCTCCTGTACAATGACTAATAACACCTCTATATACAGTAGATAACACAGGATCCACCATTCACAATAGGTGATGTCACAGCTCACCTCCTCCTCCTCCTGTACAATGACTGATAACACCTCTATATACAGGAGATAACACAGGCCCACCATTCCCAATAGGTGATTGTACAGGAGGAGGAGGTGAGCTGTGACATGACTGATAACACCTCTATATACAGTAGATAACACAGGATCCACCATTCACAATAGGGGATGTCACAGCTCACCTCCTCCCCTTCCTGTAAGATGACCTTGGCACATGCTCATTAGATATTTCCAGAATAATGTTGTTAGAGGGTGAGACAGGCCCAATGACCGTGTGAAAAAGATTAAAGTTTTGTATTTTAATAAAGATTGTGATATGGGTAAATACATTGCCACAAATTCTGTAACATCCCTAAGGCCTCTTTCACACATCAGTGCCTCCGGTATGTGTAGTGACAGTTTTCTCATGTACTGGAGACAGTGACACACATGTGAGCGTGTTTTCACGGGCCGCAAAATGTGCCACACACGTGCACACAGAGAACAGTTTACAGTGTCCTCTGTGTGCACGGACGGCCGCGGGGGAAGCAGCGCTACTGTAAGCGCTGTTCCCCTGCGTGTGGTGCTGAATGCGGCTTTCATCCATTGTACCCTACTCTGCCTGCAGCAGCGAGAGCAGGGGACAATAAATGAAAGAAAAACCCGACGTGGGGTCCCCCTTATATTTTACAACCAACCCGGCAAAACTCACAGGTGCCGGCTGCTATTCTCAGGCTGGTAAGGGGCCATGGATATGGGTCCCCCAGCCTAAAAACTGCAGCCTGCAGCTGCCCAAAGAAGGTGCATCTATTAGAGTGCCAGAGTCTTTTAATGAAATAAAACAATATACACAGTTTTTCCATCTTTATTCTTCTGCCATTCCAAGCAAAGCCCTCGATCTCCTGTAAAAAAGCCGGATTACTCACCGGTAATGCTCTTTTAATGAGTCCACGACAGCACCCCACATGAGAGAGAGGGATCCGCCCATAGGAACAGGAAACCTACAGAATAAAAGGAGGCGGTCCCCTCTCCTCCTCAGTTTAGTTTACAGAGTATAAAAAGGGAACCGCAAAAGCTTTAGTATTAATTCTTATTCAGCAAAATATCTTAAAAACTCTATACAACCATTATTTGTGAATTAAAGAAAGGGCTGTGCGTAATCAGGGAGGGTTGTAAATGGGTGCTGTCGTGGACTCATTAAAAGAGCATTACCGGTGAGTAATCCGGCTTTTTACCCTTCGCCACGACAGCACCCCACATGAGAGACTTTCAGAGAGTCATTACTCGGGTGGGATTACTGTACTAAGAACAGCTCTACCAAAGGTCAAATCAGAAGATGAAGATAGATCAAGTCTATAATGGTTGTAAAAGGTAGAAGGTGTAGACCAAGTTGCGGCCTTACATATTAGATGGATCGGGACATCCGCTTGTTCCGCCCAGGAGGAAGCCATGGCTCGTGTTGAATGCACTTTAATACCCACTGGAGGAATCTCGCCTTTTGATGTATAGGCCAAGCAGATAGCATCTCTGATCCACCGAGATATGGTAGCTCTCGTGACCCCATGTCCTTTCTTGTGGCCCTGAAAGGAGATAAACAGAGCCCTACTCTCCCTCCATGTCTGACACCTTTCTATATAAGTCAGGATGGCTCTTCTGACATCTAAGGTGTGGAACTTATGTTGTTCAGGGGTTACAGGAGAATCAAAAAAGGAAGGGAGAAATATTTCCTGTGACCTGTGGTAGGTGGATGCTAGCTTAGGGAGGTAAGAGGGGTCTGGTTTTAGGACTATTCGATCATGGAATATCAGTAAGAATGGTGGGTCTACTGATAGGGCCTGGATGTCGCTAACACGTCTGGCTGAGGTCAGGGCTACCAAGAGGGCTACTTTATATGTGAGGACATTTAGAGGTATAGAATCTAGAGGCTCAAATGGGGAGCTGGTTAAGGATTCTAGCACTAGATTTAAATCCCACGGAGGTAGACGGGGAATATGTACCGGGTTACTTCGTTCACAAGACTTAATGAATCTGGAGACCCATCTATCAGCGGCTATATTATATCCATATAGGGCTCCTAACGCGGATATCTGGACTCTTAAGGTGTTCACTGATAATCCTAATTCTCTACCTTTTTGTAGGAACTCTAGAATAGGTGTTATCGGAACCTGATTAGTGAATGGTACTGTATGAAATTCTAAGAATTTTTTCCAAACCCTGCTATATATCAGGGTTGTAGATCTTTTCCTACTTAGTAGCAGGGTGTTTACTAGTTGTTCTGAAAAACCCCTTGAGCTTAGTAACTGCCGCTCAAGTTCCACGCCGTCAAGTGAAGCCCTTTCACTTGCGGGTGGAAAAACGGCCCCTGGAACAGTAGTTCCCTGTCCAATGGAAGAATCCATGGATCGGATAGACACATGCTTTGGAGGCAGGAGAACCACGGCCTCTTTGGCCAGAAGGGTGCAATGAGGATCACCCTTGCACGTTCCCTCCTGATCTTCCTGATCACTAGCGGAATTAGAGACATTGGAGGAAAGGCGTAAGCCAGTCTGAAGTCCCAAGGATGATGTAGGGAGTCCAGCATGTCTGGATGATCCATGGAGTTCAGGGAAGCGAATCTTTCTACTTGCCTGTTGCCTTTTGTGGCAAATAGATCTATCTGAGGCACTCCCCATGCTCTTGTTATTAGTCTGAACACGGTTCTGTTTAAGGACCATTCTCCCTGGCGCAGCCTGTTTCGACTGAGGTAGTCCGCTTTGGTATTTTCTACTCCTCTGATGTGTAGGGCTGTTAGGGATGTAAGATGAGTCTCTGCAAACTGGAAGATCTCCCCTGTGATGGTCATCAGACTTCCTGACCGTGTACCGCCCTGACGGTTTACATAGGCCACTGTGGTGGAGTTGTCTGAGAAGACTCTTACATGTGTTCCTTGAATCTGTGGAAGAAAATAATTTAAGGCTTTTCCTACTGCTGTTAATTCTTTCCAATTTGACGAACATGATGATTCTGCCTGATTCCAGGTATGCTGGACTATGTCATCTTCCATATGTGCACCCCATCCCGTAGGGCTGGCGTCTGTAGTAATTATTTTGGATGGATCTACTATCCACGGTACACCCCCTGAAAGGTGTCCCATATCTAGCCACCAGGCTAGAGATTCTATGACATCTCTAGAGAGAGTTAGTTTACTCTCTAGGTGTCCTTTCCGTCCCTGGGCTGACAGTACTTCGTACTGTAATTGGCGGGTATGGAATTGCGCCCATGGTACAGCCGGGATACATGAGGACTATGATCCTAGTAAGGACATAGCCTTTCTCAGTGTCATGTAGGGGTTTTTTATTGCTTCTGACACCTTTGACTGTATAGTCGTTTTCTTTGCATGCGGGAGGAAGCTTTTTTGACTTACGGAGTCTAGCTGGATCCCTAGAAACATTTGAGTAGTGTCTGGATTCAGTCTGGACTTTTCGAAGTTGATAATCCAACCCAACTCCTGCAGGGATGAGATTGTGTTAGACAACCGCAATTTACATTGAGCCACAGAATTCCCTATCACTAAAAAGTCATCCAGGTAGGGTATTATTAAAGTGTCCCGTTGGCGTAGATGAGCCATTACCTCTAACATCACTTATGTAAAAATGCGGGGGGCCATAGAAAGCCCAAATGGCATTGCTACGTATTGGAAGTGACGAACCTGTCCCTCCAGGATGACCGCTACTCTTAGATACTGCTGGTGTTCGGCATGTATAGGAAGGTGATAGTAAGCATCTTTTAGGTCTATCCCGGCCATGACACACCTAGGGAACAAAAGCTTGATGGTAGAACTAATGGATTCCATTTTGAAAGTGTGGTTACGTAAAAAGGAATTTAGTTTTTTGAGGTTTATGATGGTTCTGAATGAACCATCTGGTTTATTGATCAAGAATAAAGGGGAATAGAACCCCCTCCCTTCTTGATCTCGGGGAACCTCTATCAATACTTTTTTATATAGAAGCGACAGGATCTCTGATTCCATTGCTTCTTGTTGTTGTTGACCTCTTGGAGATGTTACAATAAAAGAATCCCAAGGGATCCTATCAAATTCTAATCTCAATCCGTTTCCAATAATGTCCAGAATCCAAGGACTAGATGTTATCGACTTCCATTTATCAAAGAAATATTTCAATCTACCGCCCACTTCATAATTAACGGTACTTATTACGTTTTTGGTTATAGGATCCGGAAAACAGAGCACCTCTTTGTTTTGGATCCTTTGCTTCCCAGCGCTCCCTTTGTTCAGTAGGTTTGTTCCTGGTGAAGGGGCGCCTCCTGAAAGCTCTCCTGTAAGAGGGAAGGTACTGGTTAGGGAAGCCTTTCTTCCGCTCTCCTGCCTTATTTAAGAGCTCGTCCAGAGTTTTCCCAAATAGGAACTCACCCTGGCAGGGGATCACACAAAGTTTTGCTTTGGCCTGTGCGTCCCCTTTCCAATTTTTCAACCAGAGTGCTCGCCGGGCTGTGTTTACTAGGCCGGCTGACCTGGCTGTTAGACGTAGCGAATCCACCGACGCATCGGCTAGAAATGCTACTGCATCTTTCATTAGAGGGATTTTCGACAGAATTGTATTTCTCGAAGCTCCACTCCTAATTTGTTCCTCCAGCTGCTCTGTCCATACTAGCAGTGACCTTGCAGTACAGGTGCTAGATATGGCTGGTCTGAATGCCCCCATATTAGCCTCCCATGATCTCTTAAGTAAGGCTTCTGCTTTTCGGTCTAACGGATCAGTTAGAGTCCCTGAGTCCTCCACAGGCAAGACCGACTGTTTAGAAGTTGAAGCCACTGCCGCATCAACTTTTGGTATCTTTTGCCAGGAATTAAGTTCTTCGTCACTGAAGGGGTAGCGTCTTTTAGCAGAGGATGGTAAGAATCCTCTTGTATGTTGTTTCTCCCACTCTTTTTTAACCAGCTCCTTAATTGTGGGTATGGCGGGGAAGGACCTTCGTTTTCTTTGTCCTAACCCCGCGAACATGATGTCCTGCGCTGACTTCTTTCCCTTCTCATCTGGGCACCCCATCGTGCTCCTGACGGCTTTAATTAAATTGTCTACACCACTATTTGGTAGACAAAGCCCTCCTTCATATTCCGATGAACTTGGCTGGGACTCCTCTTCATCAGAGGATTTTTGTACTACCTCTGACTCCGAGCTTACTGGAGATCGGGACCTGCTAGGCTGACGGGTACTGGTGCTACTTGTATGGGCCAGACCTTGCATCTCTTCACGAATTATGGCTCTAACGTCGGACGGAGTCATTACGTTTTCTTGCCGTAAGGTCAATACGATGCACTCTGCACATAACCTCTTAGTATATGAGTCCGGGAGGGGTTGCAAACATAAGGCACATTCTCTGTGTTTGGTTTTATGTGTCCTTTTCTTAGTCTAGAGGAAGGGGATATAGGAGGAACATATATCAGCATATGGGAAGAGACTCTTTTAAAACTCACCCAGTGAAGCTGACAGGTACTGGTTCTGGAGGCGGATTCTTTGATGAAAGATCCTTCTGTTTGGTGGCAGATCGCTTTTCCTGGGATCGATCTCCACTTTTAGTGCTGCTCCTGGCGCTTGTCTCCTTACTGGGAGACTGCTCTGTTGCAGATAAGTGCGCTACATCGGCCGGTGAAGCCATACTTACACACACCGGCCGACGCTAGCGCTGCACTTTTAAATCTGGCGCCGAATCTCCTGCCTCCCCGGACCCAACCCGGAAGTGCTCCAGCGGCTTCCGGGTTAGACGCGCCGCTCCTCCTTACCATGCGGCGGCTACTGGATAAGAAGCCGGCCGCTGAGCGCGCGCGTCCTCATGGATCCGGGCGGCCCAGCGGCACCGAACCCGGACCATGGCGATGATCAGACGAGGGGGGAGGCTGCAAACAGTGGCTCCCCCGCCGCTGCCTCTGGTACCGCAGCCCCTGCCGTTCCACCAGAGACCGACGCAGGCGGGTGCATGGCCCAGGAATCCTCTTGACTGCAGGTACTTCGGGCTCCCATAGAAACAGGAAACCTAAACTGAGGAGGAGAGGGGACCGCCTCCTTTTATTCTGTAGGTTTCCTGTTCCTATGGGCGGATCCCTCTCTCTCATGTGGGGTGCTGTCGTGGCGAAGGGTAAAAATGTCAAGATAATAAACCAACAATATACCATACCTGTCCGGCATACAGTCAGTCCCACAGAGTAATCCATATCTGGGGTATATAAAGTTTACAACCGGGAGCGCTGCTAATGCGACCGCTCCTGGCTGTAAACTACTGGGGAATGAATGAAATACTGGGAGCGGAGCTTCAGAGACTAGCGGTGACGTCACCAAAGCTGCGCCCCCTGCCGACCTGAACTCAGATGAACTCTTCAGCGTGGGAAAATGCCAGCGCTCCCGGTTATAAACTGTAAATTCCCCTAGATATGGATTACGGCATGAGACTGACTGTACGCCGGACAGGTATGGGTATATTGTTGTTTTTTTATTTTATGATTTATTACAGGAGAACGATGGCTTCGCTTGGAGTGGGAGAATAATAAATTTAATTAAAATACTTTTTCTTACTGTGTATATTTTATTAACCCTTTAACAACTGTAGGGTTAGCAATGGAGAGGTGTCTTATTGACGCCTCTCCATTACTAAGCCGGCTTAATGTCACTTTACAATAGGAAGGTGACATTAACCCCTCATTACCCCACTTGCCACCGCTACAGGGCAAGTGGGAAGAATCGGTCAAAGCTCCAGAATTGGCGTATCTAATAGATGTGCCTTTTCTGGGCAGCTGCGGGCTGCTGTTTTTAGGCTTGGGGGGCCCACATCCATGGCCCCCTACCAACCTGAGAATAGCACCCCGCATCTGTGAGTTTTACCTGGTTTATTGTAAAATATAGGGGGGACCCCACGTCGGGTTTTTCACTCATTCATTCTCCCCGGCTTGCACTGATTGCCGGCCGAGCAGAGTAGAAGAAATGACAGCCAGCTTCAGCACCACATGCAGGGGAACAGCGCTTACTGTAGCACTGCTTCCTGGCGGCCGTCCATGTGGTCCTGACACACAGACATGGATATCTCCGGTACCGGTTTTTCTGGTACTGGAGATATCAGGAGTCAGGAAGTGTGAAACCGGCCTAAGACTGCGTCCGCTCGCCCGTTATCAGGAATAGCATTTGTGCTGCATTCTACACTAGAAGCGCAGAGGATGGATTTATGTCCCGTGCTTCCATCTAACGCTGTGCAATCTCCCCTGCGGGATCACGAGCCGCAGAACGTCAGACTCTCGGAAAGCAGCACAAATACACTGCCAGCAAAAACGGCAACTTTGTTTTAGACGTGAAATACAATAAACACAGAAAATAGAAAATGTTCCAATGTCCAGAATTCCCCCAGGATAAGGACAGGTTGCAGGACTCACCGGGCAGGTGTCCCTCTGGCCATCCGGGTACCCGGCACAGATGTGGTCACTGTGGATGACGATATTGGGGTGATACATCCGGTAACAGGACTCCCTGCCGATCAGCGGGAGCATCACCTGCTGGAGGGTCCTAGGGAACGGCAGACGTCCTACAGGGACAGGAAAGATGTAAAGATCAGCGCTCCGGTGGCCCTGGCACGAGACTCAGGTTAGGGGTGAATGCTCTCTAGAACATGGAGCCGCTGGCTATAAGAGCATTATAAGGCCAGGTGCACACAATCCAGAGGTGGCAGTGATTTGGAGGTGGTGCATGTCCGCTGTGTCCAAAGCGCTACCTTCTATTGAACGCAGGGGAATCCTCCGTGTTTACTGAGCCACGCAGAGTGACTGCCTCCATACATTCTATTGATCACATTTCTGTAGGAAACTCACATCTCAGCAAGAGAAATAGACACGCTGCACTCTGGAGAGACGCGCCACATGTCTGTCTCCGCGGGTGAGCCACCGACGTCTGTGCACACACAGTGGACATGGGATTTCTGTAACATGTGAACGCTGCACAAGTACTGCAGCGCTCAACCCGCAGCGACTCCTGATCGTGTGCACATACCCTTATAAGAAGAGCGAGGTACGGGGAAAAGTAGGACTTAGTGATAAAACTCACTGCTGATAAAAGGCGGAGTACCACCCAACCCTCATAGAGTAATAGGGGAGGCCAATGGTGGTACAGTGACCGCAATCACCACTGCAGGGTGAGGGGACACAAGCACCATCCCAAGGTTGTGCTCGGATGTCATAAGGCCGGTGGTGTCTGCTCCTGGATTGCTGCCCGTTGGCCAGATACAAGGTCTGAAAGCAGAGGGCAGGCGGGTCCAGATCAAGGAGCGTCGGATCACTGTTGGGCAGGTTCTACTTTACATTGTTATCTGTGGCACATTGTTTACGTATATCTGCGGTTACTGCACAGTTTGGGTTATGGAGGTTCTGAGTAGAGTTGAGCGAATTTTTCTGTTCCAATTATGATCGTCAGCGAATATTGTATTTGAAATATTTACAGAACGCAGCCGAACGTCATTGGAGTCAATGATAGTAGAAATAAACAAATATGTTTGGAACCGATTAAATTCGGCACGAGTATAGCAAATTCAGATTCAGTGACTGATTCCGGTAATTATTCTGCGGCCACATATAACAGCCTGTAAAGAGCTCCATCATCAGAGCAATTCAGAATAGAAACCATTATGTTTAGTGAATAAATATAAAACATAATGAAGGTGAAGGAGGAATGTATCTACAGATAAACTAGAAGCAATAAATATACCAAATAGTGAGCAGTTTTCTGTGTAACCATCTGTGTTTCATCCGTCAGGTATAAACATCTATCTTGGATACAAATAATGAGCTTACTTCATGTGAACAGCACAGACACCATCACAGAGCACATCCCCGACGCACGTTTGTATTTATTATCGATTTTAATGTATCTGCAGATTACATTCCCCCCTTCATTATGTTTTTATATTTATTCAATAGAGATCATTGTTTTTATTCTAATTAGCTCTGTGATGTAACCCTTTGTGGGCTGTTACTCTTTAGGTGAAGTAAGGTGGGCAGACAAGATACCCTGGAGAGTGGAGGGGAGCAAATATTCAGAAAGGAAGGGTCTGGAGTAATGCAGCGACTGGGGGGCACGGTGGTACTCACGATCAGACTGCGTCTGGCCCCATCCGGTAGCATAGCAGCTGGTCCCTGGTGGGAAGTCCATGGAGGCTGATGGGATGCACACTGGGCGGATGTACCTGGTGAAGGTGACCGGTCTGGAGAGGAGGACGAGCGCGACGTCCCCACTGCTACTGGTGGGTGAAATGCCATTGTACTGCGGGTGGATAAACACGTGGCTCACCCCAACTTCCACCTCATTAGGATTAGGCGCGTCCAGCTTGTGGGCCCCTAGGCGCACTCTGTACAGTTCAAGGGAGAGGGATCTAAAAAATGTAGAATCACGCTGTTACCTCCGACCTCCAAACTCTGCATCCAGCCAAATGTAATGCCTCAATTTCATCACCACTGACTCCCAAAATGCAGACTTAGGCATTGTAGGTGTGCTGATACAATGTAACTAACATTCAACTGTATAATACATAGAGCTCACATCCAGCCTGTATTACTGGGAGAGACACACAGAGCTCACATCCAGCCTATATTACTAGGAGACACAGAGATCACATCCAGCCTCTATTACTAGGAGAGACACTCGGACCTCACATCCAGCCTATATTACTAGGAGAGACACAGAGCTCACATCCAGACTGTATTACTAGGAGACACAGAGATCACATCCAGCCTATATTACTGGGAGAGACACACATAGAGCTCACATCCAGCCTATATTACTGGGAGAGACACACATAGAGCTCACATCCAGCCTATATTACTGGGAGAGACACACAGACCTCACATCCAGATTATATTACCGGGAGAGAGACACAGACCTCACATCCAGCCTATATTACTGGGAGACACACAGACCTCACATCCAGCCTATATTACTGGGAGAGACACACATACCTCACATCCAGCCTATATTACTGGGAGAGACACACAGACCTCACATCCAGCCTATATTACTGGGAGAGACACACAGACCTCACATCCAGCCTATATTACTGGGAGAGACACACAGACCTCACATCCAGCCTATATTACTGGGAGAGACACAGACCTCACATCCAGCCTATATTACTGGGAGAGACACACAGAGCTCACATCCTGCCTATATTACTGGGAGAGACACACAGATCTCACATCCAGCCTATATTACTGGGAGAGACACACAGAGCTCACATCCACCCTATATTACTGGGAGAGACACACAAAGCTCACATCCACCCTATATTACTGGGAGAGACACACAGAGCTCACATCCAGCCTATATTACTGGGAGAGACACACAGACCTCACATCCAGCCTATATTACTGGGAGAGACACAGACCTCACATCCAGCCTATATTACTGGGAGAGACACACAGACCTCACATCCAGCCTATATTACTGGGAGAGACACACAGAGCTCACATCCAGCCTGTATTACTGGGAGAGACACACAGACCTCACATCCACCCTATATTACTGGGAGAGACACACAGAGCTCACATCCAGCCTATATTACTGGGAGAGACACACAGACCTCACATCCACCCTATATTACTGGGAGAGACGCACAGACCTCACATCCAGCCTATATTACAGGGAGAGACACACAGACCTCACATCCAGCCTATATTACTGGGAGAGACACACAGAGCTCACATCCAGCCTATATTACTGGGAGAGACACACAAACCTCACATCCACCCTATATTACTGGGAGAGACACACATAACTCACATCCAGCCTATATTACTGGGAGAGACACACAGACCTCACATCCAGCCTATATTACTGGGAGAGACACACAGACCTCACATCCAGCCTATATTACTAGGAGAGACACACAGACCTCACATCCAGCCTATATTACTGGGAGAGACACACAGACCTCACATCCAGCCTATATTACTGGAGAGACACACAGACCTCACATCCAGCCTATATTACTGGGAGAGACACACAGAGCTCACATCCAGCCTATATTACTAGGAGAGACACACAGACCTCACATCCAGCCTATATTACTGGGAGAGACACACAGATCTCACATCCAGCCTATATTACTGGGAGAGACACACAGACCTCACATCCAGCCTATATTACTGGGAGTGACACACAGACCTCACATCCAGATTATATTACTGGCAGAGACACACAGAGCTCACATCCAGCCTATATTACTGGGAGAGACACACAGACCTCACATCCAGCCTATATTACTGGGAGAGACACACAGACCTCACATCCAGCCTATATTACTGGGAGAGACACACAGACCTCACATCCAGATTATATTACTGGCAGAGAAACACAGAGCTCACATCCAGCCTATATTACTGGGAGAGACACACAGACCTCACATCCAGCCTATATTACTGGGAGAGACACACAGACCTCACATCCAGCCTATATTACTGGGAGAGACACACAGAGCTCACATCCAGCCTATATTACTGGGAGAGACACACAGACCTCACATCCAGATTATATTACTGGCAGAGAAACACAGACCTCACATCCAGCCTATATTACTGGGAGAGACACACAGACCTCACATCCAGCCTATATTACCGGGAGAGTCAGTATCACACGTGATAACATTAGATACACAGTTCAGCAGACAGTATCACCCAGCATATGATTAGGTACACAGCTTAACAGACAGTATCACACGTGATAACATTAGGTACACTGCTCAGTGGGCACTTTGTCCGCTGCATGACTGATGATGACTATAAAGCACAGTGACTGGCACTCACTCGGTGAAACAATGTGCGGCGCTCAGCACCCACTGGTCAGAGATCAGGGACCCTCCGCAGCCTATATTCCCATTGTATGATACACTGACTTGCCAGGGCCAGGCTCCTTCTGGTGCATTCGTTCCTCCAGCTATCCTTCTCGTGCGGGTGGGGGAGCCGCAGGTTGGGGGAAGCAGCACGTCGGGGAAGACCACCACTGGGAGGACTGCGGAGGAAAATACAATAGAAATGTCATATAGCAGAGATATGCAAATTGTCTCTTCAGAGAGGACGAGGAGGAGAACTCTATCACCACTTGTAAGAAGCAGCAATGCTAATAGTCAGTATCGACCCTCTATCGAGCTTTGTCACATGACTTAGGATAAAAGCTCATACTCTGTCCGTGTGGTTTCAGGTTCAGGTACCGCCGGAGTGGTTTCGAGTTCACGTAACAATGGAGCGGTTTCAGAATTGTCTCAGACAAGATGGACACTGTAAAGAGAACTGGCACTGGTACAGGTTTAACTGGACTAGTACAGGCACCTGACAACAAGCTATCAGCTTAAAAACTTAGTAACTACATTGTTGCTCAGGCACCTCCAAACTGGTGGAGGTGCCTTAAGTATCAAGTGCTTCCCAGCTATTGGCTTGGGACACATTAGGAGTGTGCACGCTGTCTCTTTAAGACTTGGGAGGCAAAGCAGGAGGCACAGCAGGGCGGCCTGGCCAGTGAGTAAGCTGCTGGGTGGAAGGAGCAGAGGCATACAAGGACGCTAATGTTGCAAAATATATCCCAACACGGTCACTGCCAGCTCCACAATAACAAAAGGAGCCACTATCTGCCACAACCAATCATTTATACAGGCCGATTGGACACCCATTACAGATAGTGTATGGCTTCAGGGTTGCAGGTAACTGAGCAATCAGGAAAGGTAGGCAGTGCTTATAAAAAAATATACAAAATGGGAACAAAAGTATACGATATATACAATTAGATAAAATAAAAAGGATAACAAAAGAAAAATACTAAACCTGATGTCACGGAAACAGCTCAGAGCTTAGCGGAGGGAGGAACTCGCTAGGAAAAATGACAGAACCCACAGCAAGCTGCACCTTCTAGGATTAACAAATAACTAAACCCAAATACTGCTTTTCATTAGCTCAAGCTAACGTGCACATACCTACCCTTGATGAGCCCATATGGGGGCTGGAGTGGGATTTCCAGGATCCTTTAGAATTTCATGAGATCCCAAACTTACAGGATATTTTTGCCCCTGGATGTCCCACATGCTAGATATTGTCATTGTGTTTTACCTTTATATTGAGATGAAATATGGCCTGGATAGCATCATCCATGTGACTGATATTAAGTTGGAGGTGTTAGAATGGCATCACGATGATGTGAGTGAATGTGTTATATTCAGATCTTTGTATGACACCAAAGATATATCTCCCATAAATATCAAATCAGTGTAAACCCCAATATTCATCACTGTCCACAGTACACTCTGAAGACAGCAAAGCATGGTGGTACAGGCATCATGCTATGGGCATGTTTCTCTTATTATGGGGTCGGACCTATTCTCCGCATACCAGGGATCATGGACCAGTTTACAGATAGTAAAATACTTGAAGAGGTCATGCAGCCTTACACTGAAGAGGATATGCCCGTGAAATGGGGGATTTATCAAGACACCAACCCGATACACACCAGTAAACAAACAAAATCTTGGTTCTAGTCCAACAACATTGAAGTTATGGAGTGACCAGTCCAATCCCCCGACCTTAAACCTGTATGTCTGGGAAGCGTACTTCTCCGCCTCTGCGTGAACAAATCTCAGTCTTTGTGTCTTTTTCCCAGAACAAACCTTATGTTTTAATTACCCGATCACTGCAGGAGACCCCTACTTCAATGGAGGTTGAAGTTTCAGCACTTTCTCACTCCCCCAATTATAATTAGTTTATCTTCTTCCTCAGCCACAATTAATCCATATGTTCAATGTGAAGGTGTCCCCTCTCTGGAGATGTCTTTATGGATTTTTGTATTTTTCTCTATCACAGACAAGATCAGGGGAACGTTGCCTTTTAACACACATGTCTATGGCATATGTATGGAAATTTGAGAAAAAAAACTGGAGGGCTAATACGAGCTGCGTTAGAGCAGACAATGTGAATAAACATCATAATAGCAGGATAGAAAACTATTGTGACGATTCCAGGTGCAGAATGTGGAAGGAATCAGATGATTCACCTTCTTGTGTTGAACACTTTCTTGGTCAGACCCCGATGTGTAATGAAGGCTGTGATTTATAAACAATAACATTCTAACATATAAATGTATCAATAATCTTAAAATAACATTACTTTTTATATGATCACCATTAACTCACCAGACAACAGAAGACTGAGCAGGAGTCTCCTCATCCTCTCCGGGTGCAGCTGTGAGAAGATCTGTAGAGGTTGGACTTGTCTTTATCCTCTTTCTACTGACCTATTTACGGTAGTTCTTTGGAAGTGCACTATCCTGGAATGTGGCCCAACCTGCCCTTGTGCCGGAGGTTTGGATGTCTCCTCTGAACTTCCTCAGTATATATCCAAGGAAATGAACTTGTTGGCATCACAGAGTCGTTACAGTGTCACCTGTGCACATGACCTACCTACATCTCTACAGTCACCGATCCAGGTCTCAACACACAAAATTAGTCACAGCAGGAAAGAAGTTACCGAGAGTCTGACCCGAATAACCCGAGTAATAAAGAGCTTCTCCCCAGTCTTTGTAGGAGCCATATTCTAGTAGCTACAATTCTGATACAAATGATCCCTCCCCGCCCTCTCAAGTGCAAATTTGGTTTATCAGCAAAGTTGAAAAACATTAAAACTTTTTGCAATAAACAAGAATAATGTAAATAAATGAACACAACACAAATATCAAGTGGTTTCTCCAAATTCACAAAATGTGACTTTTATGACACCTGCAGCCTCGAGATTATTCACCCCTGAATAGAATCCCACATAATAGCACCAGATGTAATTATCTCAGGGCCAACGTTAGTTACATCAGGTGCTAGAGACAACACGTGGCACCCCAGGAGTCCGGTTGACACAGTGGCATTGCCTCCCTCACAGGGATTAATGTCATGCCTGGAAGCAAGGAGGGGTCCCCTTACCAGGTGTCAGTAGGAGAGAAGTAGAGCAGAACCTGGGGAGTGGAGCTGTGATTAAACTCGCCCCAGAGCTGAGCGCTAGGAACCAGATACTGGTGGTTGCGTGGGTACTGAAGTCCCGGCAGCTAAATCCCGAGGGCAGGGGACTGCAGATCTCCTGGCCTGACCTAATACCCGGCGGCACAGCAGCATACCAGAGCCTGGAGCCGACATAAAGGAGCAGCACCTGTGATAGGCTCGAGCTGCCTGCCATGTGGGCAACGGTTAGTTTTTAAAAACTGAGAGTGTCAGCTGCAGGAGGACAAGCGGTGAGGCAGCAAGGAAAAAGGGAGGACAGTGCAGAAGGTAGGCCTCTGTACCTTCCTGGCCAGGTGTATCCAAAATTGCTTCCAGGCTGCCTGGCTCTCCATTACAATCTGTTACCAGTACCCTGGTCTGTACTATCAACCATCAAGTAAAGGAAAACTACAGCCCTTTTGTCCTCCAGTGATCGCTTGCGTACTGAGTCTTGCACCACAAGGTACACAAAGCCTGACATAAACGGGACCAGTAGCCCTGGGGCCCCGCTCCACCTGTGGAAAGCAGAACCATCCCAGCTGCGTCACCATCAGCCCCAGTGGTCTCCTTTAGCAGCATCGGCCATCCATTGCCAAACACCACAGGTGGCGTCATGTGAAATCCCATATACATAGTCCCCATTTTACGGCACAGCAAGGGCCACGGAGTTGAGTCACAGCCCTGTGACTTCCCCAAAGAACTGTCCGATCCAGTTCCGAATACCCCACGGCACTGGTGGGCGTATCAGACATATCAAATACCTGGACTGCCTAAGGGACTGTGTCTGAGAATATTTGATTGTATATCAGAAATATGGTCTAAAAAGTGAACAAAAGAGATGCCTACAGTGAAGCATAGTGGGGATTCGGTGAAATCTATAGTGAAGCACGGTGGGACTTGGGATTTCTACAGTAAAACATGACTGTGGCTTGGTGATGTGTACAGGGAAGCACAGCAAGGGCTCATTAATGTCTACAGTGAAGCATGGCAGGAGTGTGGTGATATCTACAGGGAAGCATGGCAGGTGTCCAGGGATGTCTACAGGGAAGCACCGCATGGACTTGGTGATGACTACAGTGAAACACGACGGGGACTCGGATTTAGTAGCTGCTTTGCTTCCTCTGGCCCTGGAAACCTGCAGCATGTAGAAATAAAGATGTATTAAATCACATGTTAGGAAATCCTATTGGAAGGCATCATGCCCTGTTAGATGCTGAAGCTTGGATGTCATTGGACTTTGCAACATGACAAACACCCCAGCACCTGACAGTCCACCAGCACTTGGTTTTAGAAGAGGTCTTGGAAGAATCTGGAGTGGCTGTTACGTTGTTTGAGTTGAATTATGTATTTGGTGGGATGTGTAGAAGAAGTCTGCTACAAAACCAAGATTATTAGTTTATAGCAGGTCGTAGCACCTAGAAGGACAGCAGGTCATAACAGCAAGAGGGGCTCTAGTAAGTACTACAGATGCTAGTCATTAAGGGATTGAATAATTGTGAAGATACGGAAGTCAATAAAAGTGGCATTTTGTGGTGTATTTAAGGACACCTCTTGGTATATTAGTTGTATTCAGCTTTGTACATTGTCCTTGTTTCATTGACTTATTACAAACAGCAGAACATTTTGTAAATTTTTCTAATGAACTGAATTTACAATGGGGGGGGGGATACCTTTCATTGACGCTGCACATACGGCTCCTCTGAGGGCTTTAGGAGCAGACACTGGACCTTACCATTTATCTTGGGCAGAAGGAGGACCTGAGACCTCCTAGCACCTGACCACTCTTATACTTTCTATTATACTTTCATGTCAATTATTTATTTGCTTTCTTTGGTTCAGACTATGATGACAGATCGAGTCCCAGCTGTTTCACCACTGAATGACATTCCAGGACGGTAAGTCACAAATTGTACGGAGATGCATTTCATCATATAGTTATTAAATATTGCAACAAAGGATAATAAGTAGAGACGGTTGTTGTTATGTGATGACATGCACAAATATAGGAAACACATACATTAAACCAGTCATAAAGCAAACAATGTATTTAATGATCACATTTAAACACAATTTAAAAGGGTCCGGAGTAATGGGAGCCCACCACTTGTTCTCCCCTGCAAGGCCTCGCTCATCCCTGCACCCGGACTCCTGTAGCTGTGATCACTTTTTGGTTTTGGAGCCTTATATTTTTTTTCTTGACCATTCATAGGACTGTTACAGTAACTTTGTTATGAGTCCTTCCTTACCTCTACCATCTCCTTGCAGAAAGCTTTGTTTAGTTGATGACTGGTGGCTTGGAGTTACTGCGGATTAGTAAAATCTAAATTATAAGGCTTAATGATAACCCAACGTGTCCACACGACAATGGTCTCCTCGATAGTGAAGACGAGATCTCATAAAGACTCAATGGCAGAAATATACAATTAGTGTCCACAGGTTGTGAGATTTATATTTATTTTGTTACATTACGTTTACTATATGGGAAAAAACACGGCGAGGATCCAACATCAATCATTGTAGGAAAACATCAAATCGTGAAAATTGAAGACCATAGAAGCCGAAATTAAGAAAAGTACCTAAAATTAAGACTCTAGAAAGACCACCACAGAGAATGGACCAGGGAACCATGACAGTGTGAGCACCTCCAA